>NC_141990.1:302105624-302435902 GCF_049901715.1 Pseudonaja textilis | reverse complement strand
CAATTTTTGTTTATGGCAGTTATATATTAGCCTATTATTCTATGGTTACATCATTGCTTATATTTTATAATACTTTTGTTTTAATGAAAACCATATATCATAACTTTATTTTTTATTTCCTGAAAAAAGTCAATAAATGGTTTCCGATTATCATTAAACTTAGTCAATGTCTTATTTCTAAAGTAGTCAATTTGGCCATCTTAGAAAGTTCCATCATTTCACCATCCATTCCTACATTGCAAGTAAAGTCAAATCCTTCCACCTTGTGCATCTTACTGCAGTTATTATATATAAAACCAAAACTGCATAATTTTTCCCCAGCTGTTTATCCATCAATCCCAAAAGAAAAGTTTGTTTTCAATTGTATATGAATCTTTAAAATCTTCTGTATTAGTAAATGTAATTGAGCCCAAATTTTTCTGACTTTACACATCCAACTAAGACTGTTGTTGGTTACATTTCCAGCATAAGTTTGAAGACTCTTTATACATTAAAATGGTTTTCCACTGATATATATATCAAGTAATACATCATTTTATAAAAATTTTCTTTATTGTAAATTTTTATCCTTCCAACCACATATTTTCTCACTGATCTATTTATTTGTGTATCCCACATTTTAGACTTTTAATCATTACAAACTTCCATTTGTTTTTGTTTCATACTTTAACAAAAGATTTATACATTTTAACAATTATATGTTGACCATTTGTACACAATTCCATTTCAAATTCAGCCTTAATTACTCAAAACCAAAAGTTTGGTAGCTACTTTAAATCTTTCTGTTAACTTTAGACAAGAAAACTATTGGCATCTATATCCTTCTACTACTAACATTTCTCTTGTTTTTATTCTACATTCTCCTTGACAAAATTCTAACATGTCTTAGGAAGTCAACCATTTATCTTTAGTAATCATTTATCTTTTGTAAAATATACACTTAACTTGGTTTTATCCAGTGGTGGGATTCAAATTTTTTTACTACCGGTTCTGTGGGTGTGGCTTGGTGGGTGTGGCTTGGCTTGGTGGGCAAGGCTTGGCGTGGCAGGCGTGGCAGGGGAAGGATACTGCAAAATCTCCATTCCCACCCCACTCCTGGGGGAAGGTTACTGCAAAATCCCCATTCCCTCCCCACCCCACTAACCTGATTTCCAGCTCCTTTCTCCTGTGTAGAGCAACAAAAGAAGACCCAGCCGATCAGCTGGGATTCAGGAGGCAGAGAATAGATGGGGGCAGGGCCAGTCAGAGGTGATATTCAGCAGCTTCTAACCAGTTCTGGAGAACTGGTAGCGGAAATTTTGAGTAGTTTGGAGAACCGGCAAATACCACCTCTGACATGGCACAAAAGTCATTGAATAAGACAGAATTCACTGGCTTCATGAAAGTAAATCATAAACCGTATTCTACAAATCATTGCAGCTGATTTCCCACAATCTTTTAATCCAAACTCATACAAGTACCATGTGGTATACAGATTTAAACTTTTAGCAGAAATAAACAGTAAAGTTTTACTGGGCTGCATTTTCTGCTGAATAGGGTGAGGCAAGGAGAGAGGGCTGTAGTTTTCTACATATAGTAAATGATAAGCGCAATATCCTTGATATGCTATTTTATTGTGTCTAGAAATGAATGCAATGGCACACTAATTTCATATCATTGCAAGGGCAAGTGCACCAAGTATATTAAGTCATCAGGAGCTGAGCTCATCTCAAAGGAGATTGTTTTCACAGCAGAATTTATATACAGATTTCTTCTCAAAACACAAATATAGCAAAAGCATACTAATTTCTATTTTTCTGCCCCAAAAAGCTTAGCAGTCCTGACTTATGATGCAGAAGGCCACCAAACTGCCTTTGAAAAATTATGGTACTTCTGTCATATAAACATTAAGATTACAAAGGACATACTAGATAATGTTGAGGTTCCTACATCCACTGCAACTTTTTTTACTTTGGCTCAGGATGTACTGACTAGATGATTGATTAATTGACTGACTGTTTTTACATAAAATATGGCTATTTGGCTTATTGTGATGTGAATATAAACATTCATGGAATAGGGAAGAGTTGTAAAAAAAAAAAAGACAAGACAGCAGGCTTAGTAGCATGATCAGAACTCTGGCTCTTGTTAACAATGATGTTGCAAAAAGGCAGGCTTCAACTGTGCTACTGTACTGAGATTGCTATCTTATCTTTTTTACCTCCAGTGCCTATGATTATGTGTACAAGTCATAAAGACCTATGCTATATGCAAATATCAAGTAGGGTTGTACAATTTCAAAAAGGATTTAGAAGAAATGCTTTGGACTTTGCACTAATGTGACCATAGCATCACTACTACCAATTAGAACAGACATATGTTTATCAGTTTCCACGCAAGCTTTAAAAAAGGTATCTGTTTTGCTGAGTGTCATTAAAATAAATTTTTAAGCACCATTTGCTTTTAGCCTTGTTCAGAAACCTGAGAATAGGTTGGGGCTGCTTTAATGAATACAGAAAGGTACAAGGGTCATGCTTTGTTTGAAGTGCTTCTTCCAAATCATTTCTGCACAGCTCTGATATCTCACTATCCACAAAGCCCAACTTGAATAACAGGTAGTCCTCATTTAGCTATTGCCTTGTACAGGGACTTTTTGCAGATACAAATGAAACATAACTTTGTGACCAATTTTCACATTTATGACTTTCATAGGTCTGTAAAGTAAAGCTGAATGAAAGTCAGAAGGAGAGTTGCATTTTTGCTTAGTGACAGCTTTGCTTAATGACCAAGTTTGCCCTGGTTGCTAAACAAAGATTATCTGTATTTTTAGCACTTCCTCCCAATAGTTCTAAAAATCAGCTAGGTTGGGGGAAAAATGGGCGTTGGTACTTACCTGACACGCCATTTCTAGTCGAGCTGCGTAGAGCATCCAGAGAGTGGGAGGTGCTCTAGTCTTCACCAATTGCAGGCTGAGCTATAATTGAGGAACGCTCCTCCTTCACCACGTGTCTCCTCCATGCGTTCCCCAGTTTTTATGAAGACGAGAAGACAAACAACTATCCCCTCATCTTAACTATAAACAACCTTAACTACAAAAAAACAATATGCATCGTTGGCCGAAACAGGATTCCCCACCAGACGGACCAAATAGGGTGGGGCTGGATGCTCTACGCAGCTCGACTAGAAATGGCGTGTCAGGTAAGTACCAAAGCCCATTCTCAATCGAGCTGCTCCGAGCATCCAGAGAGTGGGACATACCAAAGCATGGCCTGTCCTACGGGGGGGACTCCGTCTGGCTTGGAGCATGCTCTGGATCTCTCACCACTTGCTGAAGGACTCGTCTGCCAAAGGAGGCTTCTGTCGAAGCAAAACCATCGATTTTATAATGGCGAATAAATGGAGATGGCGACGACCAGGTAGCCGCTCTGCAAATATCATGAATAGGAGCCTGAGTAGCCCAGGCTGCAGAAGTAGCAGCACTCCTTGTAGAGTGAGCAGTTACTCCACTGGGAACAGGAAGCGCCTGTGACAAATAGGCCTTGCATATTGTAGCTCTAATCCAACGGCCAACAGTAGACGGGGAAACTTTGCAGCCCAGCGTCTTTGGTTGAAAAGATAAAAACAATGACTCCAACCTCCTGATAGGCTGAGTGCGACTGATGTAGATAAGGAGCGCCCGTCTAACATTGAGAGTATGCCACTGCCTTTCTCTTTCTTGAGAAGGTCTTGGACAAAAGTTAGGAAGGACAAGCTCCTGTGATCTGTGAAAGGCTGAGTTTATCTTGGGCATGAAGGAGGGATCTGGTCGCAGGACCACCCGATCAGCGTGGAAAACGCATAACTCCTTTCTAACGGATAGAGCTGCTATTTCAGATATCCGATGAGCTGATGTAATTGCCACAAGAAAAACCACCTTGAGTGTGAGGAGTTGGAGTGACGTCTCTCTTAGAGGCTCAAAGGGAGGCTTAGTCAGTGCCGAGAGAACCTTGTTGAGGTCCCAGGTCGGGTATCTGTGAACTACTGGAGGGTGCAAATTAGTGGCACCTCTAAGAAAGGCTCTAATGCGAGGATGGTGTGAAAGCGGGCCAGATAGGTTGCCAGAGATAACGGTAGATAGGGCCACCACCTGCCTCCTTAAGGTATTGGGGGAAAGACCTTTGCCCATCCCTTCTTGCAAAAAGGCCAGAATTTGTGCGATTGATGGAGAGATCGGATTAATGTCTAAGTTGTGGCACCTCTTACAAAATATGTTCCAGGTGGCATTGTATATGTGAGTGGTTGAAGGCCGTCTGGCTGCCAGAATAGTGTTGATGACCAGATCGGAATGCCTTCCTTCCTTAAATGGTCCCGCTCAACCTCCAAACGGTCAGCTGAAGCCATTGTGGATTCGGATGCTGAAGAGGTCCCTGGGACAGCAAAATCTTGTCCGGTGGAATCCTCCAAGGAGGGGCCACTGACAGGTTGTGAAGATCCGCAAACCAGGGTCTCCTGGGCCAATACGGGGCCATCAGAAGAAGTTCCGCTTTCTCGAGGATTACTCTTTGGATCACCTTGGGCAGCAGCAGTAGGGGGGGGAAGGCGTATAGGAGCCCCATGGGCCAAGGGCAACGCAGGGTATCGTGGTTCTCGGCCCCCTGGGTGGGGTACCGGGAGAAAAACCTCGGTGTCTGGGCATTGGATGGGGACGCAAACAGGTCCACTAGCGGTAACCTGAACCTCCCTGAGGCTTCCCGGAAAAGGGAGGGATGCAGGTGCCATTCGGACTGGTCGACGACGGTTCTGCTCAACCAGTCTGCCTGAACGTTGGAGGCCCCCGAGATGTGCTCCGCCTTTATGGATAGCAGATTGGCCTCCGCCCATCGACAGATCCGTTCGGCCTCTTTCATGAGCTTGATGGAGTGAGTGCCCCCCTGCCCGTTGATGTGGGCCTTGGTCATAGTGTTGTCCATCAGGACCAAGACGTGACGCCCTCGAACTTGAAGAAGAAAGGTGCGCAATGCCAGGTATACTGCGTGGAGCTCTAACCAATTTATGCTGCAAGAGTGTTCGGTTACTGACCAGGTACCTTGAGCAGACAGCGAATGAAGGTGGGCCCCCCAACCTGTTAGGCTGGCGTCTGTTGTGAGGGTGACCCTCTGGGGTCCTTTGTTGGTAGTGGGTCTGGTCCACCAGAGTAGCGAGGTGAGAACCTTTGGAGGGATCCTTACCACGAATCTTGAATTGCTCCTTCTTGAGTGTTGATAAGGTAGCAGGAACCATTGAAGGGATCTGGAATGAAATTGGGCCCAGGGAACAATGGATATACATGAGATCATTTTCCCAAGTAATTTAGATAGGTCCAGCAAAGTAGCTTTCTTGGCCCGCCTGATGGCCTTAATCGACTTTTGAATGCTAGCAAACCTTTCCGGGGAAAGGAAAACTTTCCTCTCAACTGAATCAATCACCGCCCCTAAATGAACTATTCGGGTAGAAGGGGTAAGCTGGCTCTTTTCCCAATTTACAAGGAAACCATGATCCTGAAGCACTGAAAGAGTGGTTCTGGTGTCCCTCTCAGCTTGGCCTTGGGTTGGAGAAAGAATGAGAATGTCGTCAAGATAGCAGTAAATACGGACAGGGAGTTGTCTGAGGTGAGCTGCTAAGGCTGCCAAAACCTTGGTGAAGGTCCTGGGGGCCGAAGTTAACCCAAAGGGAAGGGTTACATATTGATAATGACAGCCATTGTAGTAAAATCTCAGATATCTAGAAAAGGAAGGGTGAATGGGAATATGAAGATATGCCTCTGAGAGGTCAATGGAAGTGAGCCAGTCTCCTTCCCTGGTGCCCTGTAGGATGGACTGAAGGGTATGCATTTTGAATTTATGACGAACAATATAATGATTAAGCCTTTTTAAATCTAAAATGGGCCTCCAACCCCCAGAGTGCTTAGGGACTAGAAAGAGGAGGGAATAGAACCCCTCTCCTCGTTGTGAAGGTGGCACGGGCTGTATAGCCTTAATATCCAACAGATGTTTAATGGCGGTCTCTAGGAGAGCGCGCTTGGTATGATCCCTGGAAATGGGAGAAACCATGAAGTGTTCGGGTGGAAGGACTTGGAACTGAAGGGAGAAACCAAATTGGACCGTGTCTTTAACCCAAGCATCAGATGTAGATGCTTCCCACTGGCTCGCAAAGAATTTAAGGCGACCGCCAATGAGCAAGGAGGCTGAAAACCTATCTTGGACGGCAGGATGTCTTACCTGCCGAACCCCGGAAGGGTCTCCTGTAGCTACCCCACCCCTCTGGACCTGCCTCCCGAATCGCCCCGGTCTCGATAGGCCGGGTGAAAGGTTGGAGACCTCTGATAATGGGGGGAGAAGGGAGTTTGAAAAGGGGTACGGAAGGAGCCCCTTCGAAAGGGCTGAGAGGATCTGGACTCTTGCCTATGAAAAAGAACCGGAAGAAATTTATTTTTGTTCCGTCTCTCCATCAACAATGGTTCCAGGGCCGGACCAAATAATGTATTTCCCGAGATGGGAACTGAGGCCAGCTTCGACTTGTTTTTAATGTTGGCCTGCCAATGCTTAAGCCAAAGCAGCCGTCGGGCCGTAACATGAGAGGATATGGCCCGAGAGGAGAACTTCACCGAGTGAAAATTTGCATCGGCCGCAAACTCAGCTGCTGCTGTTAGTTTTGCAATATCTTGATGGGCCCTAGTATTAGATGGAGGAACATGCTGTTTCAACTGTCGAAGCCACCTAATAGACGACCTAGTAAAAAAGGATGAGGCGGTGGCAGACCGAATGGTCCAAGCATCAAACTGGTGTGCCCGTTGCAGCGCCATTTCCGCCTTCTTGTCCTCCGGCCTTAAGGCTTCCAGAGCGTCTGTGGGGTTAGACAAGGATGCCAGTCTGATGATGGGGTCATCCACCTCAGGGGTGTCTAGCATGGTGGTGAAGTCTGCATCGAGATTAAAAAATCTCTTGTCCTGCCCAGAGGGGACGGAGGGGAGACTGGAAGAGGCTAACTGTTTTGCCACTAGATCGGAGAAGATTGGAGGGACTAGCACAACTTCGGCCTCCACCGCTGGTTGCCTGAAAATGGCATCCTCTGGGGCCCCAGAGGCTGCTGGTGAGGAATCAGAAGATGGCTGGGGAGTTAGGCCTGAGATATTCTTTGCTTTGAACAGCAAGAACTTAAATAAATGAGGCTTGAACAGGCCTACAAGGGAAGGCTGGTCGGGGGAGATGCCCTCATCCTCCGACATGTCCCCTTCCAACTGTTCCACTTCGGAGAAGGGCTCAGAATAATGGAGGGACCCCCTCTCTGACCCTTCCTCTACCCTGCAGGGTGCAAAGGCCATTTTCTCTTCCTCGTCCTCCTCTTCCTCCCCTTCTGGGAAGGGAAGGTCCCCTTGGGAAGTTACCTGACCGTGGAGAGTCACCGGTCTGGGTAGAGGTTCTCGGGAGGCAGAATCGATCCCGGGTGCCATTGCTTGAGAGGCTGTCTTGGACAACTGTTGCATACCTTCCGCGATCCCCTGGCGGATGGCAAGCTGCATCCATTCCTTAATGCTGTCAGGAATGACGCTAGTTGAAGGGTCTTCTGAGCGTAGGCCAGCAGCGGTTGGGGTGAAGGTCGCCTCAGGAGTTCGAGTGGCTCGGGGGCTCTGGACAGGTGTGTTGTGCCTGGAGAGAGAAGGCTGTTCTGGCAAAGGAGGAGGTTGGTTAGAGGTAGAGGGAATAGAAGCTGGAATTACAGAATGAGAGTCCCCTGGAGCGCCTATCAAACTCCTTTTCTAGAGCTCTGTGGCACCTCAGGGCGTCCCTTTCAGAGGCTGTGGAAGGTTCCTTGGTCCTTTTGCGCAGATGGTGAGTTTTAGACTTAGCCTTTAGGGAAGGCCCTCTGGGATTTTCCTCTGCCATTACAAACAAAAGGTAGAAACAAGGTATATTAAATATGAAGGCGGTTGGCACGCCTAGGAATGCGGTCCACAATGGGAGCTGGGTATCCTATAGTTGAGCCACGTCCCCCTTTTGGAAAAATTTTTAGATACCGATATATATATAAATATTTATTTTATTTTTATTTTTATTTTTTTGGAAAAAGGAAAAAAACACCCCTAAGGGTATACAATAAAACTGCACCAAATAACCAAAAAAAGGAACTAAATTATTAATAAAATATAAATGCTTTTTTTTTTTTAAATAGAGAAAAATTAAGATGAAAAAAACTATCTCTAAATAACCAATTTAACCAAATGAACGCTGAGGCCAAACTTTAAACACGAAAAAATATTCCAGGAAAAAAATCTGTAAAGGCCTCTGAGGCTGCCTCCCAACAACCCTGCGAAGTAGGTGCCTGTCTTCGCCTCTGAGCAGGCTGCGGAATGCCAACAATTAAAATGGGGCAACAGGGCACAGAACCACAATACCCCCTTCTGAAATAAAAGCTCCCACAAGCCTGTAGGACCTGCTATGGGGCTCTACCAACGTCACAGCAATTTAATTCACCTCGATGCCTTGGGCAAAATGGCGTCCGCCACGAGGCGCGCCTAAAAATGGGGGGAGCAAAGGCTCTAAAACCCCTCTATCTCCCCTCTGAGGGGCGAAACTTCACTCCTTTACTCACAACTAACACCCAAAAGCGCAGGGACCAAGGAAAGAAGCAAAAAGCAACAATCAAACCTGAAAATGAATAGAATTCCTGAAACGGCCAAGGAGAATGATCTATAGCTGCCTGTCTCTTGCGAGGCTGAGCTAAAAACTGGGGAATGCATGGAGGAGACATGTGGTGGTGGAGGAGCGTTCCTCAATTATAGCTCAGCCTGCAATTGGTGAAGACTAGAGCACCTCCCACTCTCTGGATGCTCGGAGTAGCTCGATTGAAAAACACCTAGATCTTCAACATCATAACTGCATTCATAGAATGAAGGAGGTTGAAAGGATGTTAGAGGTCACCTACTGTAATTCTGTTTTCTGTAGATTAAGTTTACCCTGAACTTAACTGTTCCTCCCAGTACTTGGTTTCCAAACCCTTCACTATCTTGGCAACCTAGTCTGAATTTGCTCCAATTTCTCACTGTTCCTTTTGAAGTGTGGTATCCAGAACTGATAACTCTAAATGGCCCAGTGGCATCCCATTTGATGTTTCCTTCCAATGCAGTCATAAAATTGTAACATAAAAACATAAGCAATTCCCTGCTTTATTGGACCCACACAAGTCCAGCAGTTCTCATTGTGGCCAACCAACTGCATAAGAAAACCTGCTGGTTTACCAGCAGTCATGCTTTAATTTAGGCTAATAAGGGTAGATCATTTATTCATCTTTGAGCCCATCTAACAGTATAATAAAGTCTATATTTTATCATTGTATGAAGGAGATATCATGAAGCACTTTGATGAAAGCTTTATTGAGGTATAGGTATACTATCATAGGAGAAAATTAGATGTTGAATAGGACAAGCCAAATGTCCCTCCCCCCGCCTTAAATTACCATTCCAAACAATAGACGATGTCACCTTAACATTTAGAAGGCCAAGCAATGTTGATTAAGCTGAGAAAAGATACTAGAAGCAAAAGTTCTGGAAAGCAAGGCCACTACAAGATAAACACATGAAATTATCTCTTTAGAAAGAACTGCACTACTAAAATACTGTTTCTTGTCTCAATACACTGGGTTTTTTTTAAATTCCAAGGTTACCACATAGATACCACTGTATTCCTGATTTTGCAAGCCATATGCATTGTTCACATGCAGTGTGTTTAACCCTGTGGTATTAGTAAATCATATGTATTCTAATTTGCATAATTATATGATGGAGTTTGCATTCCAACCCCTTTTAAATTTGCTTTTTCTGCCTCTAGTACCATAATAAACAATTGGTGCTTTGACCAAAATGTGTACTGGTCTCCATTATAAACAATTCTTGGCTGAAATTGTTGAGAGAAAGTTCTTCAAATTGGTGTTACAAGTTTTGGCAATACGTCTGTAGCAAGTTATTAGACATGTGGTCATTGAGGTATGGATTGTTGTGGGCAATCAGTAGAGATGGACAGCCCCAGTTATTGATCCTTCCCTAAATGTTTTTATCTACGTGAAATTCTTGACCATGGGAAACATTGAGTCAAAGATTTATATTGAGTACAGGTACAGTAAGCAGGATCAGGCTTTTCAACAGGGAACATCCTAAATGCAAGGGGGATTACCTGATTCTTGATTATTGACTCCACTATTTCAGGTCCTAAAGTATAGTAGGTCATATCCCAGCTACAGATCATGCCAGTGAAATTTCATCTGAACTTATACAATATATTTATGGCTCTTGGGCCATTAAATATCTACAAAAATGGCAATCTACACAAAATCTACCAAGGAGTTCTGGTTCCCTCAACAACACATCTGATCTCAGAATTTTCCAACATCTGTGTTTCCATTTGGAAAGTGCGCATCCAAATGTATAGTCTAGTATGCTCCTTTCATCCATCAAGACAATTAGCATCTGTAAGTCCTCTTGACTTCTGCACAAAAAAGTTACCTTCTCAGTCACTAAATCTTAAGCACAGGAACCCTTCTAAGTTTGCAGAACACCCGAAAGGAATCTTACATTGATCACCAGGAAAGAATATGTAAGTAGCTTCAACCTCATTAGAAATTTTCAGAGGCCCATAGCCAGATCTTATTCCATGCAGTACAGTTCTTGCTCATGAACACTGTACTTGGAATTACATACAAAACACTACTTTTAGCCTCTATCTAGTTTTAAAATAAATTTCATCCCCTCTTCTGGAAGGTGGTACTGGAAGTCGTGTAAAACCTCATACAGCATATGCAGGTACAAGGTAAACTCCGTATCTGTTTATATCTAAAAGCTTAAGGGAAAATAGAGTTTGTATACCATTCTAATAGATTCCAAAAAGAATTATTTGTTGATAATTGTCTGTACTTTTTCAGAACAGCATCTTACCCATCACTGTGGATGCCACTGTAGCAAAGAACCTGTTAACTTTTTTAAATTGTTTTTTGATAAATGGGGTTTGCTTCTCTCATAAGATTCTAGCATGGGTACTTATTTCAGCAGTCAGATGCCATATTTACAAAAGTATGATTATAAAATTACAGATCCACATACCAAATCCACAAAATTCAGTCTGTATATAGAGGTGGAACAAAGACATTAAAATTCAGTTGGCCAAAAATACTGCAAATACTGGTTTCTCATGGCCAGATGTCATCCCACATATGGAAATTTTCATAGGCAAAACTATTCCTAACAGAAAACATGATCTTTCTCCTTTTGAAATTGTGAATGGTTGACCAATGCTAGGAAAAACTAGCTCCAATTGGCTTATTTCAAAAGAAAATTTTGCTAGTCTGGATGAAGATCTAATAAAGCACTTTCTGTCCCTTACTAAATTATTTCTATTTCCACCATGGTGAAACTGGCATCCTCATCTCCTAACTTAGCAGTATTCTCCTGCATGAAAACTGGGGAAACAATTGTCTGTCATCACAGGGGACAGGACCACACTAAAATGTTTGGATAATTCACATTGCTCTGAAATGCAAGAATTAAACTACTTGGACATACACATCCCATTGCTGGAAAGTAACTCCTTTGGAGGATCTGCTTTCTAACAAGTAGTTTACTACCACTCTTCCAAAAGTGAAGTGAAGAAAAACCAGTTGAAATACGATCAGGTTAACAATCATCATCATTATTGGACAATATGAACTTTGAGCAGTGCACTCTGAAAGCCTCTGCTCCAGCATTATACTGTTTCTGCCCTGAAATTCGTTCACATCTACTGATATTAAATCATTGTTGGCTGAAATTCTTTCACATATACTTGTATTAAACGACTGTTGGCTTTGTACTCTTCTTGATCATTTGCAATTGGCAGGAGATACATTTGGGAGTAAAATAATCGACAATCCTTGCTTATCAATAGCCTTCTACAGCAACATTTGAAGTTATAATGGTGTTAAAGAAATAAGTTTGTGACCAATCCTTGAAATTTATGACCACTGCAGCATCCTGTCACCTGATCACTATCTGCATGCTTCATAACCTGCTTGCAATGAGCAGAGTTTATACAGCAGGCAGAAATAAAATCATATATGATCATGATTTTGCACTTAGCAAACACTAAGTGTTTAGCAAACTCTAACCCTAGCTCTTAACAACCCTGACCGCTAACCCTAAGTTGTAAGTCTATCACAGTCATGTGATTTTGTGCTTAGCGATAGGGTTGTTGGTCTTAATTGTTGTTAATCAAGGACTAACTGTATGCATTATGAAACAATGGAAATGTTAAATGGAAGCCATCTATTATCAGTACTTGTAAAGCTTTTGTATCACAGAATTTTCAGGGTATGAATCACTAATGTTAATCTGCATTTCTTAACCCCTTTTTCTTTTCCTGATTTGGTGTGTGCATTTATTTAACAGAACCAAATGGAGTGGTAAAACAACATGTGGGAACATTCTTAATATCTGAATATTTCTTGATATCTGAACATTCTGTTTGAGATAAGGGACTATGGGGTCTAAGAAAACCTTTTGTTTTGGAAGAAACAAAGATTTCCCCCAAGTAGCACACAAGATTTATCTCTGACTTTACTCAACTAAATGAAAACTAAAGAGCTGGAGATGAAACCGTTTATATAAGGTTAGGCAAATAAAAATATGATTAACCAGCATGATTTAAACATACACGTGAATGTTTTTTGTGGTGGATGCATATATGGGGCAGTTTTTATGTAGTAACAGTGTAGAACTAAAAAAGCTATGATTATTGACAAGAGTATTTTAGTACATAGTTCCTTTCTAAAGAATTTTTTTTGGGGGGCTTATCTTATATTTAGGCTTTGTTTGCCAAAGCCTTTGCTTGCCTCCCAGTATCTTTTCTGAGCTTTATCAACATTGGTTGGCCTTCTAAGTTCCTTTATCACTGAGCTGACATGGCCTATTGTTTGGGAAGGTAATTTAGGGAGAGGAATGTTTTGCTTATCCTAACCAACGCCATGTTTTCTCCTAACAATGATTCTTATGCGTAATGTAGCATGGCAAAACAAAATGAACCATGGGGATATAGTTTAATATATGAATAAGGAAATTGTGTTAGTTGATTCTCAAATTTTCCCCAAAAGGATTTATTTAGGTCTAAGAGACTTTAATTTTTTTGTAACTAAAGTAATCTCCACAATTACCCCTATCAAAAACAACAGGGAATTCAATTTCTCTGCCTTCCCTAGTAAGATCTTATTTTACCTATCAGGTCACTAGGAAATCCAAACAACTCTACAAGAATTTATCAGGATCTGTAAGATGCTTTGGACAGACCATCTTAATTGGTCTTCCACCCATGGAGGTCTTAGATTGCAACCATGTCAAATACTCAAAATAATAATTTAATGTTCAGATCACACAGCATCTGTTCTGAGGCACAGGTAACATGAAGGTTATGTTTACCTGCGTGTGTCAGGCTTACAAGTACCTGAAACAAACTCAATGTCATGGAATGCATAAACTTCTAAGTGTTCTCAGATCCATCTCCCCCAGTCTACAGGCATCAAGGTTCAATCCTCCAATAGTAAAAGTTGAGGAATCAACAAAACCCAACTAGAAACAAAGCCCAGGACCTCAGGAATGGTAGTAGGTGAAAAAAATGCTCAATTTGCAAGAACTCACATTCCATCATCCCAAATGTATAAGCTATTTATAAGCTTTTTTTAAAAAAGATTACCTCCTCAGCTCTGACATTGTGGCAGCTGTTTGACCTGAAATTTAGGGCAGCAAATCACTGTTAGCCACACTTTTGTCCAATTTCAACTACATGTCAGTAGTATGTAAAGCAAATTTATCTGCAAAGAAACATGTCAAACATAAGAACTGTGATGGGATTGTTTCATAGAAAAACTTGCTCCCACAAAGCCAACCGTTATTTTAAACAATCCGAATCTGATTCTACACCCACCCACCCAAAGCATTTTATAATTATGGAAATACAGTGAACTGCCACCTGCAATGAGTCTTCCAGTATAAGTTCCATTTAACTAAGAGGTGTGTGCTCTTACTGGCGCCATTAACTAACTTTTCCTCAGCGCCTCAGTTGAAATGGGATCATCCTTGAAGAAGCAGCCTGAGATATTTAACTCTGTTCAAGATGAATCCTTGCGGAACGTCAAAGCTTCATTAGGCTACTAGACCCAGAGGAGAGGTGAGCTATTTTGAGACTTCAGGGCTGGCCCGCTACGTTTTTTGCTTCCATATGTGATTAAAATCGGGCTCAATGACTGCGATACTCCAGGACTGCCGCCTTAGCTCAAAGGCAGCGTCCCCACTGTTCCTTCCTGGAGAACCCGTGTTAAAAGGCGGCTTCACAAGAGGGAGTTTAAAGTGCCACGAGAGAAACCCTGGATAAATGGGGATTATTTGCCTAAACGGCTGTACAGTATTCCTAAACGTGGTTATTAGGGAGGAGCTCCCACCGAAATGAGTAAGACCTGTCTTTAAATAAAGCGTCCACAACCGGCTACCGAAAGGCCTCACTTGCCCTTTTTCCACCATCAAAAAACCGCTCCCGTCCTCCCTGAGGGAGGCGCAGACCCTCTGGAAGAAGCCGCAGCTGAGCAAAAGTCGGTGGGGGGGAAGGAGGGAGGAAGAAGTAGCGGGTGAATATTTCATTGGACGGCCGCCCGAGTCTAGCCCCGCCCTCTTTTAACTCAGAACTGCTCTCCGAGACGAAGCCGACCCCGCGAACAGAAAGCCAGTAAAAATCGGTTGCTGGGCAAGGTGGGGCGTGGCTGACCAATAGCGAGGAGCGCTCGAGAAGGACGAGGAAGAGTGGGCGCACACACGCCCCTCCTTCCTCTGAGACCAGGGCTATTCCTGCACGGGGGAGGAGTAACGGCTCTTGTTGTCGCCGAGCTCTGGCGGGGAGGGGGTGGGGCTCATTTGCTGCTGCCACCGCCCTCTCCTCCTCCTCTCCCCCCGCCTCCTCTCCTCCTTCCTCATCTCAGCACGCAAACCTTTGGCCATCCCAGCCCCTCTGAGGGATCCCGGCTGGCTGGGTTGGGAGCCAGCGCCGCGCCGCGCCGCCCAGCCGAGGGAGAGGGGATCCCGTGTGTCCCTCGACTCTCTCTGGAGCCCTAGCAGGTAAGCGAGACCTGGTTGAACTCGGGTCTGGATCGCGGGAACGATGGACACGGGGACAGGCGTCCGGGAAGGTGCTCCGGGAAGCTAAGTGCGGGCTGGTGGCGGTAGTGAAGGGCGAGGAAAGACTGTGCTGAGCTAAATTGAGAGGGGGAGGTCAGGAGTTACAACTAAAAGAGATCAGCATGTCGGGTATCTCGGGGAGTTGGTAAGGCAATAGAGGCTGGCGAATGTGGCGGGGGAAACTTATGATTGGGGGGTATCTCGGCCAGAAAAACTAAAGAATTGGGGGCCTGGGAGGGGCACCTTACAAACGACGGTGTGAATCGCCTGGGAGAAGCTTGCTTGGGTAAGGAAATAACTACGTTGAGCAAGTCGTCGTCATTCCCTCCCCCCTCCTCCTCTTCCAATATACACAGGCACCGTGAGCCGGGGTTGTTCCCCCACCCCCATAAACCAGATGTTTTTCAGATGTTTGGAATTATAATTGCCCTCCTTTTGGTTGTGACAATAGTGGGTTACAGATCACACTTGGAGGGCTCAGATTTGGGGAAGGAACTACAGTTATATAAGGAAGACTGGGAGGGAATGATGGATAAGAGAGCAAGATGATGGTGGGTATCAGGCTGAGATTCACAAAAGCTGCCAACAAGAGGAAATCAAGGTTTGGGGAGGGAAGGGTGTCAAAGAGTCTGCTGCTAAAAAGAGGAGAAAAAAAAGCCAAGTAGAATTAGCGGGAGGAATTGAGGAGCCCACTGAAGAGATGGCAAGGAAGAAACTGCTGGTGCTCTTGTCTAGGTGGTATTTGAATGCGAGAAACAATTTTGTGGCAGGCTTGTGGGACTGAATGAAGGCTTTAGGAAAAGTGGGTGGGGCGTGAACTGAGTAGATTTATTTGAAAGCAGTAGAGAATCAGCTGCGGTTTGTTTCTGCTTTGGTTTAGCTAGTTAGAGTCCTGTACAAAAGATATATAGATGATATATGTTACTTTTGAGGCTGTTCTTCATATTGGGAATACAATATGAAGTGGAGGGATGGAAGCTGAATCCAGCAATGGGGGAGGGGTACTTTACAAATGTTCTGTTACAATGTTTGGAGAGGTGTATCTTGGCAAAGAGATTGAGTTTAGATGGTATATTTTCAGGAAACACTCTTTTTTCTGGGTAGGAGTATAAGGGATAAAACACTGGGATTGTAGAATAGGCTTAGAGTATTGATATCTAGATATGTTTTTGGAAACATTTATATAAAGTAGCTGAATAAGATCCCATGTAAGTTGAAGTTTGATTAAAGACAGGGGAAAAGTTATTGCCAGGAAATAAATTTAGAGCTACATAAAAGGTGTGGGGTCTCTTTAATGTTAGCTTTAACCAGAGAGCTATAACTGTGGTATTCTCTGATGATCTCCATCCAAGCATTAACCAGACCACACCTGGTGTAACTTCCAAACTTAAGGTTGGCCAACTGAGAATAAAGTTATATATTTAGGTGCTTTGAAATAGGGTGAATGATAAAATACTAATGTTCCTATTATTTTTATATTGTATTTTGGAGGTGGTTGCATTAAATTCTGCTTTTGACAGAAAAGTAAAATTTAAAATAATACATAAAATTTAAAGTAATATGCAAAATGTTTCTATCCATTTGAGTATTTAGGAATACTTAATACTTTTGTTGCTCTGAAGTGATCACAAAAATGGGGATTCTGGGATGCTTTTTTGGTTATGGATGTTCACAGTTCATGAGATCTGTATCTCCAAAGTGAAGTATGTAAAAGTATGTAAAAACTGTGAACTGTATGTATGTAAACTATGTAAAAAAAACCAAGTATATAAAAACTGATTAAAATCTAGTTAATACTGCATATTTGAAGATAAGAGAATTGCATTTAATATAGAAGTTCAACACTGTAAGATACATTAAACTTGGGTAGGGCTTATTAAAATAAATTGTGGGAGGATTAGGCACAATAGAAACTGGATGACTAGAAAGCAGATGTGGAAATTATTTGAGACTAGCATATTGGGGGCATATGAATGAAAAAAACATTGAAGAATGTTCCTCAAGAATGGTCAGATCAGAGTTAAAAAATGTCAATAGGAAAAAGTGCTTCGGTTAGGATAAAGAAATTCATGTTTTGCTGGAAACTATTTTGTGATTAACTTTAAGGTGGACCTAGCTATGGAATAAAACTCTATATAATTGGATGAAGGATTTGGTGAGAAGCTTGCTATCAGCAGAAGTTTTAAGGATAAATGTTTTTATTTAAGAAATGAGGCAGTTTGAATAAGTTTGCGAATTTGTTGGTATGCAGGTGTAGCTTTATCCTTAGGAACAGAATTGTAATGAGATTGTCTGTTTTAAATAGTTGTCAGTCTGGAGTGGAAATAACAGTCCGGTAAACTAAATCTTGATACTGTGGGAGGTACATGCAACAGCTTCCAGGAACTTCTGTCTAGTTTCATTTTGAACATACTGCCCCTTGTGTCTTAACTCTTATAAAAAATGAAATGCAGAAAGAGGAGAATTTCTCACTGCTTTGGTTCCTTATTTCAACAGAAACAGTTCATTAATGCTGAGTTTAAAACAATGCATTAAGGGCAATACTGTTTTAGGTTTATGTTAATTTCTATAAATTCTAGAGTTTTCTACAATCAGCAATACTGTGATCTGAAATTAATCATATTCTTTGTCTATTTGGTAGTAAGTATTACTGGCAATTTCTAATAGCAGTTAATTACACATTTCTGTCCTGTAGTATTTGTTTTACTCATAGGTGTTATACTTGATAAAACATTAGATTCCAAATTAAAGACTCTTTAAAAAGTAAAGCAAAGAATAATAAAATCTGAAAGCATGGCTATGTAACTCTCATAGCATCTTATGCAGTACAGAATTTTGAAGACATTGCTGTGCCTGGGTCTTCCTGTATTTTTTGAAGGAAATGTAAAATCACCAGACCGGTAGTTACACCGGTCAGATCCCACCCCTGTGTATAGCTATCAATTATTAAACACATTTATTTTCACAGTGCTACAAATATCCACAAGGCAGTAAATATGAATTAGAGTATTCTTATTAGCCACAATTTATTTTTAGGATTAATCTCTGTAAAATACTTTCACATAACAAAATCTTTAATTTTTCTTCAAAATTGCATCATTAGATTGAAAAGGACTGTTGACTTATCAGAACTGTGTTTACACAACTATTTTGGACAAACTGCACCATACCTGAATTACTCTGGCTGAAACTATTTTTAGTTTTAAGTTTAAGGCTTCATATTTTTTCAAAACGCATTTTGAGATCACTTAACGATTTCACAGGGTTGTTGTCTGCAGGCTTTTTTAGAAGGTGTAATAGAAGTAGAATTTTAATCTGCTATTCTTCTATTTTTCATAACCTTCATACAGACCTCCAATCCATCAGCCATTCCACCACTGCTACCTTCTTTTAGATGGTATGACTCGGGAAAAAGTAGCAAAATCTATTTCTGCCAATAAAGAAGTATTTGTAACTCAGGGTTAAAATGAGGGGTGCTTGGTGCTCTCGGAGCAATTAATTCATGGAACAACTTGCCTCCAGAAGTTGTGAATGCTCCAACACTGGAAGTTTTTAAAAAGATGTTGGATAACCATTTGTCTGAAGTGTGGTGTAGGGTTTCCTGCCTAGGAGGGGGTTGGAGTAGAAGATCTCCAAGGTCCCTTCAAACTCTGTTATTCTATTCTATTCTTGCAGACATTTCATTACCCAAACTAGGTAACATCATCAGTGCTAGACTAGCACTATTGATGTTACTTGGTTTGGGTATTAAAATGTCTGCAAGAAAACAACCAAGCTCAGAGAGCACCAAGGACCCCTCAAATCTTTTATGGAAAAGGAACATCTTCTGCATGACTTTAAAGTAAGCTGTAAGAACAAGTATAAAGTACTAGTTTCTCCATTTTAACATAATCGTACCAAAATATTTCACCATTCAAATTGACAAGTAAACTGTTGTATTAGCTAACAAATTTAAGCAGAGCAAAAGTTATGAGCAAGATTGGAAAATAGAGCTGTTATAATCCCAAACCAATTATAGCTTTGTACTGTTAAATGTAGTGATACTGAATATAGTTGGCTATTTTTAATTTCTCATTAAAGCTTTAGTTCATTTATGTATTAAAGCAACTAGTACTGATTTTGAAAACTTAGGAAAATATAAAGTTAGAACAGAAAAGCAAAGTCTCCAGTCCTCTCCTGCTGCTGTACTTTGGTTGATAATGGCTCTAAGCCACTATAGGTAGTTCTTAATTTACAAGCACAGTTGGGACCTAAGGTTTGTAAAATCAGGTGTGATGTGGTTTTATGACTTGGTTGCTGCTGTCATTAAGCAAATCCAGCTTCCTCCATTTATTTGCTTGTTGGCAGCTCCCTAGGAATGTGATAAATGGTGAACACATGACCCCCGAGACATTGAAACTGTGGTAAATACATGCTGGTTGCCAAGCATCCACGTTTTGATCATATGACTGCAAGGACACTTGACAGTTATAAGTGTGAGGAGGACTGGTCAAATGTCACATATTTCAGTACATTATAACTTCAAATGGTTAAATGTCCAATCATAGGTCAAAGACTACCTATAGTTACGTGAATAGGTATGTTCTTGATTTGAGCTTATTCTTCCTCTTTAACTTGCCTTTCAAAATGAATGAGATCCTAAAATCTAAGAGGACTAAATTGTAGGAATGAGAACAGATTCAGCAGATGCTACAAGCAGAATCCCAGAGGTGTTCACTTCAGTGTAATTCCCATTGTTTTCAGTGAGACTGAATTCCTAATGAGTATATTTAGGATTGTAGTTTAAAAATCTGTTTACAAATCTATATACTGTAGTTTTTATTAAAGCTTTTAAACATAAACATACATCTTAACAATTATAAAGTGTGGGGGGGGGAAGAAAAATAGTAAAGTAATAAAAGTATAAGAAAAAAATAGAAAAGAAAGAAAATGCAACAGGTGGTTTACAATATTCTTCACATCAGTTGTAAGTACAAATATATTTTGAACTCTGTGTCTAAAGTTACATTTAGAGTTAAAAGTTATATTGCTTTTTCTATAATCTATCCTGTCTAATCTTCAACACTGTGTATCACAAGTTCACTTTTTAATGCAAAAAGTCACCGATCTTGATGACAATCTATAGATGTCTTTTCTATAATCAAAGAAGTCAATGTATCTTGCAGCAAAATCTGTCAGTTTACCAACCATTCCTCCATCGTGGGTAGTGTCGAATCTTTCCATCTCTGTGCATGCAGTAATCTTACCACTGTAAACATATATCAAAATAATCTTCCATGGAGTTGTTCTAATTGTTTACCAGTGTACAAATCTTCTTGCAATTGCTCCCATTCAATGTAGTTTATATTAAAATCTTTATAGATAAAGCATATTCGTAAGCTGACAACCAAATCAATATTGGTTATCCAGTTCAAATTAACTGTCAGTTTACTTTCAACAGAAAAAGTTGCATTGGTGAAGGTACTTCTAAAATCATATATAAATTAATGTGTTAAAATCGAGTACTCCTGTAATCTATGAATGTTTTCATGCTATCTGTCTACTAATATACAGTAAATCATTTATATTACAGTGTATCTTAAACTAAAATTATATAAAATTCTTGTTTGTTAACAAGGAAATACTGGACAGAATAATTGTTCAAAACTGACAACGCAGGAGGAGTATATATGTTATTTGTTTTATACCTCAATGTGTATGGTAGAGATAATGCCAGGACAGTTGCATTGTGCCCAATATTTTAATATGTATTTAATAAAATTCAGTTTTAAAAAAATGAATCATAATATAGTGGTACAGACAAACATTCATAGATGCTACCCATCTTGCTGTCTGGAGCAACTCTGGATTTAACTGACAAATAGGTGGCCATTTGGGGATAATAGTGCATGAATATAGATGTGATATAGTTCTGAATTGCATTTTGTCCTTTGAATTTGGATTAGTGTACGGACCAAATAACTGGACCAAGTGATCATTAATATACCTTACCAGGATCATTTTGGATCATAATGTAATTCTAACTTGTAATTTTAACTTTGTGTTGTCATATATACCATGTTTCCCTATGGTATGTTTCCCCCCCAAATAAGACCCATTCATTTTTTTTGTTCCAAAAGACACATTAGGGTTTATTTTGGGGGAAACATAATATCAGAGTGATCAGCCCACCCCCTGGCATGTGCACAAGAGACAGCAAGTGTGCGGGGGCTGATGGTGTCCGGCAGCAGCTGCAGCCTACTGGCCCCATTGTTGGTGCACTCTGGAGTTGCACAGCCTGTGCAGTGCAGATGAGTTGATTACTTGTCCAAGCAGCAGATGGAGGCAGAGGTATTGGGGGGGGGGCAAGTGATCCTGGCATGGCACATGGGCCACAGGAAAGGTGAGATTCGGTGGATCGGAGGAGGAGGGTGGCTGTGAGAGGTTCATGACCTGTGCTGTGCCGGCTGCAGCTTCTATCAGACGCTGTCATACCCTGTGCCCTTACCTCCTCCAGTGCTGACCACACACACACACACACATGCCAGCTTATGATGACCATAACTGGGGCTTATTTTGGAGGTTGGGCTTATATTAGGAGCACGCTAAAAGATCAGGCTAGGGCTTATTTTCTGGTTAGGTCTTATTTGGGGGGAAAATGGGGGGAATATACAATCATGGAAAAATTAGTAGGCCAAAGAAATGTAGACATTAAACAAAATATTCTTGCATTTGTCCTTGCTTCCACCACTTCAGACACTGCCTTTTGTTTTTCTGTTGTAATACACATTTGAAATAAGTCAGTGTTGTTACATACATGGATTCATAACAATATTTTGCACGTGCAGCACTTTCGACATCTTCTCATGTGGCCACTAAAGAGCAGCTGAACTCTTCATTTGAAACAATTCAAGGGGTGCTGACTGGAGTTTCTTCTTAGCCAATCTTACTTTTAAGTGTACAGACAAGAACGCTGAAAAAAATTATTCAGGTGTTTGCTGAATGCAAGATTCCTTGAAAATGAGTTAGCATTAGATTACCCTGTCCTTTATTCTTTCCAGTCCCAGATTACACAAGCTGTATTTTCAAATTAACAACTTTGGAGATGGGTAATGGAGTAGATAGCACCCCACCTCCTTCCTGTGCATACTTTGCTCCCTCCCTCTTCATCCTGGTTAGTTTTAATTGAATTTTAAACTTATGTTCCTTATTGTTTTTATAGTGCATTTTAACAGAATGCCTGTAAACCACTAGAGTCCCTTCTGGCAAGATGGGAAACATACAAGTTTAATAAATAAAATAAACAACTTGCACATTCATATTAATAAAATATTCTATAAAGATGAAAAGCTGTATTGACATTCAAACAATGGAAAATGCTCTTTTCCTTCAGATCTTCCAATGAACCTGTGGAAGTTAAAGAGAGTGTGGGCATCTTTTTATGTACTTTCAAGCCTTCATGCGTTCAGGTGAATGTCTTAAGTGCACTGTAATTTTGTTTACATGTAACCCTCGCTTAGCTACCATAATTGGAACCCATAATTTGGTTGCTATGACCTGAAGTTGCTAAATAGAAGCTCCTATGATTGTGATGAGCTTTTGACTGCATGATCTTATTTCTCCTACTGTCATTAAATGAAGTGCTCTTCTCTATTGACTCTGCTTGTTGCAAGCCAAGTTGCAAAGTGTTGCAGTGGTGATCATGTGACCATGGGACATTGGACACTGTGACAGATAAAGAAGCAAAGACTGGTCACAAAGTTATTTTTTTAGCACCATTGTAACTTCGAATGGGTGCTGCACAGAGCAGTCAGCACGCAAGAACTAGCTAGTTATTTGTATGTGTGTGTAGATAGATAGAAAGATAGATAGATAGATACTTCTTTGCTTATTGCAAAAAATGAGTTAGCATTTTATTGATTTATTGACTAATTCCATTGGAAAAGAAGGCTTTGAATCTTTCTTTCTTTGAATCTGTTCATCAGTTTTCAGGGAAACTGGCATACATATAGTTCTTTGGTGATCTCTCATGTAGACGTCAGCAGAAGTGGGATTCAAATTTCTTTACAACCTGTTTGGTGGGCGTGGCTTAATTTGTGGGTGTGGCTTGGTGGTCACGTGACTGGCTGGGCATGGCTTGGTGGTTATGTGACTGGCTGGGCGTGGCCAACTCTAAGTCATTTGCGTGGGTGTTGCCTATATGGGCCAGGAGGAAAGAAAGATCCAACTTCCGTGTGTGTGTGTGTGTGTGTGTGTGTGTGTGTGTGTGTGAGAGAGAGAGGGGGGGGGTGGGGAGGTTAGTTTTTTAAAAAGCCCAGAGGAAGGAAAAATATAAAGTTGTACCAAAGAAATCCCAGGGCGGGGGCAAGAAAAGAAAAGGAATCCCTGCTCTGAAAAGGGAGTACCCTTCCAAGAAAACAAAGGAGTCAAAACCTTATTTAGTCATACTTTTTAAAAAAATTAACAGACATTAAAAAGCAATTTGTTTCACTTTCCCAGGTTCAAGTCTCTTTGCTTAACATATGTGATATCTTAACATATACCTCTCTGTTTTTAAACACTATGAATTCTCTATTTAACTAGATTTAAGAAAAGCACATTAAGTCAGTGGCAATTTTCTATATCTCACAGGCAATGAATTACTGTGGATTCTCTCCTCCCTCCCTCCCTCCCTCCCTGTCTCTCTCTGTCTCTTGTCTCTCTTTCCCTCCCTTCCTCCCTCTCTCTCTGTGTCTCTCTGTCCATCCTTGGGGGGCGGGGAAGGAACCTCTGAACTGGAACTGGGTGGTGGGAATCTGACATCTGGAGGCTGACAAGCCACGTACTGAAGACCAGATGGCTTGCAAGGGAGGTGGGGCAATCCCGCAGTCTCCCCCCAAATAATGCTTGGCGAGCATCAGAGGGCTGGCAAGGGCTTCTTGTGAGGAGGAAGAGAAGCGTGCTGGGAGGAGATTTGATGGGTGTCAGAGGGGCGGTGAGGGCTTCGCAGCTCCTGAGGGGAGTCCAAGCCCAAAGCAGCAGGAGCTGTGGGCTGCCTTGGCACTACCAGCTTTGGGCTGTTAGTGGTCCGCAGAGGATGTGCTCGAATTGGCATTGAGACGAGGGCCCCAGGAGGACTCGGGTGAAGACGTTTTATGGCTTTCTTTCTGCCTTGCAGAAGCAGAGATGGGGGGAGGCCCAAGAGCACACAGCACCCCTGCGCAGCACTCTCTCAATGGCTGCCCCCTCCACCTCGCTAGTCCAGCCAGTGATCTCCCGCTCGCTTCCCTCACGGGCCAGGCCGGCTTGGGAAGCAAGCAAGTACAGGAAAGGATTCTGTTGCTGCAATCTCCCATGCGCTCCCCTCCCTCTCTGTGTGCATCAGTCCATTTGCCGCCAATATCACCCCTCCACCAACTCACCCTCTCCCGCCGGCCCATGCAATGCGGTGGTGGCAGTAGGCCATTCGGGGTAGCAATGTGGCGGCAGTGGTAAACCTTGCTGTGTGTCATCCACCCCAGAAGCCCCCTTTGGCCGAGCATGGAGGGCCCCACCCCTGCTATCAGCCTTACCTTCTCAGGCCCGGTGAAGAAAGAGTATCTGCATGGGAGGCAGCTGGGTGAATGAGCGAAGAAAGACTCACCAGGAAGTGCGAAAAAGAGTGAGTGGGAGAGGAGGGGAGGGCCCAGTCAGTGGTGTGATTTGCCGGTTCTGTGAACTGCGCAGAATCGTAACAACCGGTTCTACCGAACCAGTAGAATCCCACCCCTGGACATTAGTCAAATTCAAACTTGCTTGTTTCCTACAGTCTATATTGTGTGCTTTCAAGCTGTTCTTGAGCCATGACAAAGTACACTCATGTTGTTCATTTCTGTTTACATTTAGAAATGAAAATACTACTTAGGTAACTCATTTTTAAGTAAACATGTAATTGATTTTTATTAATCAAATTTAATATCAGTACAAATATAATACTTAATTTTCAGATTAAATGAGCAATAGTAACAACATAAAACATAGGCAAATTCCTCTGTAGTTGTGAGATTATTTTTACTGTACCAACTATTTCAGTTATTTCAAAGCTCAAATTATTTAACAGTAATTACATGCTATGTGTCTTTAAACATAAACTCTAACATCTCTGGCTTCTTTCAAAACACATTAATTTCCCCTTTATTATGTTTTAAATTAAAGTGGTTGGCTCAGATAAATCAAATATATAATTCAGGTTATGGAAGTCAGAACAACTAATGGGAACTCTTAATTTATGCATTTGCTTTTTTTTTCCCCACAGTGCTCCCTGGAATATGTTCTAATTGATGCATTTTACAAAAAGGAGATAATAGCAAGAATTTCTAAAATGTATTACTTGTTCATAAAATGTTGACATGTATTCCAAATAATACTACAATTATATAATAATTGTATAACAATTATGAAATAATATAATATATATAAACATGCTTCAGTAAACTAGTAATTATTTTGTTCCAGGGAGAGAATTGTTCAAGAAAAATTAAAAATGTTTTGACAGATCAAGTCAGTTTAAAAGCTTATATTTTACTGTAATTTGACTTATCCTGTGTTGCAAAACATTTGCTTATGGGATGAAGGGCGAACTTTTCTCATTCAGATTTGCTTATAGTTGTGTATCATGATAGTAGAGTAGCAGAAATGTTTTATGAACCTGCCCTTGGGTTGTCATGGCATCATGGGGATTTTCTTGGGGATTCTCTATTCTGCAGGAGCTAGTATTCGATCTGAGCTTCTTGGTCAGGAGTCTCTCAGGATTTCCTCAAAATTTCATGGTTGCTTTCATGATACAAGCCTGTTCTGACCACTACACAGCCCAACTGAAGTAAGTTGCCCTTGCAATTTGTGTCCTATTTAGCTCTATCTAGCGCTGCAATGCTGGAAGAGATTATTGTTGTCCATTATCATAGGTGAAATAACTTTGATGAGATTACTCTTGCCAGTGTTTTCACAGAGTTCAAATTGGTACACTCACCTTTTCAGCTGCTGGAAACCTTCTAGTGAAGTTATTCTGCCCGTGGAGATAACAGAACCCCCCAAAGTTCCTTTCCTATCATGGGAGGCAATTAATGGTAGGAATAAGTTTCACTTCCTACAAAACATGCACAAATGTTAATAAATGTGGTTGCACCAGAGCATATTGACTTTAAATTTATTCATTAATTTATTTTTAATGTTCTTACCAATGTATTTTTTTTTTCATCAGTAGTTGATTTGCAATTTTTATCCACTTCTTGTTTGGGGCAACTCTTCAAATTTGGGGAACAGAAAAGGTTCCTTAGGCATGACTCATGGCACAGCATGTATTATCCTTTTGACTGCTTACGGTGGGAATTGACCTTTTTGTTAAGGTATATAAGTAATTCTTAAGTAAATCAGCTTTCTTGCTGATGGGCCTGTACTCTCCTGCATAAAGCAGATAGTAATAAGAGATTATCTGTTTCCAAATTCCTTTTTTTTCTTCATTTGAAATTTTAGTCATCTTGGTTTTGGTCTCAATTCTGGTTCTCTTTTCCCCAGTCACTATTTAGAACAGGCATTCCAGAAACCTTGGGCCGCAGTCCATTCAGAACTGGGCTGTGGAAGTGGTGGGTGAATGTTCACAGGAACGTGTAGCTCCACTTACTCGAGCAGCAGATGAGTGTGTGTGTGCAGCTACATTTGTGCAAGTGGCAGGAGCATGTGCCTGCCACTCACGCAAATGGAGTGCACACATGTGCAACACATTCCCTGTCCCTCCACCTTGCTGGCTCACAAAGCCGGAAAGGTTGGGGATTGTTGATTTAGAACAGGGGTGTCCAACCTTGGCAACTTTAAGACTTGTGGACTTCAACTCCCAGAATTCCTCAGCCAGCTTTGCTTTTTTGCTTTGCTGGCTGAGGAATTCTGGGAGTTGAAGTCCACAAGTCTTAAAGTTTCCAAGGTTGGACACCCCTGATTTAGAACGTGATCTGTTTTTCCAAATCCAGGCCACCAATTGTACAAGATAAAACTGAAAAGTTCACAAGGATCGACATTTCTGACAGTTGTCCTATGCTAGCAATTGTACATTTTTCCTTTCACAGCTGACTGAATTGTAGCTTGCCATAATATAAACATACATAAAAATTTCAGGACACTTCAAAATTTATTTTTCAAACTAAAGGACATTTTTTATAGTTAAGTTTGTTTCAAGTGGCTAAACTTCCATCATTTCATAAGGTAATTAAGAATTTTAAGTATCCTAATCAACCAATTGCAGGCTGAAGCAAGAACGGTAGTGGGTCATATGGTGATGCACTGATGTGACATGTCACAGTTAGGATTGTGTTTGTTAAAGGGAAGTTTAAAAAATAGCTTTTTTGACTGCTTGTATTCCCATTCTTTGTTTCTTGCCAAAAATAGAAGAGTATTGCACCATAGTTGTTTGATTTGTTGCTAAATTTTGGTGTCATGGTTTATAGAGCCAGGAAAAAAAGATTTTAGGAGCTACAAATGGCCCTTTACAACACAAGTTATTCCATCACCTTTTTATTAAAGGGTGAATGAAACATATATTAGTAGAGCTAGGGGCACATATATAATTGTATGCAAACATTTTAGTCTCTCCTATTTGTAGTTTGGGATTCATATATGCAAGAGGCAATGTATAGCTTAAAGTATAATTAAAGTGTTGAATAATGTTTAATTTCCACATCAGTTAAACAGAGTAAGCTATTATAAATCTCTCTTGTGATATTGTTGTAATACTATGTTTAATACCATTTGAGATTCTTTTAAAAATTTCAGATGACTTATCCATTCATTCAAATTAGAGGCCACCCAGCTCTGGACATCTTATGGCAATATAAGAAAGGGATACTTTAAAATACTGAAAACGAATTTAATGCATGTCTGGGAAAAAGATAGCTATTTAATTCAACAACTTTAAACAAGAGCTCAACATTACTGTACTCCCAAGCATGGGGGAATAGTCAGGTTTTCAATGTCATCAAGGTGGAGACCCTGGGTGGGGATGCAGATCCAGAGGGGAGGTGCTATAACAGAGAAAGCACACTTCCTAGGTCCCAATAGATGACATTGTTTGAGTGAAGGGATCTGAAAGGCAGGATGGACAGTACTTCAGATAGTCATCATACCATGTGCCATGAAGGGCTTTATAGGTGGTAACCATTTGCTCAAATTGTACCTCATTCAGTGGTTTCCTACAGGTTATAAATAGAAGGGGCAAGAGCATCAGGCTCTAAGGCACCCCAACGTGAAAGGCTTCTGTGTTTGGCCTCGCCTCCCCTGTCAGAACCAACTGGAATCATCCCCAGAGAAAGGAGAAAGCCCCTTTCTCCCTCCCTCTCTAAATCTCCACATTTAGTTAAGTAGGATACCATAATTAATGCAACAGAAGAATCACAGAGAGCTAGAAGTAATGTGTGTGTGTGCATGCACGTACACACACACACACACACACACACACACATATCCTACCTGCCATTCCCAGAAATCACCAGCAGGCATGATCAATGCTATCTCTGTACTATGCCCTGATCTAAAACCTGACTGAAAGGGATCCAGATGATCCACTTTTTCCAGAGTCCTCTGGATCCCTCCTCAACAACTTTTCCTTAAAAAGGTTAAGACTGGACAGAAATCGAACTACATGTCGCCTCTCAGAGAGAGCCAGTACAACATAGGAAAGATATGGGTAAAAGTCAAAGGTTTAAATTCTTTCCAAGTACACTCGCCATACTGTGCCCTAGTACATTTTTCAGACTTAACATTTCTTAGTGGTCTCCCATCTTAAGTTTCTGAGCTCTGATTAGGAAGGTGCAGTTACCTGTAAGAGTATATCCCTTTAAACAACTTAAACTACTGTATCTTTAAGTAGTGATCATGTCAGAGTTTTGGTATATGGTAAATTAAACATTAGTCTTGCTGCCTAATTGGTTTTTGCAGACCACATTAAAATGGGCCTGGGGATGCCAAATTTACAGAAATTTAATGGTTAAATTAAATTAATTAATTAATTTAATGTGTGAATTATGTAAATGTGAACCCAACAAATATATGTCTTCCTGAAACCTAACCTTGTGGAATTTATTGATTTAATTGTGCCTTAGTCCTAACTCCTAGCAACTACATGGGCAAGTCTATGCAGTTCTTCATTTTTGGAAATATTTTTCCTTCTTTTCTTCTTCCTAGGGTTGAGAGCAAATAATTGATCCCAAATCACCCAGTTGCTTCCCTGTTTAAAGCAAGACTAGAAATACGCAATGCTTTTAGCAATTGCACCACACTGGCTCTCATCTTCGTTGTTTCCTTTATCTAGACTCCTACTGAGAGAGGTGGTATTCTACCTTCATCACTGGACTGCTATCTTTAGGCCTTGAAACCTGTATGTTATTTTACTTCACAATCTATTAGAAGCTTGATTGATCAATCCGTGCTTACGTTTCTTAGTCCATACCATTTTTCCTGTCAGTTGGTTCCTTAGATAATAAATATGAAAAAAATAGCACTTACCTTTTTTTGGTGTAAACAGCAACAGAGTGAGTAATTGGACAGTTTTGAAAACTGCCCCCAAAACTGAAAGTTTATTTGAAAAAAATTGGGAGTGGTGATATTCAGAAATAATCTGAAATGGCAGCTAATTGTGATGCACAAAGAACCAGGTCCAAAGGTGAAGAGTTCAAATTTACTGATTTATTCCTTGCATAGGAATCTTCTCAACTGATGGTTTTCCCCCTGGTTAAAGCTAAGACTAAACGGATTCATTGTTTGACTCCTTCCCTTGGCTCTCCTAATCTCCTACATCACCCCTTCCTCAAAACAGCCCTCCCTTTCTTTCATAGGATCTTCAGAACAGCCCTCCCCTTCTTCAGTGGCCTCTTCCTCATCTGAGTTCTCACAGGAAGTTGGGAGGGGAGGAAGCAAAGCCATTTCAAAGAAGATCTCCTCCCCCTCATCTAAAGAATACTTTGAAGCAGGTGATGCTAGCTGTAAAACGTCTAGATGACTAGCAGATTTCTCCTCCTTTCCCTCCGGAAGTGAAGGCCAGAACTGGATGGTTGGACTGTCTGGTGTCCCACTGGGGGTATGCACTCAGTCTAGTTATCTCTTCGCTTACAGATTCTTTGTGCGATGCAGGGCAGAGAGCTGGGAGTTTGGAAGTTTGTGGCTTTTCAGAGAAGTATTGGTGGAATTGCTGCACCAAGTCAGGGACATGGACATACCTGGCATATTCTCATCCACATTTGGATTCTGGGTACCCCTTCCACTGAATCAAATACTGTGTGCTTTTGCCACTTTGCCTAGAGTCCAGAATTTCATCTATTACGTATTCCTCCTCCCCTTCCATAATTACTGGCAATGGCTTTGGGCACGATGAGCATAAGATTCTAGGAGGTTTTTGCTTGATGAGCAGCAAATGGTGGAAAACTGGATGGACTTTCATGGTAATTGCAATTGCAAATGAAAGGCCACAGGATTGATCTGCTGGAGGACTGTAAATGCCCTCTGAACTTGATATCCAGCTTCTTAGAAGGTCTAGGAGAAACAAAGAATTTGATAGAGCCACACTTTCTCTCCTTCAGCAGTTGGTAGTCCTTTATATCAATGGGAATCTGCAGTCTTCTTGTCAGACTGTTTGTCTGTTCCAGCTGCTGTTTCAATGGGGTTTAGGTAGCCAGCTGTTCCTGCAAAATAATTCACTGCCCCTGGGATGGTTCCTCCTCCCTTGAAACCACTGATAAAACCCTTGGGTGTCTACCATGCTGAGTTTGAAAGGGGATCAATAGTAATCAATGTGTACGGAGCATTATTGTAGGAAAATTCTGCTAGGAGAAGCAATGAAGGCCAGTTACCTTGAATGCAGGTAGAATAACCTCTTAAGTATTGCTGGAGCATCTGGTTAGTTTGCTCAGCCTTATCATTCATGACGGGGTGATTGAGGAGAAGCTAACCTGGAGATTCAAAAGTTGTAACAATGCCTTCCAGAACCTGGAAGTCAATTGACTGTCCCAGTCTAATACCAGTATGGAAACCATGTGATCGAAAAAGAATTGAGATGTTTCTTTGATAGTGAGCAAACATTTGGAAGGCATGAAATGAGCCATTTTGGTAAAAATTCCACTACAACTAGTATAGATATATAGCTATCGACCAGAGGTGTTCATGGCTATATATCTATACTAGTTGTAGTGGAACTTTTTACCAAAATGGCTCATTCTTATAACTCAATAAAACGTTAAACTGGAAAGAAATTGTATGCTAAAGATGGGGTGGGGTGGGGTTGGGAGCGGTTGTAAGAGGCCTTCTGGCTTCTGATGATGGTAACTGTAATTATAATCTGGCTCAGAGAAAGGCTATTAGAATTTCTTTCCTGTCCTTCACTGAGAAGTTTTGGCAGGATTGCTACTCCAATCCATTCCCATTTGCTTCAGTCCAGCCCTACGGAATATTGAAAATCAATTATTTGAATGGGCTCAAGACTGCCAGCAAGGTAATTCAAGTTGGTGTAGGGGAAGAAGCCAACAACAACAGAAAGATCAGGTACAGAAATGGGCTAGGTTAAAAAAAAAAATCAAGGGGAAAAAAATTATCCATTACGTATATCCATCCATGTTGGAAAAACAGTTTGATTGTGGACTGGAATGTTGCCCACTCCTCCATTCTAAGGCCTCCTTTCTTCTCAGGCACATGATCCAGAATGGAGCTCCTATTAAAGGGCTAGTAAGAGTTCCAGAAGCTGTATTTTATATGTAGCTTCTGTCTTGTTTCTTCTTTTTTACTTCAACAGAGATGTTTTTATGCCAGGAGTTGCTTAAAGTCCTTTTCTGAATACTATGTAGTTATAATCATGAGGAAAATGTTACTGTTTTGAAACATATTTCTGTTTAACTGTATTTGTTGCTTCAACTTCAATATCTATTAAAGCCTTTAACCAAGCTGCAGTTTTAAAATAAAATATATAAAAAAAGCTAGAACAAGTAATAATTTAGCTCAAACCATTTTTTTGGTGTGCATCAAGACTCAAAGTCTGCCTTCTAAGTTGGGCAGAGAAGGGGCCAAGACAATGAGCATGATCAATATTAAAAGTATTCATTGACGAGTCCAACTTCTCTCCAGCACCCTAATTATTTTTAATCCGTATAAGAGGAATTGATTGTTGATACTTTATCTTTTTGGTAAAGTAGAGGAGAAGAAAGAATTTTCAAATGTTTTTATATTAGCTTTGAAATCAGAACTTGTAAAAGAGGTTATTTATTATGATCTTGCATCCTAGGTGCTTTATGAAAATTAATCATATGCATTTTTATTAGCACAGTATGCAGGCTTTTTTCTCTACTTGTCAGAGGAAGAACAAAGAGACTAACTTTTCAGGGACATAGGTTTGTAGGATTTCAGTTGCTCTCGCCTACATCGTGCTAAATACTAGATCCTGGCCGAAATTCCTGTTTTTTTTTTAATTGAAGTCTTCATAATGTTTTTTCTGGTATTAATAATCTAAAATTCCTTAAATCCTTTTCCATCTTTCCCAAATTACTGGCTAGACCAAGTCAGATGCCTTCCCTTGTCCAAGATTAATCAGTCTAAATGAAGAAGATATTAATGTTTTATATCTATCCCAAATTATGTAACAAGGGGGTTCATAAACTTCTGAAAAAGTATATGAACCCACATCTAAGGTCATAATAAAGGAATAGAAAATGTACAGATAAAAATAAATACTATAAAGTCAGAAATGCTCATTGGTTCATTTTTTTCTTTCAGGTTCATGTTGGGAAAAGGTTTGAAACGCAAGTTGAGTGATTATGAAGAGAACATGGCTGGTGTGTCAAGTGCCTTTGATTCCAGTCGAAACCTGCCATACCCACTCAAGCGTCAGTTGGTGCTCAATGTTTGCCTTGCCAAGTTACAGACATATAAGATGCTGGTGGAACCAAATTTACATCGTTCTGTCCTTATAGCCAATACTGTCAGACAAATCCAAGAAGAGATGAGGCAAGAAACTAGCCAACAGTCTGTTAACATGTGGGGTGGTTTAAGTACTGCCCCTTCCAATTATTTAGGTTTTGATTTCTTTGGAATGCCTTCACATTTTTTGCCTGGTATTATTCAACAGGAATCATATGGTTATGAACCACGGTCTATGGAAAGCCCAATTGAAAATAGCTTGTTGATGGTTTCAGATAACGACATGTCATCAGCCATTTCCTCTATTCTAAAAGATTTGGACTTCATGGAAGATGTGAGTCCGCCTTCTTACTTGGCTGGATCTGGAGATGATCAATTGAAGACCTCTGAAATGTCAGTTCTTAAGTTAGAAGAAGATAGACAAGACTTGAAAGGAGTTGAATGTGCATTTGGTTCCTTTGAAATTTCAAATTCAACTAGTTACTTGAAGGACTTGGCTATTGATGACATATTTGAAGATATTGACACTTCAATGTATGATTCAGACTTTGATTGCCCCTCACCAACTCCTCCAAGAACCCTGTCTGTGGCAACAACAGAAGAAACGTTGAAGGCATTCCCTTCTTGTAATTCTTCCTCGGCAAACAACATCCCAATATGCAGAAGTGATATCACTGATTTAGACCATATTATGGAAATTCTTGTAGGGTCCTGACACCTTTGCTAGCCCAAAGATGCGTTTTCCTAAGCTGCCATACAATGCTGGTTTGAAGATAAGTCTCAGAGGAGAGTGAACTTCAAAACGTTATGCCAGAAAGGCAGCTACAGACATTTTTCTTTAATGGTTCTGAAAACCTCCCTAAAATTCTTATAAACCAAAAAAAAAGTGGCAGCCTGTCATATAAAATGAAGTATTTATTAAATCAATTGTGCAATCTTTTTAACTCTTTTAGGCTATACATGAGGAGTATTTCTCGTGTGTTTCTAACTTTTTAATGTGCAATTTTTAATCTGTGTGAAGGATTTGCAGAACAGTGATTTTCATAAGGGGAAACATCATCTGAAGTCTAAAGATTTATTTTTAATATTAAATTACATTCTTTATTGGCATTCACTGAAGTTGTATACATGGATTTGCAGCCTCAGTACAGTATATATTTAAAGTATTTAAGGAACTACAGATCTCTTCCCCTTTATTGAAGATTCTAGATACTTGGCAGCAAAATCTCTTGCATTTTGTAAAACGTTTAAAATTATTTATTTTTGTAAATTTTATAGTCTTTTTACATTTTATTACAATATTCTAGATCGGAGATGAATTTCTGGTTGGATGTGGCTGGCACTACCTCTGTTAGCAGAAATGCTTTGATTCTTTGCTTTGTCTAACACTGCAGATCTTTTAGTTTTCTTGGATATTTCTGGTGGTAGAAGCAAACATAGCAATTTGCTGATTGGTTAAATTTTATGGTATTTAACTGTAATTTATATGTATATTGTCCCAATTTTAGAACTTTGTCAGTGTTACGTGCATAAATTTGGAGGTAATATGACTTTTTACAATTTAGTATTTTCTGTATAGTTAGAGCTATTTTAATTCTCTGAAACAGAGTTTTAGATTTTATGTGCAATATATCACTTAAGCAGGCCACTTTTGCACATGCTGTATTACAAGGAAATACATACACTCTAGATGATGGAAATTTATAATAGTGTGTTATCGGAGGTATACCATGCTTGTACGAGATTTATAAGAGTTGAATATGGCTTGCCTAAGCACTGCTCTGATTTTGTACATCTCTTTTTCTCAAAATGGAACTTTAGTTGTCCAAAATGCTTGCAATGGATTGTATCTTCTTAGTGGCAGTTTTTAATCTTGGTTTGGCCAAATAAAGGTCTAATTGAGTAGAAGTCCAGCCAATCATGCTGCCATTTGAGAGTTAGTAGTCTGCCTATATAAGAATTATACTTCAAATTAAAGAAATTGTTTTTTTGCCACATCACAAGATAGGTTTGACATTTGCACATAATATGCTGAAGTGTTCAGTTCATTGTGTACAAAGCATGTCCTAGTCCAGTTCTGGTGCTACTTGGCAGGCTGTCTCAGTGCTGGCACCATTTGGGGACAGTTCTGCATTGCCAACACGTTGACATTCCAACCACAAGCCTGTACTGTTCCATGGTCATAGAAGCAGCATCTGCTCCCTTCTTATTGAAGACACGTGGCCACTCTATGTTCTAGCATTGCATCCTTGAGGAGTCCAGTTAAGTTTGAAAATATTACAATAAACCACTTATCAAGCAAGCAACACAACAGATGTAGATAAGTTTAAAAAATGGAGGGAAGAACAGAGAAAAACATTGCCATTCTATCTGCTACCAGATAGACTTTTATGTGTGTGTGTCTATCCACCTACTCCTCATTGCTTCCAATTAAGCTAGCAAATTTAACTTGGAAGTTTGCTATATTGAAAGCAAAACATCCATACTTGGTTGCATATTCATAACAGCTGACGGTTTTTGTTTAATAAGACAGCAGAAAAAGATGCCTACCTTTGAAAACACTAATATTTGTAAGTAAGTTTTCTAGGAGGATGGGAGATACATTTTAAAATTGAACTATAGAATACACATTGGCTAATTTTCATCTGAATTGCAGTCGAAACCGTTTATAGTACGGCCATTTTCTGATGGTAAAATCTTGGCACGGAGATTATCTTGGACACCATAAAATAATATATTGGAGCTAACTCTCCAATGAGCATCTCATTATTGCAGAACCAGTATCACCTTTCATTTCCATCTCCCATTTTTTGTGGTGTTGGAACCAATCCACTACTCAACTTGAAGTGCAATGAGATTCGAGTCATCTGATGTAGTTGCTGCGTTATATGTAGCATTGCATTTAAGGAATGAAAAGGTGCTTCTCTGAAGTTGAATGCCCAGTACCATTGTAAGAGAAGTAGAGTCAAACATTTATGGTGCGATACTAATAACCAGCTGCAGAAATTCCAGGAAGGGTTTCTGATTAGTCTTAAACTGAAGGACTATTTGGGCCTCAAAGAATGCAGTTTAGAATAAAAACTAGACTATTGACAAAATAATTACCATAACGTTAGACTGTGGTTGATGCATTCATAAGAGTAGTGATCATCAGGATGTAACTCTGGCTATTGTTCACTATCCTATATCAATCTTGTTTTTCTATTTCTCTACATTCTTTCCATTTCACCGTACAAAAGGAATCCTCCAAACATTAGTGGAGCATTAAGATTTTGCCTTATGTTTAATCTTCAGCAAGCATCAAGTGCAGTCTTTTGTTGAAAACCCATTCTTTTAATTAGTACCGGTTCTTTACCTTGCACCCAACATGAGTCATGATGAAGCTGGATTCTATAACTAATGCTAAATCAATCCAATTTTATTTACTTAATGCATACTTTGGCAGTAGAAATGTATTTATATACATAAAAGATTTGCAGTTACATCTAAATCATAGCACGCCCTTTTGCAAAATGTTTTCTATCTTTTATGTAAAAAGGATTAGATAAAAAGAATGTATAGTTTGTACATAATGCTTTTTTGTATATAGAAAATTAATCTAAAAATGGGAAGGGCCCTCTGCACTGTGATAAAGCAGACTAGTGGCTACAATATTTTTTAAAAGACCCTTATTAAATATTCAGATCTAATTGATTGTCATCTACAGTTCTTAAGCTTAACGATACAACGGTTAAATATCTAAGTTGCACAAGCAATGTACCAGTGGTAGAAACATGTAGATTGGCTGCCAATTGTTGATTAGGCATCTCAAAAGGAGTTCTGATTTGAAATAAGGATTAATCTCACATACAAGCTTTCCTGGAAGGTAAAGATGTTCATTCTTCTTTAATCATGATTTCATAACCTCCCCACCTTCAAAATACATCCCAGAGTGGTTTTCAATCTTACCTGAAAACGTTGGCAGAAATAATTCTTGAGCATCAAACAGCAATCCCCATAAGCATTGTGTTTTTCCCTTTTTCAGGACATAGAAGGCCTTTGGTCAACTTCTAGCTTCAAAAAAGGAAAGAGGCCCCACTTAATTTGAAAGTTGTGTTTCTTTTGTGAAATGGGTAGTCCTCGGGTTACAACACAAATAAACCTGGAATTTCCATCACTAAAGCAGCCAAAGTTTAATCTTACATGACTGCATTGCTTAGCAATTGGCAATCCTGGCAGCCACTGTAACCCAGAACCGTGCAGTTTGTTAGGTGGTAAAAGCTGGGAATCACAGGTAAGGAGTGTAGGGAGATGCTGTGGGTAGGGATAATAGAGCTTCCCCATCCCTGCGGATTTTCCTTTCCTTCTACTTTGCTTGTGGAAGCCAGCAGGGAAAGTCCCAAATTATGATCATGTGATTGCAGCTTCCTACAACATAGGAGCTGAGCCTCCAAGAGTTCAGGGTTGGGATTGAACCGGTGTTACTACCAGTTCAGTGATTACGTCTTGCTGCGCGCGCGTGTAATAAACTATAAGCTGTGCCGCCCGGACAGCTGAAAAGCGCTGCGCACAGGTGCGCAGCGTTTGAAAAGCCACTTTTTTACTGCTTTTTCAACCTCAGCTGTGCTGTGCAAAGCAGCGGAGGTTGAAAAAGCAGGAAATAAAGGACAGGTAAGAGCCCGGGAGGGCGGGCAGGCCAAACAGCAGCAAACACAGAATCGGTTTGGTGTCTGCTGCTCTTCAGAGCTAGCGATTCTACAGAGCCGGGCAGAACCGGTTGCATCCCACCCATGCAGGAGTTGATCACATAACTCTCAGGATGCTGTGAAGATCACAACTTTGCACACTGGCCTTAAGTCCCCCTCTTTAGCACATCATAATTTTAATTCACTACCTAGGAGCTTGCATTAGAGCAAGAAAAAAAAAACTTTAAAAAGAGTAGGATGTTATTTTAAGCAACAAACTAGCAGCAAGAACATGCATTGGCTGTCAGAGTAGTTGACTGACCATCTTAGGACAAATGATTTCCTTTTAACATGTCAAACATGTTCATGGTAGAACTTTTACTTCTGATTTCAAGTTGTGCAAGATAAAATTTGTTACTTTATTTGATAATGGTTGACATGAGTTTATATTCATTCCAACTATCTGTTGCACACAAATTTTATGTACAAGTTGTAAACAGTAAGCTTATGCTAGACTACATGCAGAAATTCCTTATCTAAGCCTCAGGTTTCCAGTTAACGGAGTCACATAAGTTCCCTATTTGGGTGCTAAAGAATGGGTTGTTTTAAATCTGAGCTAGTACAAAGCCACTTGGGGAGATCGGCTTATTTATTTAAAAGGGTTGTATGGCTGCCCATTCTTAGTGCACAGATCTGGGTTCCTCACAATAATAAAATTGCAAACTAAAAAAACCTGTTGCCTTGAGCATCTCCTAGCACTTAAGACTGATATGCCACTCCCCAGTGCTTTGCAGCACTCTGAACAGTATACAAATGCCAGCATATTGTCCCCAACAATATGTTACTGACATCAGAAGGATGGAAGGCTGAGACAACCATGAGATAGTCAAGAGGCAGAGGGCAGAGTTAATCTGCAATACTGCATTCTAACCACTGCGCCACCAGGGCTCCCAATACTGTGGTTTTCCCAACAGCCATCCATAAGCAACATTGGACCATAATGCCTGGGTAAAGAGCCAAGTCTTGATGGCCTTCCAGAAGGCTAAACGGTGGGAGCCTGCCTGCCACAAGGGAGAAGCATATGTGGGAAATTGTTCTAGATCCTTCAGCTGTAAATGGTGGCATTTAGGAGAAGCCCACTCTACCCAGTAGGATGGGCATACAGGGCTTTATAATGGAAACCAATGCAGCTCATGCAATGGTGTAACATGAGCACACCTAAGGATGCCCTACACTACTTATGTTCTGCATTCTGGGCCAATGTAGATTCCGGGCGACCTTCAAGCGCAGTCCCATATACAGCACATTGCAGCACTCTAAGAAGTGCTCAATCTCCTTGAACTGTGAGGTGGGTGGCATGATAAATGTAATAAAGTGATCAAGAAGTGATTGTGAACTAGGCCTCTCCATCCCAAAAAAGGATGCAATTGACACACAAGACAAATCTCTGCAAATCACCAGACATATCATCAGAGGGGCCACCCAGAGCCACCCTGTTTTGTAAAAATAAAGGTGGGATACAAATAATCTTATCAGGGTTGAGTTGAAGACAGTCCTTCCACATTCAAAACCTCATAGCCTCTAGGCACTTGGTTAGCATTTCAAAAGCATCACCAGGCTAACCCAGGGTGGAAATATATAATGGGATGTCGTCAGCATACTGATAATACTGCACCCCATGTATGGGTGACCTCATTCAGCAGTTTAATGTAAATGTTAAAGAGGAGAAATGTGAGACCAGAGTCCTGAGCATCCCTCAGTGCAGGGCATAAGGCATGACCTCTCCCTATCACCACCACTGAATGGAACTGATCGTGAAGAAAGGAGGGAAACCACTACAAAACAGTGTTTTTCACTCCCAACACCCAAAACTTTGGATAACAAGATGGGCAGCATATAAATTTAATTAATCTGGTCTAGAAAGTTACTGTACCCCAACTGATGTTATCGGAAGCTGCTGAGAGACCCAGGAGAGCGAGGTTAGTTGCCTCACCTGTCCCAAGCCCAAAGATACCATCTTCAAATGCAGCAAACTTGATTGCAGGAAATACTTCAGCAACAGAGTGGTCAATCTCTGGAATACTCTACCTGACTCTGGTTTCTTCCCCAAACCCCAAAAACTTTAAGCTTAGACTGTCTACTATTGACCTCACCCCTTTCCTAAGAGGTCTGTAGGGGGCGTGCCTAACCACACCAACGTGCCTACCATCCCTGTCCTATTGTTTCTTTTATTTTTCTTATATGTACCCATTTCATGTATTCATAACTATATACTTATACCTATTATAAGCAATTGACAAATCAAAATAAATAAAAACAAATGCCACCTTACTATACAGCAGTCTGGACCTCGATTGAACTCGGGGTCCAAATAATTGGTTCCATCCAGGGCCCTTTGAAATGGGAGTGCCAACTCACATGCATATGTAATCAAGAGGATTTCTGCGCTTGCATCAGAGACAATTCACGAATGGCTCAGATTGTGATGGTTTCAGGGTTACACACAGATAAGTCAATAGAGATTTGTTAGTTTTGTCAACTTTAGATTTATTAATGTTACAAGCCCTCAGACAGTAGTAGAAATATCTCTGCTTACCTCTGACGCAGCTGTTTAGTACTCAACCAGGGCTGAAGAACCCTTTCAATATTGCAATCATTTCCAAAGTGACTGATGGTAAGGGACACTCAAGAGTTGTAACTCAGAAATGTCTAGAGCAGCACAGGTTCTCACCATTGTCTTACACAAAGGCAGCTGCAAATTTAACCGAACTATTGTTCTAAAAATGAATGATAGTACACAAAAGAGTGCTCAATAGGTTTTACTCCATTAACTGAGAAGAATCTGTGCAGACTGTAAACATAGTAGAGGATAGATTAGGCTGCATCCAGATAGCATTTGTCCTGGCAAGTCAGAAGCCACACGAGTAGTAAGCCAATAGGTATGGGTTAAAAGGCTTTATAAAATTTATCAGAAACTCTGAAATATAAATTGCAAACATTTTAAAATGAAAGAAATTACTTTAAAACAAGGGGAAGTTATAGTACTTGATGGTTCATGATAGTAGAAACTAAGCACATGACTTCACATACATTAATGGCCATACTGAAAAATCTACTTTCATAGCCATTTCTCAATTTTGAAATGACCTGGATATTAAAGTAAGAGAGATGCTGAATTATTTAGCTGCAGCAGCAAGATGTACAAGTACAAACCAATTTGAATACAAGGGATGCCAGACTTGGATACCAGACTTCTCTGTACCAAAATCAGCAGACTAATATTAAATGGTTCCCTGAAGTTTCATAAAAAGAACCTAAACTACTGTTTTAATAATTGCTAGTTTTAAAAGCCAGGCTTCCAAGATGAAACATAGAAAATATAGTTGTATAGAAATGAGGACAACAGCTACACAGGACTGCTTAAGAAAGAACACAGCAAAAAGTGAACTCTGCAGTGCTAACAGAAGCAATTCATTTCAATTGCACATATGCTTATAAATGGGTTTCATCCATTGAGTTTGCCTGCTACTCAACTATGTTAAAACAAGAATAGCAAAATAGGTATTTGCTTTCAATACTATACAATAGGACAGTTGAGCAATGCAAATCAAAAATTCTCAGATTTCTTTCTTCGCAAGTATGTCACAAGAAGGACTTCTCTTGTACAGCCTTGTGTATTATGCCTATTTTAGGCTGCACAGTACAGCTAGTCAATCTCATAACAACACAAAAATTGTTATGGAATGATCTTCAGAACACATAAAAAGGCTCAGGAGCCACCGCGCACCTTTCTACAGCAAGAGGAGAGATAAAGCTATAAGGATAGATATAAAAATTATTGGAAAAAAGGGAAATCAAATGCAAACTTAAGAGAGTAGACAATGTGTGGTTACACAAATTAGTACATCTCCAGGCCAGGATAGTTGGTAAGACTTACTAGTGGAGTTGCAGCTGATTAAAACAAATCAAATAAAACCAAGGCAGGAACATACACTATGTATTTTAGGTATCATATCTGTTCAAAAAAGTTTGGAGGAAGATTAATTGGGCACACAGGTAGTACAACACATGTTTCTAATACAGGCGCAATTAAAATAGTTTAAAAAATGTCAGCAAAAGAGCAAGAGACACACATTTGCCATCTCTGAAAGAATACTTTTAGTCTATTCATTTAATGATTTATCCATTAGTGACATCATGAACAAACTATACCCATATCTATAAAATAAAATACATGGATGAAGCACACTTTCCCCCAAAGACATTTCTTTTTAAAATTTGTTTTAAAAAATGACAAACATTTCCATTAGCAAACGTTACTGCTAAACATTTTCATCCTTAAACTTTGTGCAGTAAAAAACCTCTTTTTTTGTGAAACTGTTATATATTGCATATTTGCACTGGATGGAGTCTTCTTCAGGAACAAGTTGTAAGTAAACAGATGACTCTGTCTTGGCTCAGGAGATACAGATAGCTGTGCAAAACAAAAGAAAGTAACTGAGTACTATTGAACTATTACACACCAGCATATACTACACTGCTCAAAAAAATAAAGGGAACACGAAAATAAGACATTCTAGTTCTGAATGAATGTAATATTCTTATTAAATACTTTGTTCATTACATAGTTGAATGTGCTGACAACAAAATCACACAAAAATTATCAATGGAAATCAAATTTAGCAACCCATGGAGGTCTGGATTTGGCGTTACACTCAAAATTAAAGTGGAAAAAAACACTACAGGCTGATCCAACTTTGATGTAATGTCCTTAAAACAAGTCAAAATGAGGCTCAGTGGTGTGTCTGGCCTCCACGTGCCTGTATGACCTCCCTACAATGCCTGGGCATGCTCTTGATGAGGTGGCAGATGGTCTCCTGAGGGATCTCCTCCCACACCTGGACTAAAGCATCCCCCAACTCCTGGACAGTCTGTGGTGCAATGTGACATTGGTGATAGAGCGAGACATGATGTCCCAGATGTGCTCAATTGGATTCAGGTCTGGGGAACGGGCGGGCCAGTCCATAGCAACAATGCCTTCATCTTGCAGGAACTGCTGACACACTCCAGCCACATGAGGTCTAGCATTGTCATGCATTAAGGAACCGAGGGCCAACCGCACCAGTGTATGGTTTCACAAGGGGTCTGAGGATCTCATCTCGGTACCTAATGGCAGTCAGGCTACCTCTGGCAAGCACATGGAGGGCTGTGCAGCCCCCTAAAGAAATGCCACCCCACACCATTACTGACCCACTGCCAAACTGGTCATGCTGGAGGATGTGGCAGGCAGCAGAACGTTCTCCACGGCGTCTCCAGACCCTGTCACGTCTGTCCCATGTGCTCAGTGTGAACCTGCTTTCATCTGTGAAAAGCACAGGACGCCAGTGGCGAATTTGCCAATCTTGGTGTTGGGCTTTAAGCACAACCCCCACCTGTGGATGTCGGGCCCTCATATCACCCTCATGGAGTCTGTTTCTGATCGTTTGAGCAGCCACATGCACATTTGTGGCCCGCTGGAGGTCATTTTGCAGGGCTCTGGCAGTGCTCCTCCTGTCCCTCCTTGCACAAAGGCGGAGGTAGTGGTCCTGATGCTGGGTTGTTGCCCTCCTACAGCCTCCTCCACGTCTCCTGCTGTACTGGCCTGTCTCCTGGTAGCACCTCCATGCTCTGGACACTACGCTGACAGACACAGCAAAGCTTCTTGCCACAGCTCGCACTGATGTGCCATCCTGGATGAGCTGCACTACCTGAGCCACTTGTGTGGGTTGTAGACTCCGTCTCATGCTACCACTAGAGTGAAAGCACCGCCAGCATTCAAAAGTGACCAAACCATCAGCCAGAAAGCATAGGGACTGAGAAGTGGTCTGTGGTCACCACCCGCAGAACCACTCCTTTATTGAGGATGTCTTGCTAACTGCCTATGCTTTCCACCTGTTGTCTATTCCATTTGCACAACAGCATGTGAAATTGATTGTCAATCAGTGTTGCTGCCTAAGTGGACAGTTTGATTTCACAGAAGTGTGATTGACTTGGAGTTACATTGTATTGTTTAAGTGTTCCCTTTATTTTTTTTGAGCAGTGTATATATTTGACATAGATCTGCTGCTAACAATAGTTTGATAAAGCATCCTAAGAGATATCCCAAGTTTTTTTTCTTCTGAAAATACAAACATACTTATTCTATATCCACTTATACCAAATTTCATTGAATAATTGAAGGGTCCTTAAAACTGGGCTTTTGATTATCTGAAACACACTAATTGCCAAATACAATAGAACAGGTGTGTGTGTGTGCGCGCGCACGCTCTGTTTTCTCTCAGTCAAGTGTCCACAATTATCCTTATTCTGTTGTATTAGAATTTCTAATTGACTTCATGAAGTATTACAAGATACAGATAAGTGAGACAAGATAAAAGAGAATCAGATTTACATTTACAGACTCAAGTATGTTCTACAATTTAGATCATGAAAATGGGCCTAAAGCCCAAATCAAATCAGGTATTTACCCACAGAGTTCCCAGAGAGCTTTAGTAAACTTAACTTATACAAGCAGGCTATTAGACTATAAAGATAACCAGTGAAATGCTTCCTATTGCTCCCTCTAAGAAGTGAATGATATGTGCTTCAGCCGCCAGAATCAATATAATTTTTGGCTTGTTAAAATCAAGTCTCTATAGCATGGATACAAGAAATGCCAGGCATAAAAATGTTTTCTATATTTTAGGCTTCCAATATGTGTGGAGTCCTTGGTGTTCTCTCAACTTAGTGGTTTATTGCAGATGTTTCATTATCAAACATTATCAGTGAGAGTGAATGGAGTTTGTTTCCTATATATATAACAATAACTTCCACTGCAAATGTTGTTGGGAATGTGGTTTTCTCTTTGGTAATTCCTTGATTATGGTATTCCTTGATTATGGATCATTCTGCTTGACTGTTTGCCTACTGTTAATCCATACTTATATGCCAATACATTTTTAAAAACAGAAGCAACATACAAACAAACAAGATTTAATAAACTCATTCCTATTCCTATCCCTTCATTCCTATTCTTACCTTAGTTTGAATTAGTGCTTTACAAGTGCTAAGGTTGAATTTGTCAACACTGGAATCTTCATTTTCTTTGTTAGTTTTTTCCAAAATACTGGCCTTAAATTCTGGAACAGCCTAATAAACAAGAATCATCATGTAAGGAACTTTATTTAAAACTGTGACTTTATTGTATAATGCATTGTGTGAATCATCTTGATATTAGATTGCTTCTATATTGGGCCTTATAAACTAGAGTCTTCAAGTTGAAGCACTGCCATTGTGAATTTCACAATGTTGTAAAGCACAAGCAAGAAGTATCTGCACAATTGCAACATCGGGAAGTACATAAAATTTCATTAGATGATAAAAAGGGGAAACCAGAGACACAATTGCATCAGTGGCAATTTAGAGTAAAATCTCCTCTGGATCTTGGAGCCTGACATTCGATCATTTTTATAAATAAAATTATTTCCCAAGTGATCTTCATAGAAAGGTTTTGTTTTGCTCTGCCTTATATTTTTAGGAAAATAGCAAAATGTGCAATTTCCAGGTTTTCTCCAAGTGCATTCCTCAAGGGAATACTACATTACAACATAAGGGCTGAATTCATATATAATTTTACACGTACAAAACACAACTGCTATGTTCATATGAAATACTCAAACAAGCCTTACTTATATGTGTGTTTATGTTATTTATTGGTTGGTTTATTTCAAAGTATATAAGCCACTTCAGTGGAGACCCAGTTTGGTAGTGGCCAAATGCTGGATTACAAACCAGAAGATGGCATCTTCCCTTCCTTTAGGCATGAAAGCCAAGTGACTGACTCTGGGTCAGTTTCTCAGCCCAAACATGTCACAAAATTGTTGTTAAGGGAGAAAAGGAGAGGCATGAATAATATATGAATACTATACACTGCCTTGAGTTGACCAAAAACAAGTGAGATAAAAATCTAATAATAAATAAATCTGTAGCATATATACATCTCTAGCAGGTTAAACAACAGCAATATTCAATCATCATGCATGCTACTGAAAACAAATGAATGAAAAACTGCTGCTGCTGCTGCACCATAGAGAGCATTTTAACATACTGCACCTCTGTATGGTTTGCCAATTGCACAGTGGCAGATAGGAAAGCACCCCAGGGGGTTAATGTCATTGCCCAGAAGATCATTGGTTGCCCTCTCCCCTTTTTGGAAGAACTTTATAGCTCCTGCTGCCTTAAGAAAGTTCAAAGCATTCTCAAAGATCCATCTCATTCTGGGCACCTTTTTTTGAACTATTACTATCTAGCAGACGGTACAGAATAATAAAAATAAGGACAAATAGGCTGAAAAACAGCTTCTATCCCAGGGCAGGAGCTCTTTTGAATTCTGCTGTATAGTGCAGTGCTGGTGTGGTGTCGGGGGTTTCCGGTTCAATGTGTGAAGGGTGAAGGATATGTGTTTGTGTTTATTTTCATGCTCATGGTCATGATGTGCACTGAAGATGGTGTTTGATTTCGTTGTACGGGGTGCAATGATAATAAAGTAAACCAAACTACTGTACCATGAGAAGCTATACCAGAGAATGTTTGCTGTGGTACAGTAGCATTTATGATGGGTAAATATTCCTGTTGTTTTAACCTGCTAACCACACCGTTTTAAACACACTGCAAGGAGATGATATCCACTTAATTCCCTGGTAGCTTCTTAGAACAACCAGATTTTATTGCCCTTCCTAAATTCCAAAAGAACTGGAGTTGCTCTAAAACCAAGGGAGAGTGTTATTTTATGGGAGAGAGGCAGCAATAGAAATTGTTTTTGTGGCTCTGATAAAACTACTCTCTAGGAGTACACACTGAGACCTTGGATTTTATTGAGTAGGCAGATAACATTGGGCACAGTTAGTCCCAAAGGCACCCAGCTCCTAAGCCATGTAAAGCTTTATAGAGTCATGACTAGCTCAAGCTCTGATAAGGAAACTGACAGCAAGCAGCCAGAATTACCAGATGAACTGCCTCTTGGGCAATTGCAAGGGAGAGGACTGCGCTGCCTAGTAACCAGGAGTCTCAGCTGCTGGTCTTGGAAGATGAGAAATCTGAGCTGCTACACCCTCCCCAGAGCAAGATCTCGCTGTGTGGAGAGCAGAGCAAAGGCGATCTTGCTCTTTCAAATGAGCAACATCGGGGTTGCTTCTCTTTAAGAAGAGCAGCCAGCTCAAGCCCTCCGTTGAGGGTTTATTAACCTAGTCTCTGTGTGCCTTTGCTTTTCGTCTTGAAATCTTGAGACTGTGACTCCGTCCCAAGACTGACTGACAACTCTGCTATCACATTTGGACCCTTGGACTACCACTTTTGTCTCTGCTGCTGGAGACAAGCTTGCTGGACTTCGGTGGGGGGGGGATGATTTCTTGTCTGTATATGCTTGCATACTCATCTCCTTTGCTGCTTATTTGAGAACTTGCTAGTAAAGTTTGCAAATCTCACTAGTGTCTGTGAGCCTGTGGCCCAAGACAGGAGATATAGACACAGATATAACTACCAACACTTTAAAAGTAATTGAAATCTCACAAGATTTCTGAAAATAGTGGTGTTACATGGACAAAGCCTTATTATCAGCTTTATACATCTTTTGAATAACAAAATAATGGAGCTGGAAAACACCTTGGAGGTCTTCTAGTCCAACCCCCTGCTATGCCATTTCAGACAAATGGTTGTCCAATCTCTTCTTAAAAACCTCCAGTGATAGAGCACCCACAACTTCTGAAGGCAAACTGTTCCACTGGCTGATAGTTCTGTTATGAAATTTATCCTTAGTTCTATGTTGCTTCTCTCCTTGATTAGATTCCATTAGTTCTTGTCTTGCCTTCTGGTGCTTTGGAAAATAAGATGACCCCGCGACTCTTCTTTGTGGAAGCCCATCACTGCTATTATGTAACCACAAGTCCTTTTTTTCACTGGATTAGACATACCCAATTCCTGAAACCGTTCTTCATGTGTTTTAACTTCCAGCCCTCCAATCATCTTTGGTTTTTTTCTGCACACTTTCCAGAGTCTCTACGTGTTTTTTTTTAATAATATGGCAACCAAAACTGGATTTGGTATTCTAAGTGTGGTCTTACTAAGGCTATATAAAGCACTATTAATACTTCACATGATTTTGATTCTATCCTTCTGTTAATGTCACCTCGGATTGCATTTTTTTGGCTGCTACTGCACACTGCTCATATTTAAATGACTGTCCATTAGGACTCCAAGATTGCTCTCATAGTTACTGCTATTGAGCCAGGTTTCACATAATCTGTACCTGTACATTTGGTTTTTCTTGCCCAAGTGTAAAACCTTACTTTCCCTTACATTCCATATATCTCTTTCTATCGGAGGATAGAAAGAATGGAGGATAAAAAGACTGCTATGTAAACATGAAAAAAGGGAAAACCAATTTTAAAAAGAATCAAACTCCTTAGCTTTTAGAAGAGTTATTTTTTTAATTTACTAACCCTCTATGTTGTTTGGGGTATCAGATCAGATCATTTTCATTTCATTTGATACCAAATTATGCAGTAGTTTTAATGTATAATTTTAGGAGAAGGAGCAGTATATATAGAGTGTCAGAGTGCCTACAAGCAGAGGCCTGAGTCCTCCGATCTTTCACCGGAAGCATTAGCTCTGCCACCACAAAGTTCAATAAATAACACCAGCTGTCTAGACTTCAATTTTTTTAAGAGGAACACAAAGTTCCCCTCAACCACCATTTTTGAGCTCTTACTGAACTATTAACAAATTCCAGTATTCATTTTGTAAAAAAGCAAAAAAGCTTGATATAAACTTTCACGTTTTAGTTCTGTAAATCTATGGAAACATACATACAGGATATTTTCTAACAAGTGAAATGTGAAAATTCAGTTGAACAGTAGCCTTACAGCATAGTATCTATTAAGTTTAAACACATATACTAAGAATGTTCTAGAAAGTATCACTGAATACTACCTTTTGATTAGCATTGATTCCAAGCACGGCTAAAAGATTTTCTTGACAATGAAATTCATTTCGATGGCATCTTAAATCAGAAGGGCTATTGCACTGAGTAAGAGTTTTCCATAAATTTGCTGAGTCAAGGCTTTAAAGGAAATACAATTCAGATTAATACAAGGTAAACATCCACCATATTTCTTGCTTGCATTTCAGATCAGCTTTATAAAGATAGCAAACATACTGCCCTGCTTAATTACATATTGGGTATATGAGCTCTTACTAATCAGAAGACACATATCATGATTAATTAAATCAAAAGAGCATGATTTTTTGACAGCAAACTTAACATTTCATTCTGTTACTTAAAAAATTATCAGACATAAAGCCCCTTTCAACAAATCCAGTTTTATAAAGGGATATAAGATTTTGAAATTCTTAGTATTACTGTCTTGGAAAAACTAAAACAAAGTAATATAAAACCAATACAAATTAATCAAATATATGGATCTATTATTTGTTGCTTTGAAGCAAGTAAGTAAATATTAATGTGTGTCTGCTTCTTTGCCTACATATTAATTTATTTTAGTTTATAGTATCTTAGAAATTATTTCTGATGACATACAATCCCAATTAATCAATAATTTCTTGGTGTAATCAGGGCAGAGTTTAACTACTGTTTTGAAAATAAATGTATTCTCTTCTATGAACAGGTGACACAATTCAGATGGTACTAAAGTAAATTAGGAGCAAAGTTGCCCTTATGAAGAATCAGAGAAAATGTCCCGATCAGAGGAATCTGCTAGCTGGGAATCAATCATCAATATAAACTGGCTACCACTGATACCTCCAATAAATGCAAAGCTAACATGCAATCAAGAGAAATACTGCTTAATCTCACAAAAACAAAAAGTAACCACGGTATGCTAATTGCTACCAAAGAAAGTTTGATATCTGTATTAAGGTAATATATTTATCAAGCCAACTAAAATGTCCCCAAAAATCGCATGAAACTTTTCAAGCTCTTCAGCATATTTAATCAAACAAAACAGTAAATAAAAAGCATGGACAGTTATAATGCTAATACTTTATGCTAATAGTGATAATTTATATTTTAAAAGAACATAATAAAGGAGAGGCTTGCACATATTCAAACTGAACTCTCACAGCTACAGCTATAGGTTCAGGTACCCTCCCTCAATCTCTCTTGATTGCTAGGCTAATCTATCTCAACAGCATATGAATCCAATAAGTAACACAAGAATTTTCCCTGTTTAAAAGATAACAGATTGTTTATTTAAGATTCTCTGCATTATAAGTAAAATGAACAAATTATAGGAAATGGAGGTAAAGAAAACACTAAATGGTTTTTAAAAACTAGGAATAATTTTAGAATGCATACTGGACAAAAAAGGCAAATAAAGGAGACATTGTTTTATAACTAGTATAAATGAAACATTATTTTTTAAAAAGTATACCCCCAACTACAGTTCATTACATTACTCATCACTCATTGGTTCCAGGAGGCTCAATGAGTACCCAAAACAATGAGTACCAAACACATTTTCCCCATAAAGAATAATGTAGTGAGTCACAAGGCAGCTGACACTGACAAGTTCTAGCTTGTGCATCAAGTACCAAACAAATGATGAGTACCAGGACAAAAGTTTCACATCAAAATGTATTGAGTACCAAATTCAATGAGTTTCAAAGCCGTTGAGTACCACAATACAACTGTACTGATGAGACTGTCTTATTAAGTCTGAAAACATTACATTTCCTATATTTGTCTGCGGCTGAATGTTATCGTTTTAAAAGCAAAATATCAGCTACTTTATATGTGTCTTCATCTCAGTAATCCTAGGAAGCATCTTAGGTACAATCTGAAATCACAAGACCAAATAGAGACTCATCTGAGTATTGGCAACTTCCTCCTATCTTCCCTCTATATGTTGCTTGCCAAAGAGTTCTGGGGTTTTGAAACCTGTTTGTGTTATGACTTCTGAGTCAATCTAATAAAAATATTGCCATTTTATCAAGACAGTATTGACTATTCATTCATTGGCCAGAAAGGGAGTATTTGTAGAGAGCATTCCTCATCCCTTATTGTCAGACACAACACTCTACTTCTATTGAGTGTCACCTGGAAACTAGAAAGTTGGAGGACAACACACTTCAAGCTTATATACCAGCTAAGGAGCTGGATGACTTTAAGACAGTCATTCCCTCAGCCCAATCCATCTCACAGGGTTGTTGTTGTGGGGAAAATAGGAGGAAGGTTGTTTGGCTATTGTGTGCTGCCTTAAGTTATTTAAAAAAAAATAAAGGCAGGATACAAATAAATAAAAACCACCCATTGTTTTCCAGCAAGAATAAGAATACAAGCGAAGAAGGATTGGCTCAACCAGTAATATATTCAGATAACTCTCTACTTTATTCTGGCTTGTGTGACTTTTCTATTTAGTTTTTAAGACGGACAACAGACCCTTACTTCATTATTCAAGCAGCTTTGAGAATGAAATGTCTGAAAATTGGGTTAAAATAATGGTAAAAAAATAAACACCATCTTCCAGTTTTTAAATGAATTTAAAATGTCCTGATTTTAAATTCTTGTCCTAATACTACATTTACTGGGATCTTCAGAAGACTAATCTTCTTCTATAAATGGCATTATCAATGGCAAACAAATCTTACCAAGCTTGTTTCTCTGTACATTCAGGAATGTTTGCATCTTGTCTTTCTGGGTGAAGCGCTTGCTTCAATGTACTTATTTTATCGAAGCATTGTGGTACTGGGATTTCAGGAAAACTCTGTTTAACAGTATCTTCAGAACTAACGACAACCTAAAGAAGTATATAGCACAAGAATGCAGCAGCATGTGGATTTATACAGAGGCAAAACAAAGTTTAATTACGTTTAAAACCTAGAGGTTATTCCTACTTCTCCATAGGAAACTTTCTTCTGCAAATCTGCAACAGTGAACTTTAGACTCCTTTCAAAGATTTAAAAATCACGTGGATTTCCAATTAACTATTCAGGAGAGAGAAAAAAATCCTGAAAAATCTAATGTACCATGGGGCTAACAATCCAGCATTAACGTAAGTTTCTCATTCTCCAGCAGAATGTAGGATGCTATAGAAATAATGTAATCACATTCTCATCTAATGACCTGCTTTACAAAATAACCCTCTGTACCTGGTGCTGTATTTTTGCTGTTATTTTTCAGCAAAAATTCTTATATGTAAGCAATTATTTTTATCATAGAGCCACAACCAATAATCAAGCTCAACTTGACATACTTACATTCTTGGTATTTTATTAAAGTATATATTAGTACTGTACAATTAATGGTTTCACTGCTAGGATATTGGCATCATTTTTCTTTTTCACCTCCCCTTTTCTTCTTTGCCACCAACCTATGTAATTTTTATATATGTTTTATTCCACTAGGCTTTGTTTTCTTCTATAGCTTTAATAAGAAAAGACTTCTCATTTCCCCTTATTATACTCAAGGACAGCTTGAATTTTAGAAAAAGACAAACATACTTCCAAATGTCAAATTCAGTATAAGTATGTGTAATGCACGATGAAGCTAAAAACCCTAATTTCATGAATACACTGTGGAAAGCCTAATTCTCTGGAAACAGGTCTTAGAATTATGGAGGAAAGCGTCGTAAAGACTTTGACTAAGGATGTAGCTGAGAAGTTAACAAATTCCACACCAGGGATCCTTCAGCAAGGGATGGCCTAATGAGAGCCTCACACATAGGTGCTATTCTTGCAATCCTGTAGGGGGATCCATTTATAAGGGGATCCATTTTAAGGAGACTCCTTTTTTCCTTAAAATGTTTTCCTTCCAAAGGACTGTGAGAAGAGCATAGCTGGCTAGAGAATTTTGGGAGTTGAAGTCCACAAGTCTTAAAAGTTGCCAAGTTTGGGGACCTCTGGGCAAGGCCTTCCCAATGCTGAGGACCCTATGCTCTATATAACAGCGGCCTTGGGGAGAGCAGGGGTAAAGGTGTTCACAGGGATGACTCACTTAATGACCCTCATGACTAGCAGATGTAACGAGCATGCTACATTATAGCCCTAATTCAAGGACTACCTCCAAACATATGAGCTTACGTATATTTTCCAGATTAATGAAGAACCATGATTTATCATTTAGCTCGGTTGGGCTATACTAGCTATGCAGAAAAGTAAAATAAAAAAACAGATAACGCTTAAATGCATCGTGAACTAATATGCTGTCTTAGTGCTGTGACAAATACTTAATGTCTGTATTATAAAAAATAAAGAGCAGTTATTACACAGTGTGAAACGTGAGAAAAAAGGGAGCCTGCTCAGAAAATTGATTGGTCTTATCAATATTTACCTTCGCTGTAGTTTTAGCAACTGTTTCTTTTTCATATCCAACAGCTTTGGAAAGAACCTGTCTGAATGAGGTAGTGGAATGAGTGTCATTGATATCCATACCAATTGTATGTGACACCTTTTCATTTATCTTCTCCAAAGGTTCTGGAATGTAACTTAAGTTCACCAGTTTGACCTCACTGAAACCTTCAAAATCACCCCAAGTATTGCTGGATTCCACTGTGTTGATATCCTGAGGAATCTCCAGTGATCCTTCACCAATTGTTCCATCATCATCATTGTTCCTGTGAACGTTTTCCTCAACCAGTTCCATTTCTAGGGATGCATCCAGATTTCCATTTTGGTTTAAATAATGGCTTCCAGTTCTACAGCTGTACTCACTTGGTGAGATGGCATATTTCTCTGTAGAGAGAGCTTTTAAACATGACTGGTTTTCGCCTTCCACACAACTATTCATTTGCAGTAAATTCTGTCCTTGCATTTTAGCTGTTGTAGCAAGGAGTCGTCACTTATTAACATCAACACAAATGTTATTGGGACACAATAAAGCCATTAACCTTAGAAAGATACAGTGAAATACTTCATTGTATCTTGAACAGTTTGCAATAATGTTGCTAAGCAAACCAGCATGTCTTTGGTGTCTCCTAAGCCATCAACAATGCCTCTTTTCAGTCTTGCATCAAATCCAGATTTCAGTCTGCAAAAGAAGGGTTATAAATGAAGATCCCTGATAATAAGGTGAATAAGACAAAAGATAAGCTCTCAGGCAAGAGAAATGTTCATGCTTTGTCAAATAAATTCCAATGTGCTTAAAAGCTTTTTTTTAAAGCCTTAACCTATAGCAGCCCAGGTCTATGTAACTTGCTTTGCAAATAGTCCTTGACTTACCACCACCACTGGGACTAGAATGTTCGTTAAGTGATTAAATACTTAAATGAGTCGTGTCCAATGTTACACGTTTTTTGCCATGATTGTTAAGCAAATCATGTTGTTTGCATGTTTGAAGTCCTCTGGGAAGATCTGAAATGGCAATAACATGACCAAGGGATGCTGCAACCATCAAAAATAACATCATAAATACATGACAGATGCCAAGTGCTCAAATTCGGAACACATAACTGTGGGGATGCTGCAATGGTCATAAATATGAGGACTAATGGCAAGGCACTTTTTTTCAGCACTGTTCTAACTTCAAATAGTCATTATAAAAATGGCCATAAGTCTAGGATTATATACGTCCAGGATATTTTTGTATAGATGTTTTTGCAAGGCTTGGGACAAATAAATGTGCTATAAAACATTGTCACTCCTGTTTTTAAACATCAGTTTAAATACCCAGAGTATTTTTTTTCTTGCACAGAAAAAATATGCTAAAATTAACAATGAAATACTTTTATAATAATTTAATAGATTATATTTAATCTATTATATTTAGTGTTTAAATAACACTAAATTTTTTGAGATATCTTTTGCAATTAATGTATTCATATAGGTTTTTTTAAAAAAAGACAAGAAAACCTTTACCTGCTGAATAAGTCAAATAATTATTTGCACATCATTGCACTTTACTGAAAAATAACTTAGTTTGATAAGAAATATCACACATAAAAACAAGCTGTGCATATTGCAAAGAACCAAATTTGTTTCAAATGCATGCTTGACCTCTTGCCTAGCAGTCCCTAAATCACTTTAAAAAATATCTCAGGTGATTTAAAACATTTTGACATTCTTTGTGCATAGTAATAATTTATCCATTTGAAAAATATCCCAAATATATGATATACAGAACCTGCCTCAAACAGAACACAATGTTCAATAAAATTGTAAGTCAGATTAAAATCATAATCATAATAGGCAGTTGATGTAGTAGTAGTTATGGCACTATGCTAGAAACCAGAAAACTGTGAGTTGTAGTCCCAGTTTCAGTCCAAAGCCATCTGGGTGACTTTGGGCGAGTCACATTCAGCCTATAAAAAAGCAGGCAGTGTCAAAAAACCTTGTCAAGACAAACTAATCCAGGAAGTTACCAAGAATTCGCAGTAACTCAAAAGTACACACACACACACACACACACACACACACACACACAAAGAGGAAATGATAGAAAGGAATTTAAATATATATATATATATATATATATATATATATATATATATATATATTACATATTATGCAATTATGTATATATATTGTATGTATTGTAAGAAATCACCTTCCTTTCACTGTAATTTACACCTCAGTACTTTTATTTCACACTAAATCAATTAAAAATTACTATAAGCTGTTCATCCTCTGAAGACTTCATTTCTAAATCTCAATTTGAAACATACTGTGCAGAGTATTCCTATTATAAAATTCAGAAAATCCTTCTACTGATATAACTGCTATCTTTCTTTCTGGAAATAGAATAGAAATGGCACACCCTCTTCCCAAAACCTTCTGTGTATCCTTAAAACAGACTTAGAGCAGTGTTTCTCAACTCTAACAACTTTAGGATGCGTGGACTTCAATTTCCAGAAGTTGCCAAGGTTGAGAAACATTGTACTAATGAAAGAAACTCACAACAAATATTGAAGATGCAAAGAGATCTGTGGAGGGGACAAGCACCAAATTTCTTATTTTTGGTGATTAAAGTAGTTCCACCAGAGGAAGACTGCATTTTTTTCATTTTACATAGAATTAAGTCTGCTAAGTGGGACTTGATTTCTGTAAACAACACTGCTGGCCTTGCCACCTAGGATAATTTTCTATTAAAGAGAAAACTATATTACATCACATAAATTCTATAAGGAGGAGTCTGGGACAGCAGTAGTGGTTTAAAGATCACCAAAGTATGTGTGAGGGTGTGTTCCCACTTAAGTAAATCTGGAAAGCAATGGTTCACATATTTTGCTTTGTCATTTTGCTGGCAGCTTGATGTTTATTTTAACCCAGTTACTGTGCTTTATTCAATGAAATATGGTTAGGCAAACTACGATTTAGTACAATGGGAAAAACATATATGTTGATGTTCAGATTCTTTAGAAACAAGTCAGTTGATCTAGAAAATTAAAGTGATTAGCAACATACTTCTTAGTATATATGGTTTTGAAAGCATTGCTATGTTTCTTATTTATTTTACATGATGGAACATACTGGTTACTCTGAGCACAATAGCTCTTCAAATCTAGACATCTGATTTACAGAAATAAAACTGAATAAAAAGAAGAGTTTTCAAACACTCTCCAAAAGAAAGTGCACTAGAAAATCTCAACTACTTAAGGGTAAGTACCTTTTCTGAGCTGGAAAAAAAGACTTAATCCAGTCAATTCACAGACCTGCCAATTATTCTAACAATAATCTAATATGAAACAGCACTCTAGCTGTCTGTTGCACACATTAATTACATTCTATTAAGTATTTCCAACATTCTTCAGTGGCTAGATCTGCAACAAATTATAATTCTTTCATATCAGAAGGACCACAGGCTCTTTTCCTTCGCCGTACACAAAAAAAGTTATTAATTACACTAGCATAGATAGCTTTTCACTGCATTAAGCCATATCTGATTTGTCTGGTTCTGATTTAACATGGCTCAGCCACTGCATTCTTAGTACAGCATTAAATCAGATCAGTTTATTTCATTCAACAACCCTCAATTAAAGGGTTAGTGCAATGTATAGACTCAGTCATATATTTGGTTCTGGTCTGGATTAGTGAAACACGTATATGCTCAACGTATTTAAGGGCTATCCTTTCAAATTTTTCAACCAAATTACTAGGTATTTAATGATGGTATCATTCCCTTATAGGCACATAGAACACTGTAAAGTATTAATGAATCTAAGGATTATCAGCAATGTAAAAATAACAGTTTGGTAACATGCAATGACAAAAGTGTTTTCAGTGGAAAAAAAGAAAGGTATCTGTCATCACTGTTAATAACAAGCTCTAAGACAGGGTGCTTCAAACTTGACAGCTTTAAGACTTCAATTCCAGAATTCCTCCTCCAGTCATGTTAGCTCAGGAATTCTGGGAGTTGAAATCCACAAGCCTTAAATTTGCCAAATTTGAAGACCCTGGCTCTAAGACAATGTTGGAGAATGTTTCTTTGCCTTGGAGAATTACTCATTTACCCCACCAAACAGATATCGGGTGGGGGGTGGGGATTAACATACCTTCATTTTAAGAAATAAACTTATGGAAGATACTATATAAAATCTTTGGAATGTCCAATGAGCTAATGGTTCATTTGAATTAACAAAAACCTCATCCAATTGTTCATAAAATATTTGTGTATGAAGTTGAAATTTCAGAGTCAAAAATCTTAAAAATTGATGTTGCCTCCAAGAAATGTGAAAGTTTCTTTCCAGCTTAGATATCAATCCTGCTGTTTGTCACCTAGGAAGTAACACATTCTTTTATAAAGTAGCACCCACTTTATACTTTACATTGGAGGTGTTAACGACTGTGAATTAAAGTAGAGCATGGTGGGTAGATATGCAGAAATTTGTACTAAAATAAAACCAGTGTGATCATACCAATGTGCGCTACCAGTCACATGGATAAAAACTTCTTACCCAACAAGATTGAGGGAAGCTGAAAGAGGGAAAGACAATGAATAATGTGGTTAGACAGGATCAGGAAACCACTGCAGTGTCACTTCCAGATGTGAACTGAAATGCCACCTGCTCCATCTTGACCAATGGTGAACAATTACAAGAACTGCAATCCAATAATATCTGGAGGGCCACCTCTTTAAATGGATAGAGCGTTTTCTTTAGAGGTTTTTTTAAGTCATGCCATGCTATTTGGGGAATTTTGGAGGCCTACACATCTTAAAATTACTGAGATTGATAAACACTGTTCTATACTCTCTTGACTGGCTTCACACACTGTCATGTTTTAAACTAGGAGACAAACAATGAAAACAAACACATATTGAATTAACTGGAAAGTGTTAATCTCATCATATTGTAAATATGCATTGAAGAAGTTTTAATAGTCAATACTTGGTCATTTAATGTAGGCTAGGTTTAGTAGTCCTTTTAAACGACCATTGATTTTTAAAAGAAACACAAAAAGCATTCTGTTAATGAGTGCATTTTAATTCTTGAGGGCATAGAACTGAAAAGATAAAAATACAGCAGCTATAAAAGGATCAAAGCATCTCCACTCAAATTCACCCAGATTATATGTCTACAAAAGCACCAATTTTCTTTTCTAGTGTTATTGTTTATTGTAGAATTCCATTGACTTCAGAAATAATATGTATTAAATACTCAGAGTTTGCTATCACTTCTATCTGCAAGTTGCCCATGAATTCTTCATCCAATTAAATACTATTTTTTGAAGAAGTTATGTACATGTGCCTGATCAGAAACCCAGTTTAATATACATACCAGAACACAATATGTTTAAAATATCGTAATTCCAGTAAAGAAAGGTGAAATCATAAGAAAATCCTGCACACACTCAAGCTAAAATTCGTTTTCTCTCAAATCCTGTGCCTCAAATATTCAGGGGGTTTACAAGAAATACGGCACTGCTTCACTGGGGTATCATCAAGGGAACACATGATTATATCATATAAATGCTGAATATACAAGAACTCAGAGTAGCAGGCCTGAACCCAAAAGTCAGGATCGAAATGCCCCAAATCTATAGGCTAAGGCAAGCTATTTATCCACAACCAAGACTGCTTTGAGAATAAAATGAGGAAATAACAAAGCACATCGATCTACGAGGGTTGGGTAAGAAAGTCTTAAAATGTCGCTTCGCTAAGTGCCTCGCACCCACCGATGCCCGAATCCCTTCTTCCTCCTGACAACAAGCCTCCTATCTCGACCTCCATCTCCCTTGTCATCCCCTGCAGCCTTTTCCTCCTAGAAAAGCGCTCGGGCTCCAGAGCTTAAGAGGCGACCGGATCCCAGAATACCAAAGCTGAAGGCAACACCGATAAGAAACACGGCGGAAAAAAAGCCACAACTCTCCCCCTCACTCACACACGCGCGCGCGCGCACAGGCCTTACCTGCTCCAGCCCGCGTTACCTGCCTCACCACCCGGCGGGGGCCCGGCGCCGACTAGAACGGAGGCGGAGCGGAGCGAACAGCAGGTGCCGGTTTGTGCAAGAGGGAGAAGCCAGATTGGCTGATTAAGCCACAAAAGGGGAGGCGCTACAACGCGTACCGAACGCGGTTTCTTGGACACCCGGAGAAAAACCAAGAGGACTCGGGGAGGCTCGGCCTTGCGACGCGCGTGAATAACAGGGAACGAGCGCTGCAAGGGTGTGAATAGGATAGAGTAGAATAGAATAGAGTAGAATAGAATAGAATAGAATTCTTTATTGGCCAAGTGTGATTGGACACACAAGGAATTGTCTTGGTGCATATGCTCTCAGTATACATAAAAGAAAAAAATACATTCGTCAAGAATCATAAGGTACAATACTTAATGATAGTCATAAGCAATCAAATCATACTAGGAAACAGTCAATAAAAATCGTTCGGGACGGCGATTTCCCCCCATTGTCGTCTACCAGCTGCCTTGCCATAAGAGAGGGAAAGTAATGCGTACCTATTTTAAAATATCTATATATTGCAAAGACAGAATGGATTTTTTCTAGCTTCCCCAGGAATCTCATTCAAAGCGCTAACGTTCTTTACTTCTCTGGCGGAAGTCACCGCTGTGGCTTTCTTTGAGGGTCACGCACCAAACGGAGCGCTTTTCTGAGATTTTTTTTTTATTAAAGTACAATCCTAAATGAGGTTATCGCGTTCTCTTTTCTTTTTGTTTATTACTGTTTCCTTTTAGGGCTCCCCCCTCCCCCAAAGCTAAAATCAGGGCAATCAGAGCTGAGGTGCAAAACCTCAGAGCGCGGCTAGGTGGCAGCAAAGAGATTTAGAATCCCCCCCCCCATTGTTTTCATATGCTTCGTTCCTTTTCGGGAGAGGGAAGGGGTTACGATTGGGTTGCTAGCGAGAGGAACTTGGAAGTATCGCCTTTGTTAACAGTATTTCTCGACCTTGGCAACTTGGAAGATATGTAGACTTCAGCTCCCAGAATTCCCCAGCCAGCATACTGGCTGGGGAATTCTGAAAGTTGAAGTCCACACGTCTTCGAGCTTGTGTAAGAGCGACAAACACTATTCTATTGTTTTCGGCCACAAACAATGAGCTCATGTTCAGAAAATGTTCCGGGGGGCGTGGCTTTCCCGGCTGATTCTTTAGCTCTATGGCAACCCTGAGGTTGCTTATGTCAACCGGCTTCAGTAACAAAGAAATGCCCGTAATCAAATTCTATACTTTAAAGGAGCTGTTTAGGCGACGGAGAATATCTTTCCCTCCCCAGTTCAAGGACTCAATCACTGTATCCCCAACATCAAGTATCCCCTAGTCTTGAAAATATCTAGTGAAGGGGAGATTATAGTCCTCCCCAGGATCTGATTCCGCTATCAAACTACTCCCCCAGATGGTTTGGATTTCCCCTGCCTAATTTTAGTCAGAATCTCGTTTCTATAGCTTTAAGTCCATCATTCTGCATGCTGACATAAACACAAGATATTAGCTATTTGGGCACCTTGTAACACCTTTTCTAGTGTCTAAAAAGTGAAAATAGAACCTCCCCAGCTCCTTTAATTTTTATGTATAGGATTTATATTTACCTTTCTTTGATATAGTTCCAGTTTCTGATTTCTAAATGTGTAGCTTCCAGAACCCAAGTAGAGTCAAACCAACACAGAATAAAATTAAAACAGCTGCAAAACGAAATAAATACATTACATTTCTTCAATCCAATTATCGTACCTCTAGAATTAACAGTAGAGAATCTCCAGAGCTAGGAAACCCAAAACCTACTAGTTACTCAGTGACCTGTTCTCCCATCCCCTCAGCCCACTCACTTGCAGCCCAACCCACTTCACAGGGGGGTTGTTGGAGGGGCAATAAGAAGAAGTAGGAATATGAAGTATGTTTGCCACCTCAAGTTATTTAAAAATAATAAAGACAGGATAAAAAAATCAAAAATTTAAAAAATCCTTCTCAAGGGAAAGAAGCTTAATGACATCTCTTGGTCAGCCTAGGATTGGGTAGAGCAATGTTTCTTAAAGTATAGTCTGTGGATTCCTGGCAAGTCCCCCAAGATCATTTCAGAGAGCCACAAAACTATTTGCAAGATACTGAAGATATTTGTACAAATTTAAACAATGTCATTATTTTCACAATCCATGATCTTTTTCATGAAAAGAATTTAAACTATTATATCTAAATGTTATTCTTAATTATTCAACAAATGCATATTGTATGAAAACATCCATTTTCATTTTTAATACAGTAAATATTAGTAAGTACAATATATATGAACAAAAACTCTTTGGGGTCCTTCATAATTTTTAAAAGCGGGAAGAGTTCCTTGCAGCAAAAGTTTAAGAAATATTGGTGTAGAGGAGTATGGAGATAGCTTTGAAGAAGATATGCAGCAATACTAAAACATCAGCTTAAGGCCAAAAGATAGGAGGCAGTTAAAAAAAAAGACTGGTCCACCTGGACTATCTTCAGTATAGGTAGTCCTTAACGTACAACAGTTCGTTTAATGACCATTTGAAGTTACAACAGGACTGAAAATAGTGATTTATGATCATTTTTCACACTTATGATGGTTGCACTTATCACCCTTATGGTCACATGATTTACATTCAGATGCTTGACAACTGACTCACATTTATGATGGTTGCAGTGTCCTGGAGTCATGTGATCACCTTTTGTGACCTACTTACAAGCAAAGTCAATGGGGAAGCCAGCTTCACTTAATAGCCATGTAACTAATTTAAAAAACTGCAGTGATTCACTTAACAAATGTGATGAAGAAAGTTGTAAAATGGGGCAAAACTCACTTAACAAACTTCTCAATTGCTCAATTGTGACCACATGTTGAAGACTACCTATATAAGCCTATAAATCTCTTTCCCTCTCTCACCCATGGGCTTTTTTTTGGCCAGGACCTCAGTGTGGTCCTGTCTACCATTAAACTATTTTTCCAAGCAGTCTCCATGTTTCTAGCATCTTTCTTCCCACTTGAAACTGAACCCAGATGGACATTTCTTCCAACAGTAGCTACATAATTATATGGCCAACAAAGAATTAATATTTATGGTGCCTATTAAAATGACTTTATGGCTCAGGACAAGGAATACTCACATTGACTGCCTTCTGCTTATAAACTACACCCTCTTCGAGTTCATGTATGTACATGAAAAGTAGTTTTTGATTGGAGAGGAGGCTAATGGTGAAAGAGTCGGACAATGCCGCAAATTCCATACATGTTTGGCTCTGACTCCATTCACTTGCAGCACCCCTAATAGATTTTTTCCATTGGTCAAGAGCTCTTCATAGAAAAAGACTTTCCATCCAACTTATAGAAGGCAAAACAGTTTTATCCTACTGTTGAAAGGCTTGAAAATGCCTTTCTTTTGAGGATTCGGTTTTCCTGCTGGGACACAGACAACTGCTTGGAAGCTGGTTTATTCTTCAGGAAGGCAAGAGATAGCAAGAAGTCTGCGTTCCTGGGGCTAGCCATCTTTGTGTAATAAACTCCTGATTTTTATACCTTTTCTCCTTTTGTGTGTGAGTGCTTGTGTTTGTATTTCTTAATGTTTTAAATCCTATCAGGGGGTTGTCTTCATTTCCGCCAGAGGGTAAACTCTGCGGGGTGGTTTGATTGGATTATCAGTTTCATCCTAATGTTTTCTTATATTTGTTTGGTGGCAATCTCCTGTCTGCTATGGAATTTATTTAATTTTAATTTTAATTTATTTAATTTTATTTAATTTTAGGGATGATGTGGGAATTAGGTCAATATACACTTATAACTAAATGTAGCACATGCAGGGAAAACTGCATCATAGCTAAATATATTTGTTCAATGTTGACTTAGAATGACATATCAATTTTAGTTTAATAATCAAAACAAACCATAGTTTAGTACACTATAGACCCAATATATTGAAACAAAAAGCATCAACTGCTTATGTATTTGGTTTATAGCGACTGAGTTAATACAACATGATAACCAAAATATGAAATACTAGTTTATGACTTAGCATAGTAAATTCAGCCTATGCAGTTCATAGATTATGGCTTATAACGTAATTTGTTGAGGGAACTCAGTCCACTGGGTAATATTTAATAAGCCATTATTTTAAAGGTGTCTGATCATGTTATATGACACACCGACAATATGTCTCCTCAAAGGCACATAAAGAAAAGAATATCATTTTCACTGCACTTGAATGTACTGTAATAGAGTAAAATAAACAAGTAGCAACCATATTTGCTCTTGAAAGTTGTGGATTATGCCTTGCAGAGATAAAAGTTGAATAAAGCATGGTTAGCAGAAATAAGTATGGCTCTGTTTCTTTTTGTTGTTTAAACTTAATATGTAATCTCATACTCCTCATCCCAACCCTATCTTCTAGACAAAGGAAAAGATTTTGAGGGGAAGAGATTCAACTCTTTAAACACAAATGCCTTTATTTAGCATAGCAAGGCTACGTTATTCTATGCAGCATAGCCTCTGTCAGTAGACAGGCAAGACTTCTGCTCTGGGCCAAGAATCTGATGCAAAGTCTAGTAAAAGTGTACCATCTAGTGGTGAAAGGAAGGACATTTTGCACTCTATCTCAAATCTCGTTGATCCGCTGTTTGAAGGCCTGCCTCACTCCATTAGGTCAGGAATGCTGTCTGGCGAGGCCCAGAAAGGGAGTTTTTCTGTTGTGGCCCCTGCCCTTCCCCCCCTTTGTCTAGGTCAGCATCCCCCCACCCCCGCGACCCCTCCTCCTTCTGTAGAGAGAAGACAGGAAGGAGCAAGGCTGCTTAAGGCAAAGAAATGAAGACAAGAGAAAATGTTTTATCAGAATTCATATTCCTCACTCTCATGTCCATTCCATCCATGCCTGGGTCCTATCTCCATATATGACCCTTCCTCTGATCCCCAGAGACTCATCTGTACATATATTCCATCATCTGATCCTTCACTGTCACTTGCTCTTTAACCAGGAACTGCAAATCCAAGAGAACCCCCAAATTGTGCACTGGTTCTGTCCAGAGGAGCACAACCCTGATAAGATTTAGATGGTTTTTTTCCACACCTGTTTTCATCTTAGTTTCATCCTCTGGATATGCTCCAGTTTATCAGTGCCCTTCCTACAATGAGAAATATAGTGTTGATTAGTAATCCATGAAGATACCTTTTTAATATCTACTTTCCTCTAATATGGTCTTCTTACCTTTAATCAAAATTGTTTAATCAATTTTAATCAAAAATGATTGCTGATTGTACCCTATGACTATCATTGTTGTACGTTATGATTCTTGATTCTTAATGAATGTATCTTTCCTTTTATGTATACTGAGAGTATTTACACCAAGACAAATTCCTTGTTTGTCCAATCACACTTGGCCAATAAAGCTATTCTATTCTATTCTATTCTATTCTATTCTATTCTATTCTATTCTATTCTATTCTATTCTATTCTATAAAAACCATTGATTTTTCCTATCACAATGAATGATCAGCTTTTGCCCATAGTGAAACTCATATTTAGATTTTGCCCATTGCACTAGCTGTTTCCCTTATCTTGTTTTTTGGTAAGAATACTTGGAGGAGGAGGGGGGAGAGGGCAGGAAAGAGAGGGGGAGAATTGGGGGGTGGGGAGGAGGAAGGAGGAGAAAGTGGAGGAGGAAAAGGAAGAGGAGGAGGAGGAGGAGGAGGAGGAGGAGAAGAAGAAGAAGAAGGAGAAGGAGAAGGAGAAGGAGAAGGAGAAGGAGGAGATTATACTTATGTTTTCTGAACCTGCTTCAACAACTCAGCAGGAAGCAATTTTTAATCCCCCACAACAGATCAGCAGCAATTTCCAAGACGGCAAGGATATTCCATAGCTTGACATCAACTTAATCAAAGGCCTTCCAAGGATCAATTAATCAATTAAATCCATCTTGACCAGGGGTGGGATTTAACTGGTGTTACTACTGGTTTGGTGACTACGTTTTGCGCTGCATATGTGTTTAAAAAAACCATCAGCTGTGCCGCCGGGACAGCTGAAAAGCTCTTTTCAGCATTTGAAAAGCCTCTTTTCCCCTGCTTTTTCAACCTCAGTTGTGCTGCTGAGGACAGGTAAGAGCCCGGGCAGGCAGGTGGGCCAAACAGCAGCAAACACAGAACCTGCTGTTTCCATTATCTTGGAAACACAAGTGTCCGCTGCTCTTCAGAGCTACTGGTTCTATAGAACTGGGCAGAACTGGTAGCATCTGACCCCTTGACTTATTTGTTGCATTTTTTGGTTTTTCTCAATTATCCAGATTATATCAGAAATGATTTTTCGGGTTACTCAGCCTTTTTTAAATGAAGCTTGAATTATTTCCTTTCCATATAGGCAGTAGTGTACTGTAGCCAGTTCATACTAATTTGTGAGCTAGTTAAAAGCAGAGTTAACCCAAGATTCCTGGTATACAAATTAGCTGTTTAGCAGCTAACAGCAAGGTGAAGGCAATGGAGAGAAAAAGTATTTTTTTTTGGTAGAATCAGTTGTAAAACATTTAACAGCATACCACTGCATGGAGATTCTAATCTTGTTGGACAATGCTACCTATTTGCTTGCATGTGGAATAAAGTGTGTGTGTGTGTGTGTGTGTGTGTGTGTGTGTGTGTTTATGTATACATATGTGCACATGCCTTCAAGTCAAGTTTTTCACTTCTGGAAACAATGTGTGTGGGAAACAGTCTGCAACATCCTCTGTGGTCTTTTTTTCCAAGGTTTTTCAGAAGTGGTTTGTCCCTGTTTCCTTTCTAGGGCTGAGAAAGAACACTGGCCCAAGGTGACCCAGCTAGCTTTGGACCTAAAGTGGGACTATAACTAACAGACACCCCAAGTTTCTAGCTTGAACCACTACATCAAACTGGCTCTTAATTAATTATGTTAAATGTTCTTTAATATCAATAGACACATATCTTCCAATTTGTTGGCCAGTCTGACTTCATCTTCTAGTACTAGAAGTACTTGTAAATAAAGAGTAACTTCAAAGGTTCTTACAAGAAGAAAAGGTTTACTTTGGATGTTGATATTTCCCCTGAATTTCAGTATCTCCTTTCCACTTTCCTTTCATCTTCTCTAAATCAGTTGCTATCTAACAACTGATATCCTTCAGCATACCAATTCAAGATGAGAACCTCTCTCTGAGTTTGGAAATCTTTTGGAAGACATTCCTTGTTTTTCTGTTTCTGTTTTCACCTTCAGTGTCTTTACAGGTGTCATTGTAATACTGCTTCTTTTCTAGGAGGACTACCTATACTGTACATCTATTCACACCTGAAAGAACTGCAAGAAGTGTGAAGCCCTTCAGATAATAGACAATTTAAAAATCTAGTATTATATCTAATATTTTTTAAAATGCTATGTTTTTGAACATAGTTGTTGCATTCTCAGGAATGAGTCAGCAATTAGGTGTGTCATCATGACGGGACGAAGATCCAGTAATTTTTCTGATGTTTATGAACTTCAGCTTCAAGCAGCCTTTATTACAGCCTTTTTCTGCAACATCTTTGGCAGACTATACACTATCAGCCTTGCTTTATTGGTCCTGAAACTTTGTACTGTGGAAAGGGAACTTCATGAGGAGAGTGATGACACCCAAGCAGGAAAAGCCCAAAGGGAATATCAGGCCAGCCATAAAACAAACTTGCATAGGAAAAGAGATTTAATAAAAGGTATTGAAAGAAGCCCCCTAGACAAAAGCCAAGTAATTAAGAAAGCTAGGGAAACAAGAAAAAGAAATCCCTTACAAACAAAAGGTCATGCCAAATCAGCAAAACAAATAGACAAAAGACACGAAATAAGTTCCATAGCAGACAGGAGATTGCCACCAAACAAATATAAGAAAACATTAGGATGAAACTGATAATCCAATCAAACCACCCCGCAGAGTTTACCCTCTGTCGGAAATGAAGACAACCCCCTGACAGGATTTAAAACATTAAGAAATACAAACACAAGCACTCACACACAAAAGGAGAAAAGGTATAAAAATCAGGAGTTTATTATACAAAGATGGCTAGCCCCAGGAACGCAGACTTCTTGCTATCTCTTGCCTTCCTGAAGAATAAACCAGCTTCCAAGCAGTTGTCTGTGTCCTTGCACTGGAGCCCTCCCAGCAGGAAAACCGAATCCTCAAAAGAAAGGCATTTTCCAGCCTTTCAACAGTACCTTTATTCTTCTCTACCTGTGGCACGTATGCCACAGGTAGCCCACAGAGCCCTCTCTGCGGGCATGCGAGCTGCCACTCAGCTCAGTTCCACCACGTGCACCATGTGCACCTCCTGCCGGCTAGCTGATTTGGGGGACTTTGCCATGCATGCACAGGGGCAGGGCACATGCGGGAGATGCATGTGCATGCAAGGGTGGGGAGCATGGGGGGTTGCATGCGTGGGAGGCAAGGGGAGCATGGGGGGTGCAGCATGGCCCCCCCTGTGCTCCCTATTTTGGGCCTAGTAGGCCTCCCTGCAGCCTCCTGGGAGCAAAAACAGGCCGTGGGAGCGGGCTGTGCCACACACCCCACGCCCTGTTTTTGCTCCCAGGAGGCTGCAGGGAGGCCTACTGGGCTCAAAAGGGGAGCGGGGGGTTGTGTGCGGATGCGCAGGGGGGCAGGGCAAGCAGAAGAGAGTCACACGCGCATTGCATTATGAGTGCAGGCACAGGCACATGCTTTCACGTTCGCACGCCAGAGGTGGCATTCAGCAGGTTCTGACCAGTTCTGGAGAACCAGTAGCAGAAATTTTGAGTAGTTTGGAGAACTGGCAAATACCACCTCTGACTGGAGATTTTACAGTATCCTTCCCCTGCCACGCCCACCAAGCCACGCCCACAGAACCAGCAGTAAAAAAATCTGAATCCCACCACTGGCGCACGTGCAGACTTTCAGCACACAATAACAAAAAGGATAGCCCTCACTGTTCTATACTGTGTCTGCAGCAGAAGTACTTGGGATCCCCTAGCAGAAGCCAATAGCTATCTTTCTATGACACTCACGTGCTTACTTATTCTTCATGGGTTACTCAATTAATATAGTTTGGGGGATCTGCACAAGACAGCTAATTCCTGGGATTATATATGAAATTTTAAATCGTAAGCAGTTGGACTGAGCAGGGGACTTGTAAAGGAAAAGGATTTTTAAAAAAGCCAAGATAGCAGCTGGAACCAGGTGATTGAAACTATCTGCTATCCCCCTTTTAAAATATGTGTTACAGGGTTTGTGGCCCTGCCATGTTGACTCCCTTAGAATTATATTTTAATTGTATTTGCAACCATATTTTCTAATGAACATTCTGAAAGCCTTAAAAATCCCTAAGAAGTCCTTCGGTTTCATTAGCCTCCCCCCGCCCCACCCGATCTCTAGCCTGGAGCATTCTGTGTGTGTGCTCCTGTGCATAGATACAGGTAGCCCTCAACTTACAACAGTTCATTTAGTGACCATTCAAAGTTACAACAGCACTGAAAAAAGTGACTTATGACCATTTTCCACATTTATGACCATTGGAGCATCATGTGATTTACATTTAGGTGCTTTGACAACCAACTCACATTTATGACGGTTGCAGTGTCCCAGGATCATGGGATCCCCTTTTGCGACCTTCTGAAAAGGAAAGTCAATGGGGAAATCAGATTCACTTCACAACCCTGTTGCTGGTTTAAGAACTGCATTGATTCACTCAACAAATGTGGCGAGAAAGGTCGTAAAATGGAGCAAACCCACTCAACAAATTTCTCACTTAGCAACATAAACGTTGGGCTCAGTTGGGGTGGTAACTTGAGGACTGCCTGTACTCTGTGTGTATTCAACCCGCTCAAGGTTGACTCAGCCTTGAGACCTTCAAGAAGAGATTGTACCGCCATTTATCAGAAATGGTGTAGGGTCTCCGGCTTGGGCGGGATGGGGGTTGGGCGGGAGCGTTGGACTAGATGACCTATAAGGTCCCTTCCAACTCTGATTATCTGTTATCTGTTAGCCTTTCATCCTTCTCAGGTCAGTAAAATGAGAAGCCAGATAGTTGGGGAGAAATATGCTGACTCTAAATCGCTTAGAGAGGACTGTAAATCTAAGTGCTAGTGCTAGTGCTATTGCTATTGCGCTCTCTTTCTCTCTCTGTGTGTGTTTGCGCGCGCGCATCATACGCACTTTACCTCAACGCGTGTATGCTCTTGCTATTTTTGTAAACCTGCCTCCTTTATCCAGTCATTACTACGCAACTCGCGCGCGCATCCTTATACAGCCGCAGGTTGAATAAGGATGCCCCCACGAGGCCTGCAGCCGCCCCTCGCTTTCCCCGCGGTATCCCTTCCTTCCCACCATTTCAACTGCATGTCTATCGTTGCAAAAAAAAACCCTCCCACCCTCTCCATTCAAGTCCACGGCACCCACGAGCGAAGGCGAGGGCGAGTTCTGTCCCTCCCTGGCTACGTCAAAGCGCTGGCTGCGCTCTGGTTGGCTCCCGGCGTCCTTAAAAGGCGACAAGGGAGCGGGGGAGTGGAGGGGAGGGGGGGAACGCGCGAAGTGGCTGCTTGAAGCTCACTCGTAGGAGCGATGTCGGGCATCCGGGCGGCTGTGGCAGCTTCCAATGATCGCGCCTCTCGCCCTGCCGCCGGCGCTGCTCTCGGCGTCGGTTTGAAGCGGCTGCGAAGTGAGCCGGGCGGCAACCGTGTGACAGTAGTGCTGGGCGCTCAGTGGGGCGACGAAGGGAAAGGGAAAGTGGTGGATCTCCTGGCCACCGAAGCCGACCTCGTCTGTAGGTGCCAGGTGAGTAAGGGCTGCACCTGTCGACCCGTCTCATGTTCTGCTACGCTGCAGCCAGTTTCCCTGCTCGTTTTTGCTGCTGTGGCTTTTAGGATGCACTTGTTCACCTGCGCAGGTGAAACGTTTGGTCCCTGGAATGTTGGGGCACTGATGTGGATTAAGGTGCAATGAAAAAATAAAGAAACAAGGGCATACTGAAATATTGGTAATTACATATTGCTTCTCTGTTCTGATTCTTCTGGCTTCTTTTATTTCAAACGCCCTTCTGTTTTATTTTAAAATTTCCTCCACATTGTTAATGCATCCTTCCCCTGCTTCTACTCTTCAGAATATTGAATCACAAAGCCCATCGATTCCAGCTAAGTTATCCAGTTATGAGTTGTAATTGTACATGGGAGAGAAATGGATTACCTGGCTGGTGGGCCTAATGTGTGTTTTCTTAAACTTTCTATAAATTTTTCAGTCACACGGCAATATTTTCTCTTTGGACTATCCTGGCTCAAGTGCTCTATTTGTTCAAGATTCTTTTTTTTTCTATCTTTGAGTTTTGTCATTTCTCTGCAACTAACATTTCTTTTGGCCTTTCTTGTAAGCCTTGTGAAGTGGGCTAGTCTGAAAATGTGCCATTAAGTCTAAGGCTACCTCTGCACATAATGCATTCCCATTTATTTTAGTTTTTGTCATTTACTTCCTTTTTTGTTTGTCTTTTGCTTCTGATGCATGCCTTTCTTACCCATGTACCCTAGAATGAAGCTGCACCAGAAAGGGAGGGAGGCTTTTTAAGACCGGCTACAGACTAAATGCCATCTGGGAAGAGGAGGGAAAAACAGTTCTGGGTTATAAATAGAAATAGCTGAGCCTTGGTGACAAATGACATAAGATCTGGAAGTACAGGCTAGCATGATGAACCTACCAAAACTGTGCGTCTGGAGAGTGGCACATATGCCAGGGTGTCTGGTGACGGCTGTCTGCAATAAAGGTTGAAGGTGAGCAGAGGAACACAGTGGAGACTTATTAGGCGTTGCTTTGGACTCATTGGCTTCATGCTTCTATGCTATAGTATATTATTTGAAGCCAACTTTGATCACTTGATCAATGTTGTGTGTGGGAAGTATGTCTCTCTGAGCACTTGGATCTTAAGGGTTATATAAGTGTAGCCCCGGAGGGTGGCTGTTTCAGTTCTGCAGCCCCAGAGGAACAGACTTTTTCTCAGACTGGCTTGATACAATGTGCTAAACTAAACCAAATAAATTCTACTGCAGCTTGGTGTAGTTTGTAAGCAGTAGCTTATGGCAAGACCTGGTATGAATGCATTCTTTTGTGGTTGAACAAAATGTGACTTAGCATAGTGTGTGAACCCAGGAATACGTAGGATGATTGTGAAAATGAAGACTATATATTGTCCTGAGTGGTTTGGAATAATTGTGAAAGAAAGATTAAAGGTAAAGTACTGAACTCACATATCATATTGCATAGTTTCATTTTTCACCATCATTAAAGCAAAAGAGTGCAAAGTACCAAAGCTGACAGTGTGTGTGTATTTGTGTAGGTGTGTAGTACACACATATGGCAGGACTTGAATAATAGTTCTGCATTCATTCTGCTTTAAATTAATTACAGGTTCTCATAAATAATAAGTTACATTTATTTTTTGTTTTAAGATCAAAAGCAATTGTTTTGGAATTATTCTAAGGAACTGTATGAATACTATATTGCTCAGTCTTTTACCACCCAGCAACATATCCTACAATATACCTAAAGCTGGAAAACACCTTTCCTACCTATTTTCTTTTATTCAAATTAGATACATGAAATATCTGCTTATATTCTAGAGATTGGTTCAGGATGTGAAGCTACCATGTGGCTATGGAGTTGTAAAACAGCATATGGAGAAAGTAGTTGAATATTTTCTTCTGTGCTTTGGCTGCCATGAAAATTGCCAGCAATTCTGTAGTTGTAAAGAAAAGTTAGCATACACAGCATCTTCCAGGGCAACATTATGAGATTGTAGTAACAAAATAGAGAGCACCTAGTAACCTTGGGTGATCTCAAGAGCTAAGCAGGGTCAGCCCTGGTTAGTACTTGGAACAAAGACAGACAGGAAACACCAGGGCTGTAGGATAGGGCTGTAGAAACTGTCCCAGCACAAGGCAATGACAACCACATTTCTATTCCCGACAAGGCAAAAAGATCTGTGTAAGCCACTAAGAGTCATGCAAATGTACTTCATGTGCAATCTGTTCTTGGTCTGTGTTTTTTCGACAGCTGCTCTAAAACAGGGATGGAGAACTTTGAGTATTGGTAATCAATTTTTTTTTTTTTTTGATGGGGACTGAGAGCTGGTGATGTGGCAAAATAGGTAGGATTGAAGCATTAATGAGCATGTGGAATTTGGGGGAAGGAGAGGGTTGTTGGTTGTCTACCTTAACATTTTCAACAAGAAGAAAGATTCCTGTTATCAAATTTATGTGATACAACATTGGACTTTGGGATTCACTTTTAATTGCTTTAAGTCAGGGGTGCAAAAGTGATTCTTTTGAAAAATAGAAGGAAATCAGAAAGATAGCTTCTGGCTAACATTCTGTTTAAAGATATGCTGCTTTAACTGCACATTATTAACCTACCAGGTTTGAAAAGTGGTATGCATGATAACTGTTTTTAAAAACCTACAATTCAAATGAAGGAAAACTTGGTACAAATGAAATGTAATAATCATGATACAATTGTTTAATGTAGTGTTACTTACTCCCTCAAATAATTTTAACATTTCAAATAGCTCCAGAAAGAAAAATCAACACAAGAGAACTGTTGAACAAAGTTTAAATTCCTAAATCTTGTAGGCTAGCAATATAGGTAACTTCACTTAGTTTACAGCTATAATCCAGTCTTTTGGGTTCCATATTTGAATGCATTTACTTGATGAATCTGATTGATCATAGTTGGGCTTTCTCTTTAATAACGAGACTGAAGTTTTAGGTTTTGTCTGTGGCTTTCTGAGGGTCATCTGTTTGGCCAATGAGGGAATAGAATGGTGAGCTGATATGGCTCAGTTCCACACGGGTATCAAATTCGATTTCATTAAGGGCCACATCAAAGTTGTGTTTGAGCTTGGGGGGGGCAGGGTGTGCGTGGCCAGCTTGATTTCACTCGTGTTGGGTGCCCGAGCGCTCTGCCAGTGAAAATGGGCTCCTGAGCTCTGTTTTCAGCTGCAACGGCTTCCTGCAGCTCTCTGCCAGCACAAACGGAGCTCCGTTTTCGCTGACAGGGGCACCATGGGCTGGATCCTTTGCTGTTTTCAGGGCAGCCCCGCGGGCCACATCTAAGCACCCCACAGGCCGGATCTAGCCCCTGGGCCTTGGGTTTGACACCCCTGCTATAACAGTACTATAATTACTTATTATAAGCTTTTTAATGATTTTCCAAAGTCTGCAATCTTAAACTGACATGGCCTTATACAGAATGAATCAGAGTAGTAAAAAATTGGGAAAGGGACCAGGCATGGCAGTATGGGAGCAGGTATGAACTGGTAATGATGGCTGTGATGTAAAAAAAACCCATATATTTCAACCTATTTCTTTGTCTTTGTATGTAGGAACCTTAATCTTGTTAGTAAAACTAGAATGACTAAACACTTTGAATAAGGTACTACATTTTAAACATTATGACCTGCCTTTACTTCTAAATCTCAGAGGTTTCTACTTGTGTTAGTCACTGTTGATTCTTTCTAGTCCTCAGGTGTAATGACAGATAATGATTGGCCCTTGTCAGTGAATTTAGGACTGAATAGGGATTTATTTCATTGCCAAGTCCAATAGACTCTTGACAGCTTACAAGATCTAATGCAGAGTTGAAACAATTAAAAACAGACAAAACAAGATAGGTTGGATTAAAAATAGCCACAACAAACCATGACACAGCAGTCTCTCCCACTTCCAAATACATTAACCCCAGGCTTGGGAATAGAGCCAGATGTGTTTTTCAGGATTCCAGGAGAATGGGTGCCATCCATACTGCTGACAGGATGCTGTTCCAGAGAGCAGCAGCAGCAGCAGCAGCAGAGAAGGCTGGAATCTGAAAAATAATGGAAACTGATATTCCAGTCCTTTATTTGAAAATTGTGCATTTCACACACAATGCACAACATTCAAAGGTGGATGAAATAATAGGGATCATCGTGAGATGTAGAAGCTTTGAACAAAGTCACAACTTCTGATTGGAAACTGTGTTTTTGCCTAACCATGACCAGCAAGGTAGCTAGTTATGTATAAACACTAATGGAGGTGGGATACAAATCAAATACATAAGTATTTTGTACAAACATGTACCACGTGCTGCCATAATTGCACATGTACCATTTGCAATCCATAAAGTATTGCTCACATTTTAAGGGGACTGGGATTACAACAATAAATGTGAATACAGTGATTTATTTCACATGCTGCTTTTTAAAAGCCAAGTTAACTGATACAAAATAGAAACTTATGGACCTAGCATCTGTTAAGCACCTGCTTGCCTTAAGAGAAAAAAAAATGGTGACATTGCTATTTTAAACTTGGTTTTCTCCTTGGGTACTTATAAAATTGCAGCAGGATCACCCTTATTCCATGAAAAGGTCAAGTTTAAAGTTACCGAACCTCTATCAGAAAACAGGATCGGCTTCCTAGGCTCTGGTTTTTGCTGCAAGCCCAGCTATGGATTAAATAAATAAATACAACATAAATCATCTGTTCTGTGTAACTGGTGAAGCAGTCAACTGAGTAAAATGGCAAAAAAAAAAATTGTTTAATCTTTTTCCTTGCTTTCTAAGATTTGCAGGTAAATCAATAGCAAAATGTAACTACTTTGGCTATTTAGTTCTGTAAGAAAGTAGAAGTCTGCAGACTGGTGTTAATAGACTGCTATAATGTCAGAAAAGGAAATGGAAGCTTTTTGTCGTGGTTTTGCTAATGTCTTCTAGCCCTTGTGCTACTGCTGTAGCGGACATGAAACTATGGGAAAGAAAACAAATAAGAGCTTTTAAGAAAATCCTGAGGGTATCATCAGTACAGTCTTTTGATCTGACATGCTGATATAGAGGATACAAAAGGCCCAATTTATGAAATAGATCTGTGTAACAGTGAACAAATCCTCTGGTCCATTTGCTGGTTGATTTAAAACTAGCCACAGCTAAGTTCAAGTCTAGGCAGCTTTGCAGGTTTTGACCATTTAGGTTTAACATTGACATTATTGTTCTGAGCTGACAGGTCATGCAGGCCAAGTCTTTTGATGAAAAGTAGTCATCATGGATCTCAGTTAAATATGTTTTCATTTAGTTGCATCACACTTTGCTCAAATAAAATGTTAAAAGAAATATTTATCAGGAATTTGCTTCTCTCGCAAAAGGTTAATGTAATGGTAACACTATAAGGCCATGGCCTGATTTGTAGTTTATCAGGACACAGTTACGCCCTGGCAATGCCTGTTTTTCCATGATACAGTACTGCTCTCATCTTGTTCCAGCTCATGGATGAAATAACCTTTAATTATCACAAGGTGTCCTGTTTTTAAATACTATTTTCTTCCTTAAGCCATCACTGCTATACCACAGCTTCAGGGCAGTAAAATCTGTAATGCTGTGTTGCACCTAATCTTGAAGCTGAAATAAGCTAACTTCTTGTGAGTGTGATCAAACATGTATTTGGGGACATTACTGCTTTATTACCATATTAATTTAAATTTCATTTAAGTTCGATAAATTCTAAAGTGTGGTCATAGGTCAGCCTGCACAGTAGCCATTCTCTTTCAAGCATTCAAAAAAGAAGAGGTATAAAGCATTGTGTTGCTTGTGGTTTCCCCTTCAATTGTCAGTTTCAATCACTATAATTGAAAAATATTAAAGAGTGAGTTTGGTCTAATCTAGTGGTAAAGACACCAGGCTGGAAATCAGGAGACCGAGAGGCCTTAAGCATGGAAGCTGTCTGGGTGATTTGGGGCCAGTTATTCTCTCTCAGCCCAACCTTCCTCAGAGACTTGTTGTTGTAGGGAAAATGGGAGGAGAGGATTAGATGTGTTCACCACTTTGAGTTATTTATAAATATAGTAAAGGTGGAGTATAAATAAATAAACATTAAAAATAAACAATGACCACAAGCTACAAATCTGGTTGCCCAACTGCTAGTTGGTTTCAATTTATAGGAAAAACAAGAAGCTGGTTGCACAGTCTATTTTCTCTCTGGAACTATTTTCACCTTATTACTATCCATATATCTTCATATTATTCAAGAAACCTGGGTGATGCTCAAATGACGAATGGAGGAAGAGTAGGCAGTGAGCCTAAGGACATAATATCTATCTCTGCTGTAATACCACAACATTTTTTTGGCTGCTGGTAGTAGATATGTTCTTCACCAATAGTAATAAATGAAAAATTACTGAAGTATCTTGTTTTATTTTTGATAGGGTGGAAATAATGCAGGTCATACTGTCGTTGTTGATGGGAAGGAATACGATTTTCACCTCTTTCCTAGTGGTATAATTAATCCTAAGGCTATTTCTTTTATTGGTAAGTATTCCATTTAAACTCATAAGATCCAAATATAAATTTATTCTTTACTTCAGCAACATGTATGTGTTATCCTTCTCAGTATGGAGGAATAAATCTGACTGAATTTAAAGATAAAACAACCTCTGCATTTTCTTGTTTCATTTTCAGATTTTTTTTGTCTGTGCTTTTTCAATAAAAGAAATGAAAAAATACTTAAGATTCAGCATAAGTGACTGAATTCTTTTTAATATTCAGAAGAACATAGAACAGTTGTTAAAAATCCCACTTTATGTCTAATTATCATACATTTTAGTTACATTTTGCCATTACAGGAGAAGTGGTCTCTTCTAAGCCAGTTGCACCAGATCTGGACCCAAATGATGGCACTATTAGGTGCATTGGCCTCCAGCTGCTGCTGGTAAATGCCAGGTCAGTGTAGAATAAGAGACTGTGTCCATCTACAATATTGTGGTGGATGAATATATTGATCTGGCATGTGTTGCTAAGACCAAATTAGGCAATGACAGGATATAGTCCTATCAAAAATATTCTCAGCTAAGTTTCAGGTCCTGCAGTAACTACAACATATTGGTCGTGCAGAAGGGATAGTACAGAGATTTTCTCAATACAGTACCAAAGAGAATTGCCTTGAAGGTAGCTGGCTATAAATGCTTATATGTGGAATTGGGCCATAGAGATAAACTAGCTAGGAGTCCAGCAGCAACCTGCATGAGTTTCTGGATGTCATCTCAAGGTCATCTGCAGCTCCTAAGATTGATCATCTAGGTCATGGGTGTCAAACTTGTGGTGCCATGTTGCTGTCCTGTGATGTTTCGCGACGGTTTTCCCATTTGCGGAACTGGGGTGGGCATGGCCTACATGTAACACATCTGGCCCGGAGCCACCAGTTTGATACCCCTGATTTAGGGGGACTTCAGTCTCCTTGTTCTGGGAGAGGAATCTATACAGTTTATAAATTTATGGGCTCCCTGGCAACTATGGACCTGTTCCATGTAATCTTGGGTGCAGTATCCATGAATGGGCATAAGCTAGATATGTATGGTCTTGTGTTTGGAGCAGACGAGACATAATCTGGAGACGAAAGACTGAGATGCACCTTCAGTTGCCATGTCTCATTGCTGGCTTTTCCTATACTCAGATTTCCATGCTGTAACCTAAACAAACATTGGGGAAGGCAAGCTATCCTCTTTGCTGATCTCAAGAAGCTGAAAGTTTAGTTTAGATTCTCTTGGGAATTTTTCTGTCATAGGGGAGAAGGAGTGATGGTACTGGTATTTGGGAAAGATGTTGGAAGACTGAGTCAAGAAATACTACTAAGGGAATGGTCAGGTAAGATACAGCATAGCCCACAAGTGGTTTGAGGCCTTGCAATATCTCATTTTGAGAGTTACAAAATAGATGTCAGTCTTGTGAGAAAAACAAGATAGAAATTGTAACAGGCTTAAGATAATTCTACTTTACATAAAGCTATCATGAAAGCCTCAAAATACATGTCTCACCACATATCCTTTATAGCCAAGAAACTAGGGAAGGACCTTTCTGACCTCTTGCCTTGCCCACTCTCCAGTTGCGGATTATGCTATCTCGTATCTGACCATTCCTTTGGCAACATATCTTAATCCAGTCTCCCAAGGTCTTTCCCACCTGCTATCACAAAGGAGGAGATACTGGATTAAGCCGGCTTCAAGTTGTAGAAAACATCAGAAAGATTTTTAGAGGAATGGAGTTTCAGATTAAATTGGAGTAGACAATAAATGACTATTGAAGATGGACTGTTAGTTATGGGACAGAGAAAAGTTGTCTGGTAAGCCTAAAATAGCCTAGTGTTAATACTGCTGAAAGCTCATTAGTCCCAAAGTGGGTCAACATCTACAAAGCAATCTGGGAAGTGCGCTAATTTCCAGAAAAGGATGAATGGAACTGGGGGACAGCCACTCAGTCAATGCAGAGGGTATCCAATGAGGGTGGCGAATGTGCCAAAAGTTAAATCAAAGCCTTCCAGTTAGATAAAGGCCAGCTGCCAGATTGTCTGAAAGACACAGAAAAAAACTTTGCCATCAATCCCTGTAACCCTTCCTTAGAGGAGAAGGCAGAGAGACACAGCAAAGTGTCTCTCCTTATAATATGGATCCTAACTCAATAGTCCATTCCCTCATAACTCCATTGAAAACTTTAATTAGAAAAGCTGGAAAAACCCAATCTGTTGCAAATTCTTCTGATATAAGAATAGCTGTATTTATCTAAGGCTTAGCCTTTTAAGGATGATATTTGATGTCTTGATTTTACAGCAAAAGTTTTGTGTGTAACTTTTAGGTAATGGAGTGGTTATACACTTACCTGGCTTATTTGAAGAAGCTGAAAAAAATGAGAAGAAAGGTTTGTACCTAATATTTTTCTTTATGTTTGCTATAAATAGCGCTTGTTATAAATAGTGGCACTCACCCTTATTTTAAAAGGATATTTTAACATTCTGAAAACAGAAAATGGGCCTACCTCATTTATTGTGCACAAGAGGTTAAGACTGAAAAAAAAATCAAGAGATGGCAAATTACATTTCCCTTAAAGACACTTTTCATGACTGTAAATGCGTCCCTGATGGTGAGCAGGCTTTGGCCTACGTGGCTGCGATATTGGCCTCTGCATGCCACACTTTTGAGTATTATTGCTCTAAGAGCAAGGTTTTTCATCCTGGGTAACTGAAGGGTTAGTTGGGGAATTCTGGCAGCTAGAGTCCATACATCTTTAAATTGTCAGTTGAGAAAAGACTGCTGTAGATTGTTCAGTCCTCTATAGCCACATTCTTCTAACTGGTACACATTTCTTCTGATAGGATTAAAAGACTGGGAGAAAAGACTTATAATATCAGACAGAGCACATCTTGGTAAGTAGTATTCAGAGAGACAAAACAAATCATACATTTTGTCATATTGTTGTTAATTTTATTTGTACTGGGAAGAAATCATATTTTTGTATCATTTTTATATAACTCTTATTAAAAGTTTTAACAAGAATATAAAAACTAACTCAAATACAGCATAAAAAGAGAACAATGAAAGAGAAAGAAAAAAGAAAGTGTAGAAAAAATATAAAAAGAAATTGAAAAAAGCTTATTAATCCTTTGCAGCAAATACAAGTATGATTGCAAAGTTATCTCTTACGCTATGGTTACAAAAAAGCTTTTTCAATTACCCATTTTTTTCTAATCATGAAAACCACAAGTCCTAAATGCATTTTTTCTGTTTCATGCAAAAGGTCTACAAGAATTTTACAGTTAGTCATAAATATATATATATATACCATCTTTTCTCTAATTAAAAAAGGTAATTTAGCAATCTTAATATTTTTGTCTATGAACAAATAATTCTTATTTTAATATATTTGATGCAACAGATGGTAAATTAAAATTAAGATTGTTTTGACACGGGCAGTTTCTTTATTTTGAAGCACAACACTGCTAATACTTACACCAGCTTGATTCCTTCATTGTTAGAACATTAAAAGCATAATTGTATGAAATATTTGAAAATCAAACCTTGTTTTATCTCCCTCAAATCTTCACGCGGCTTTTCCTCTGCTATGCAGTGTTTGATTTTCACCAAGCAGTTGATGGACTTCAAGAAGTGCAGCGTCAAGTACAAGAAGGGAAAAAGTAATTATATATCTTGGTATACTTGAATTCTGCTACTAGATGTGGCATAAGTCTGGAAAGAAAACATATAAAATGCAACGATTCTGTTACTTTTTGGGCTGTTCTTGCTTAAAATATCAATGTACACAGCATGCATGCACAACTGAGTTTCAAATGTGCAAGAGTCACAAATTGTATAAGAACACTCTGATCCCTATACGTGTCATGCATATATATCACACGGACTGTGCTTGTATAAAAGGGATGCACCAATAAGAGCTGTACCTCTATACAACTGGTATCTGCTCTGAAGAAAACAAATATGCCTTACAAACAGTGCATGGTGAAGCAGATCAGGTGGTGAGGTTTTCATTCTGTGGAGGACTTGAATGCCAGTCCATGTCCAATATCCATATATATTTATCTTGCTGCCTTCTTACTATCTACACATGGGGCTCTGTTATAGAATCTGCACTTTAGAACATGGCAGCTCTTCATGACACAGCACACAAATGGAAATCTTGCTGTTATCTCTTTGTGAGAATGATAAAGTTATGGGCACACAGACTAATGTAAAATTTAGACAACGAATCATATATATTATCTTTCCTAAGGCAAATTTAGAGACATCGCATTACTGCCCAGATTATGTGTGAGAATCTCCTCATGTTTGTTCAATTATAAACTGCCACTGCTGAATTAGTATTACAGTAAAAGCTGAACAATGAACAAAAAGGCACCTTTGTATTAGGGATTTGGATTCTAAAAGTATTTTGAACTGCCAGAATCGGCTTCAAATGATATTAAGGTTGATTATAAGGTGACATGGGATACAAATAGATCATAGAGTAGAAAAATCTCTTTTATTATTAAAGCCAGGTTATGCTGGTGAGTATTTACTGATATAGACGCTTCAATCCCTACATGGCATCAGAACTGCACATGGTAGGGAGGAAATCAGTTTTGTGTAAAAGATTGCTCATATTCAAGTAATTATTGGTAAACTTTTCCAATGTTTTGGGAAAAGACGATATAGTTATTGACGTGCTTTTTTTCCTTTCAGTTGTCCAGAGTCATGTCTCTGTGCTGGAGGTTATATTTGATAGGTCACCGAGCTGGAAAATGATATCCAGTTAATCTATTTAGAACAACTCTGAAAAATCTGGCAGTGAAGTAGTGAGAGGAAGCATCCTCATAGCAACCTTGGCACACAGTATAGTATGGAAAAGTACTTGTACATGCATAGCGTTCTGGTCCAGTTCAATTAATCAATGTGTGGTAATGTAGCTACTGCTGGACTCCCCAAAAGAAAGACATTGTGACTGTTGAGATGATCAGAACTTCCCAAACATGGATGACTGAAGTTTGGAAGATGTGCAGTTGAGAGGAATAATGCCTTACAGAGAGAATATATCACTCAGTAACCTCAAAGAAATGGAGGTCGGGAGCATTATACTTTTCCAGTTATATTTGTTGTTTATCTGGATTGCCTTTTGCCTGAGAATCTTCAAAATATGATGCCTGAGAATATAAGGAAGATAAATATTTCCATTTGGATAATTTATTTAAAACATTTGTATAATCTTTTCTTAAAGGCAGAACTCTGTGAGGCTCATCATATAAAACTTAAACAATGCATACAGCAATAAAACAATAAATTTTAAAAATAAAGATCAGTAAAACCAAAATAGAAAAATGTGGTGTCAAAATGACACTTTTAATTTTAAAGGGATAGCTACACCCCTCCTCCTTGTTCCAATTACCCCTTTATTTTTTGCTACTTTTCAATTGGCAAGTTTGACTTAAGTTAGGGTTGGTCCTGATATACTATCACTTTATTTCTTTTAAAGAGAAATTGAAGTCGGTAGTTGATGAAACAGGAGCTAACATTGTAATTCCAATTATACCAGCCTTCCCTAGTGTGTTAGATTTTGGCATCCAACTTGAGTTCCAAAATAATATTGTTCAGTGAGAGTCATCTGTGCAATCCATACAACTTTCTTCTATTCAAGCATGAAAAAGTAGGGAGCTTTTTTTCCAATTTTGTTTGATTTCTCAAAAGAAAATAAAACTGTATCTGTTCTGGATCTGAAAAGATCAAAGACCACATAGGCGAATATTTTTTCTACTGCCTGCCTGCATGCATGCATGTACATCCAGACTACTCATTTTAACCAATTCCTATTACAAGACATTTGGAAATATGTGTACCACTAAATAACTGAATGGTTCAACAGTTGATTTTACTCAATTGTCTTTTGTTACTAGCATTGGTACAACAAAAAAAGGAATTGGACCAACTTATTCTTCCAAAGCTGCACGGACAGGACTTCGGATTTGTGATCTTCTTTCAGACTTCAGTGAATTTTCATTAAGGTATTCTAGTCAACCACACAGCAAGGAACTTTTTGGATGGGAACTTTTTGTATACTCTTAAGATACAGAAAGAAAAGTATGTATGAATGTGCTCTGTGGGGAACTGTGAAGATAGTTCAAAACAAGCTGGATTTTTAAGAAATATTTATTTCATTGACTTTAATGAGATGAATTCTGATTATCTGTGGCACTTAAAAACCTGTTTTTTGAACATACAACCTGGTCTTCATGCATATTTCATCATTGATGAAATCAGTGAAATCATTGATGAAATCATTCCCTGTGATTTGTAAGGAAAAATACAGTTTAAAATATCAATGTACAGTATATGCTGCTAATTGTTGATGTTTTGTAGATTTAAAAATCTGGCTCACCAGTACAAGTCAATGTTTCCTTCTTTAGAAGTTGACATAGAAGGACAACTAAAAAAACTAAAGGTAAATCTCTAACATTCCCATCTTGAGACTTTGAATTTTAATAAAATAGCTAATCTTAGATTGGATTATCTTTTCAGGAGAATGTCATATTTAATGATAGTGAAAACTTCTGAGATGATTAGAACTAGTGTCATTAAGCCTTCACCTAAAGAATTTATAATCTCTTGGACTCTGCTGAATATTTTTGTCCTATATGCAATTACAGCTAGTCCTCAATTTATGACCACAATTGAGCCCAAAATTTATGTAGCTAAATGAAACATTTGTTAAGTGAGTTCACCCCATTTTGCGACCTTTCTTGCCATAGTTGTTAAGTGAATCATTGTAGTTGTTAAGTTAGTAACGTGGTTGTTAAGTGAATCTTGTTTATCAGTTGACTTTGCTTGTCAGAAAGTAGAAAAATGTGATCACACGATCCCGGGACATTGCAACTATCATAAAAGTGAGACAGTTGCCAACAATCTGAATTTTGATCACATGACCATGGGAATGTATAATGGTTGTAAGTGTGAAAAATGGTCATAAGTCACTTTTTCAGTGATGCTGTAACTTTGAATAGTCACTAAATGAACTGTTGTGAGTCCAGGACTATCTGTAGTTATGAGAGATAACTCATAACTCAGTCTGAATGGGTCAAACTTTTCCAATCATCTTGTTCAGATCCTTAAGTGTCCAAAGTCATCCAAAAGAATCTGACAAAATGCCATTTATTTTTCTGCAGATTAAACAGGCAAAACTTCAGAATTCATCATGATAAATATAATCAATCTTATTCTTATGTCTAACTACCACAGTAGGTGACTTGTCTGTATATTTCTTCCTCAATTGCCCAGAAATTGTGATTTTTCTGTTTTGGCTTCTGATGCTTCTATTAACTTTCAGCCAATATAGGAAAAATATAGTAAATTTACATATATATGTATATATATGGAATATTGCAGGGATATGCTGAAACAATAAGACCAATGGTCCAAGATGGAGTTTATTTTATGTATGAAGCACTACACGGCCCTCCAAAGAAAATTCTGGTGGAGGGTGCCAATGCAGCACTGCTTGACATTGATTTTGGTATGTTACTTGGTATAATATATAGTTGTTTAGCTATGTAGAAATCTGTGTAATAAATTATTTTGTCCATGAACATAGATATCAGAAGATTTAGATTATTATTTCATGAGTAAGATGCATATTGATGAAAAATAACAATGCATCCAGATGAGAAATAAAGCATGTATTTCCCGAAGCCTGACAGGCCACTGAGAGAAATGGTAGTTTACCCTTTTCATAGTCTTAAACATTCATATTTTGTATGTGTTTTAGTCATGCTGATAGTAATTGAAATCGATGAGAACATGGTGATTTCAATAGGCATATTATAACTATGACTTAATTTGGATCCAACCATATCAGAGTATCTTATTTAGGGGTCAGTGTGAGAGAAGGTACTACCTCTTTTAAAATGCTAGTGACTAAAGATTAGGAGCAGAGTTCCAAGAAGGAATTTGTTTTGTGCTGTAGAAATGCGCTTTCTTCTCGGTTGGCTTATTAAACCATTTAATTTGTTGCCTTCCGGAACCAAATGTAGTGCAAGCATATAGTTATTCCTCCTAATTGGAACTGGCAACTCCACTGCTAAACATGACCACACCAACTTACAACAGCAGTTGCAACAGTTTTGGTTGCCAATGTTAAGCAAATCCTGCACAGTTGTTAAGTGCAGTGTCACATAATCATATGCGATGTCCTGCTGTCTTCCCCATTGACTTTGCTTGTTGGAAGTTAGCAATGATGCTGGAACCAGCATAACTGCAAGCTGCTTGTTAAGTAGCCAAATGATGATCATGTGACTATGGGGACACAGTGATGCTGCAAGTATGAGGTATAATTCTGAACAGTTGCTGAATTGGTGGTTGTTATATGAGCATTATCTGCATATAGATGTTAAATGTAACAATATTTACAGAGCCGTGGTACCACAGTGATTAGAATGCAGTATTGCAGGCTGTTTCTACTGACTGCTGACTGCTGCTAGCAGTTTGGCAGTTCGATTCTCATGAGCTCAAGGTTGACTCAGCCTTCCATCCTTCCAAGGTCGGTAAAATGAGGACTTAGATTGTTAGGGACAATATGCTGACTCTGCAAACTGCTCAGAGCTGTAAAGCATTGTGGAGCATTATATAAGTGCTATTACTAAGTGCTATTTAATAGTATAGAAGAGATAAACCTTCTAGACTCTCAGGTTTGTTCAGCATGTGATCATGTGATTCCCTGATATTTAAAGTTATTTAAGAAAGTGATACGTTGAACAGCTGAAATAAAGTGCACTCTTTTTTTAAAGCATGGTGGTCCTAATTTTTGCTTTTTGCTAGGCACATATCCTTTTGTGACATCATCAAACTGCACCGTGGGTGGAGTATGCACTGGGTTGGGCATTCCTCCTCAGTTTATTGGAGAAGTTTATGGAGTCGTAAAAGCCTACACAACAAGAGTGGGAATTGGAGCTTTTCCAACTGAACAAATAAATGTAAGTTTGTTATTATAGTTAAAATAGTACAAATAAACTATAATAAGCATTGGATAATACAGATTTAGAGTATTTTACAGCCCCTAGGGCACATCTGGTCCTCTGGCTGTCCCTATCCAGCCCACGTGGGTCAGTCAAAAATTAGAAATGAAATGTAAATAAGTGCACCACAGGAAGCAGTAGAAGCTGAGTCAGGTCTGGTTCTGCACGGTCGTTGTGTACTTCTTCAGCCAGATCAACTAACCATAGGAGGGGAAGGAAGGAAAGCGCTTTTCTGTATTTGTGCAGTGCTCACCCCGTGCCTGGAGCAGCCTAAGGAGACAACAGCAATTGTGCTTTAGAGGGGACACAGGTTCGTCCACCAACCAGCACCTTGCTAAAAGTGAGGGCCTTGTAAGCAAGCAGGTGGAGCATAGCCAGGATCTCACAGGAGAGCAGTGGTGGTGGCAGAAGAGTGGCAGCTAGGCCAGGCTGGTCTTAGGTGAAACTCTACATTCCCACCTCCCTCAAAATGTTGGTTCCAGTGGCCAAAGTCACCAAGAAGGAGCTCAAGTCTAACCACAATGGGGCCGACAAACTCTCCGACAAAGAGCAACAGGAAGCCTATTGGTTTGGCCCACCCCACAACAGTCCTAGTTTCCCATGTGGCCCCTTGGGAAAATTAATTTCCCACCCCAGGATGTTGTAATGATCCTGTGCTAATACATTCAAGTATTAAGCCAACCTCAAACTTTATTATTAAATAGAAAATGCGTGGATGGTATAACTTGCTCTCCCAATTGTCTTAATTTTCTTTAAAGTGTGATTCACCACCACCATCACAGCTCCATTCTATAGCATACTTTAAAATGTCTTTTTACAAGGTATCCTGATCTGAATCTAATTTTAAAAATTGTGTCCTCTCCCAAATACACTCCCTGATTCTCTCAATTTGGAATTCTTAATTTGTTTATTTATTTTTTACTGTAGCTTATAAATGCCACTGGAATAGCAGACAAAGTGGTAGAATAGGGTAAAGTAATCCAGAGTCACACTGGACACAGATTTAATCAATAATTAGACTATTGGGGGGGAAATGAGCATCATAAAGAACTGCATCCCAAATTCTGCATTTAGGATTGAATTAAAAATATACAATACTCTAAATCCAAAGTATGATTTCAATGACTAAATGAGGATTGGATTTTGCATTCTTTTCTGTTTTCTTATGTACATTTCCTTCATGCGTATATTAAATGCTTTGATAAATACATTTACAAATGCTATAATCTACAATTATAACCTTACATCAATCGTAATTTGGAATAAGTTTCTAAGTCTGATTTTAGGTCTAAACACAAACTATAACTTACCAGCTTGGAATTGGAATCCAATCCTGACTAATGCTAAATTAAGAAGAAAAAAAACCCTGCATTTTGGAATTTGGAAAATTGTTTGACTTGGTGTGCCATGTTGAACATCTTTTGTCTTATAAATTATTTTTTAAAAAACATGTATTTTTGACATGACAATAGTTCATTTACTAGCGGCTTTTGACATTTGGCTATGACCACAGTTCTAATCTCCTGGGTATCTTCGTCTCTGGTAGGAAATTGGAGACCTTTTACAGTCACGAGGTCATGAATGGGGCGTGACTACAGGCAGGAAAAGACGTTGTGGCTGGCTAGACCTTGTCATTTTGAGATACGCTCATATGATCAACGGATTTACTGCGTAAGCATCACAGATTTTGACCTACACTTGGAACTCATAACTTTTAAACCGGTGGAGTACAAATATGTAGGTAACATTATAATTAGTCTAACAAAGCTATGTTTTATATTTTGATAAGAACCAGTAGCACTTTATTCCAAAGAAAATAAAATTTCTCTTCAGTGCGCTTAAACATCTTGGGTAAATAGCACTGTACAATAAACAACAATCCTTTTAGGAGCTGTAAACCAGAAAGAAGCAGGAAATAGAAAATGGTGTTTACATGGTACATGCTTGCTATTTTTGCCTCATCATAAAGTTTTGCATCAGTGTTTAATCTTGCAATCTGAAATATATTGAGAAGATACATAGTATTTATTTTAAATTCTGAGTGATGTGGAATGGCGATTAGCATTAACTAAACTTAATGGAAGTAAAGTCAAGCCAAGTGATACCTGTGATTGGCCTGTAAATTGCTCGGAATATAGATTTTGAAGCTTAAAAAATAAGTTTGATATCTGTGGATTGCTCATACTTGAAAAATAACCATCTACACCGCACAAGTTTTTAAAATACGGATCATTTAATTCTTAAATGGCATACCTAAATTTTCATCATTTGTATGTAACTAAAATTTACTGTGTGATACATACCTCAGTATTTAAAATGCTTCTTAACATGTATATTAATTAAACTTTATCTGGCTTGTAACATATTTTTTGGTGATCACTTCAGAACAGTTCATGCTGATGGGATATCCCATAAAAACATAAAAACAGGTAGAAGGGATTCAATGAGGTGTTGAATGAGACTAATATCTATCTAATATTTTCTGGGCAGTTTGGCATTGACAAAACTCGATATTCTGGATGTCCTTGATGAAATCAAAATTGGTGTGGCTTACAGGCTAGATGGGAAAAGAATTCCATACTTTCCAGGTATGTTATTAACTGAATATATTACTTTGAACTAGGTTGAAAAGTTTAATTAGGTCAGGCGTTCCCCAAACACCAGGAGACAAAACTGATGAAGATTTTGCTGCTCACTTTCATTTCCCTTCCAATTTTCTTGCATCCTTTGGGAAGGTTAAAGAAGATTTCTAAAATAAGCACATGGTTACAGGCCTTCAAAATTTTTAATTTCCAAGAAAGCCTGAGAGCTCATACAGAAACTGCAGCTGGGCTTCATAACATGCCAGTTTTCTTTTAAAAAAAGAAAAATCTGAAAGACATTTAAAAGGACACGTGACACAGGAACCTGACAATTTTCAAAGGACAGGTTTGTACATGTGCATTTTGACATTTGTGCACCACGTATACACATTCTGTAATGTTAATAATTAAGAACTGAGAAGATCTGATCTTTCCTCTCTCTGTTTTATATGTTAACTATTACAGAACTTACATATAATCAGTGACATTGCCCCTTCTGTGAACTAGCCTATTGACTTCATATAAGTTAAATGAGTGCCAATAATTTTCTCCATAATTTCACTTGATGCTTCTAGATAAATAGGTAATTGTACAGTTATTCTGCCTTTCTGAAGTCAAGAAAATGATACCTAAATGCTGTGAATAAAGCATGATGATTGTTCAATAAAGATCTCAACTGGTTGTTCTATATAATCTGATTTATTCTAAAAGCAAAGATAACCATTTTTGAGAAAAAATGCTTTTAAGACCAATGGTCACCAAAGGTGCAGAAGCTTCCAAGATTAAGTTAAAGGTTTGTCTACTATGTTTTTAAGTGTAAATACTAAACAATGATTACATTAATCTTATAACCTGAATAAGTTGCCTTTTCATTCTTAAAGCTAATCAGGAAATATTACAAAAAGTGGAAGTGGAATATGAAACAATGCCAGGTTGGAAAACTGACACAACTAGTGCCAGAAAATGGGAGGACCTTCCATCTAAGGCACAAAATTACATTAGATTTGTGGAAAACCATGTTGGTGTGTCAGGTATGTATTGTCAGCATTACTGGTCTAACAGAGTTTGCTATGTTTATTAAGTTGTACACAGAAAGGATTATCCCAATTAGACAAAGCAACAGCCTTCTGGAGATTGAGATAGATTATGGGTACTAAGTAATTGCTATTGTTAAAAAGAAAAATTAATTAGAATTATTGTCATGCCTTTCTGAAACTAGTATACGCTAGATTTCTTGCTCTGCAGATATTCCAAAGGTTTTTAGTAGCTGCATATGATCCATAACTGATCAACTTTAACTTAATCCATCTCCGTATTGTTGGCATTTGGTAGAGGAGATTTGTTGATTAAATAATACCACTGCTAATATTTCAGTGCCTAAGAATTATATAATGTGATTCGCCATAGTATTTGAACCACAACACTGAAACAAAGTTGACATATTTTTTAAAAATAGTATATAAACAATACTAATTTTTTTTTCTCTTTCCTGCCAGATAACAAACAACTTTTATTGCATGGCTGCCTTAGAACTAATTGCTTTTGAATTTGGATTCTTTAATTTACCGACTACGATTATATAGCCTATATGGATAATCCCCAATTTAAGGCCAAAATTGACCCCAGAATCATGGTCATGAATTGTGGTGGTCATTAAGCAGGTCACAAATAATAATGCTCAATTTTACGACCATTTTGTGGTCATCATTAAATGAATGGTTATTAAGTAAGCACCATGGTTATTATCTTCCCCAATGGGTGGGGTTTTTTTTGCCAGAAACTGGGAATAAAAGTCAGAAATTAAAAATAACGACCATGAGATGCTGCAAATGGCCATAAATGCGAACCAGTTGCCAAGAGCCTAAAAATGCAGTCATGTGATTGTGTGGGGTTTATGTGCATGGCCACTGGAACTTTAAACATGGATTGAAAGTACCTCTGGGGAGGTCCATCGTAACTTTGAATGATCACTAAGTGACCAGTCGTTAAACAAGGACTAACTGTAATATATTTCATTATGTTATTTATTTACTATTTATTTGTTATGTTATTTCTAATTATTTCTTTTTTCTTCTTCAGTTAAATGGGTTGGAGTCGGAAAATCAAGAGAATCAATGATCCAGCTCTTTTAAGGGCCCATAGAAGAGCTGCACTGAGAAAGGATTCGCCTAATCTTTCCTGATCCCAGACTAAGATGAAGATGCTTTTAAAATCAAAATAACCTTCCTAGACTATGATTAGAAAAGAACTTTTTTTCTTATTTTAAAGTATTAAAATGGCTTGAAAAATAACATAAAAATAATTGGAGTGAATTGGCTGAGGAGAATCTTAAGATGTACATACTACTAAAACTCTCCTGTTTGTCTATCTGTAATCTTCAATTGGGTGAGATGATACTCGTAGGGCAACCATTTTTTAATCAATGTACTATAAGTCAGGGATCTCCAATCTTGTCAACTTGAAGCCTGGAGGACTTCAACTCCCAGAATTCTTAAAGTTGACAAGGTTGGAGACTCCTGCTTTAAGTGGACTAATTTAAAGAATGCATCCAAAACCCAGGACCCATTACTCCCATGGAATTGAAATTTGGCAAAACTGTGGCCATTTCAGTGTTACCACCCAGCCGTGGTCAGTCGAAGCCACATGATCATCGTTTCCAATGCTCCCTGTCAACTTCCCACAAGGAAAGTCAATAGGACATTATCAGGTAATTGGAAATCAATCACTTGCCACCTGCATTTTTATCTGCCCATGATCATTCTGTTTCTCTGCTGCTAAAGAAATATCTCTGGAACAATAATCCAGTGGATCACGGGCTGTCTAGTAACTTTTAAAAAGTGTCAAACTCACACGGAATTATTTTTTGAAACTGCTATAAAAAACAATCTTTCTACCATAGTGTTCCCATTCTTATGTCAGGAAATGGTGAGATATGCATATATGTTATTGAAAACAAACTGCATAGTGCACTGAAAAGATAGTAGAACTAAGCAACTCCTTTTAAATCTGGGAGTCAAAACAATATTTATTTATTTTATTTTGTTTATTTTATTTTGTCAAGCAATTATTAGATAACAGGTATAGGTATAAATTATCTCGGAGTCTGCATTTCTTACAAATAAATATTCTTCAGATATCAAAACACAAAGGGAAGCAAAAGAGGTTATGTCATAGAAGAAGGAGGTAAGCCAATACCTGAAGTTATTTGTTGGCAGTGATGAGACTGAAGTGGATACAGCTGTTAGAACCTAAGATATAGAACATCCCTTCATTCAATATTTTCTAGAAGTGCTCTACATGAAGCCCTCAGAAGTTCTGTACTTTCAGCTCATTATATATTAGGCAAGAAAACAAAGAAAAGCTAGTAAACAAACTTGCAGCAATGAAAATGTATTTTAAAAGACCATAGCAAAATATTATCTTGCAGTATATCACAGTGAAAATACCAACTGTAACTTCACGTTTTTTACTATACTCTCAGGTCATAGTCTTCACTGTTGCTTATTACTGCTCACTTGACTTTCAGCAGAATATAATATTTTTCTATCACTTTTCAGAGAATAAACAATTCAGAATGTTAGTCTATCAAATTCTGGATAATAAACTATTCTGGAGCAACCCATAAAAATGTAGTGACTATAACTATTGACAACAAAATAAGTAGCATATGCAAAGAAAGTGTTCTGGTTGTGGGTCTGGCAGCATGTCTACATTTATACAATTTTGAAGTAGCATTCCTGAAAAATTGGGGCTCACTTTGAATCTTTTATGATGTACCCCCTCATTGAAATAGGAAACATGCAGCAGAGTGCCAAATGCTGCTCTTTTAAAATCACTATTTTCAATAACAAAGGCAGTTGGGAAATGAAAAAGGGAAAGCATTTTCAGAAAAGAATATAGCATATGTTGTTTTCTGTTTCATTTGCTGTTTGCTAATTTGTATAGGCCACCCAAACTCATGCTGTCTGAGTTGGGTGGCAATATCAATGCCATAAATAAATATATGACACACTTGTTAGCATACTTGACTGGGATTTGAAAAATTGTCAGTTTGGGTAGTGCCACATCATAAATGTCTATTTTGCTAGTTAGGAGTAGGACTACAATCATCATAGGACTGCATAGCAGTTCCTATATGGATGCTGGTACCCTGGGCACTGTTTGTTTATGCTAAGTGCTTACCAGTCCCATAGTTGTCCCAAGTCCCAAGTGAGTATAAGTATTAAAAAGTCTAAAGAGTTTGAGTGAGAATACGTTCCACGTGGCCAAGTGTTCTACCCTGTTTTTCATTGTAGCTCTCACATGTTAGATAATATACAATAAAATCTAACTCTTTTGGAATCATTAATTTACTGAGAATCACTAATTTACTGGTGGTCTTTTCTTAGAAATACAAAAGATGATGGAAATTCTCTTTCCTGCTGATCAGTAGCAGTTTTGTATATACAGGCAATCACTGACTTATAAGCACAACTGGGGCCAGAATCCCAGTTCGCACAGTCCTGAGCGAAGTGATCATTAAGAGAGATGCTCACATGATTACTTTGCTCAGTGACTGCAATCCTGGCTCTCCTAGTTGTGATCATTAAGCAACTGCATAGACCATTAAGCAGAGCACCAGATATAGGGCCCACTCCACCACGCCCAGGAGACCGAGACACCACCACCCCCGCCACACCATGCCTGGCTACACTTTGTTTGCTTTTTTCTGTAGCTTCAGGCATACCCAGTTGATGCAAAGAGCGGCATTATTCCTGAGACTGCCCGGCATCATTCTGCATGTGGACCCCATTCTCATAATCTTTGACAGCTACAGCTCCAAATCATGCACTTTGGAGGAGACTTCCAAACGATTACAAGAATTATATCGTGTTTGCTAGCCTTCCTAAGCATTCCAGCCCTCCTAAGGCTAGACAGCTAGCAAATACCATGGTGCTGGAATTTATAAATCTCTCTAGTCTTCAGAATGGTGGCAAATCCTGGAAAAAGGACTAGAAAACTAGCAAACACCATAGTTTTCTAGCCTTCAGAATCAATAGTGTTGCTAGTTTTTGAATCAGCATCCACTGAGAGAAAGGCAAAAGTGAAGTCATAGTTCAAGTGATACACATTATATAACTTACACCATTTTCATAGTGATATTATGGCACGTATCATCATGACTTGTATTTGATATATATGCTTGGTCAATACCTCTGCCTCACTTTTCCCTGGTAGGGTATTTTCTAGAGAAAGTGACCCATCCTTAAGGCCCAAGAAAAATAAAGCTCTTTAGGGTGCCACGGTATTTGCTGCAATATAATGCTCTAAAATTTCCTGTTTTTTTAAATAAGAATCCTGTGTGCTTTGCCTTGTCTTTGAAAAAAAAGCATTCTCTTGTCTAGGAAATGTTAACGAGATCAATGTTTTCTAAATGACTTTTAAAAAATGATTTGATATGCTCTAGAAGGAGCGCCATTAATCAACTTGCATTTCAGATAGATTTTTAGTCCTGTCAGAAATGATTCAAGACTTTCCCTCAACCTAACATCTTTGCACATACTATCTGACCAAAGTTTACCACAGTGGCCTTTACCCTACATTACATATCCATAATACGTTATCAGTTATTTGCTCACAACAATCAATGATTTGTTTTAGGATCTGTTTAAAAAGTCTAGCTTTGTAACTTTAATGTCTTTGATATAGCTTTTTGTTAAACATGACATTTTTCCATTGCCCAGCTGTGCATTTTCTCTCAAGTGACTACCTATTGCATGGAAAGCTAGCTATAAGCACACAGTCCTGATCATAGGAAACTTAATTTCTTTAGCAGCCACAAACCAGTGGCAAATACTTCCACACATTTCCCATGTACATGGATGGGTACTATGCAAGAACACTTCCGTAGCTCCCATTCATGTCAGTGGATCTTCCCTAGACCTCTTAGTTTGCACTTGTTTAAATCAGTATTCATAATCTATTAACTTTGGCATATTTTAACAGAAATCTTTGTTCCCATAAAATACCATCAGATGAAATTAAATATTTAGTAGTCAGGTTTTGTTATACTATAGTTCATTCTTCATGAAAAACATATGTTGTATTTTGACTGTTTCCTAGGATACTGAAGCTTCATGTGAAATTTGGCTTAATAATTTAGTACAAGTTCAGTATGCTATTTAAATGCAATTGTTATCTAAAATACGCTGACTCAATTAATGTGGGGGACAGCATGATAAGACTTTGAAAATGTCTTAACTGTATGTACATCAGGTAAGAATAGGTCAGGTTTTGGGCCTAACATTTTTATGATGCATTGTGCCACACAATTCTTAATATATAGCAAGTATAAACAAGATGATCAAAATTGTTTTCTTGATTATTTTGTATATTGTAAATGGAGCTCTATTTATCTTATAGCTCTTTATTTACTCAGTAAAGCCTTATAAGAAAGTAATGTTGTCTCTTTGTTCTGAATCTTATGAATCATTTCTGGCTTTTATACAGAACTAGTAACACCAGAATTTATATTAAATCTGGTCCATAAAGACTAGTGATCGAAGAAAGCGGTCCCTTATTTTTATAACACATTTGAAAGTTCAAAAATTACTATCTAAATCTCATTCTAATGTGTGACTTTATATACTATTTAATCAAGATCACCCTTCTATTAGCATTTTTCCTGCAGTTACCAAATTCTTCATGGCATTCAGACACTACTCCATTAACTTTCTTTTATTTTTTTAAAATTTTTATTGGTTTTTAAAACAAACATAAACAAACAAAACATAAAAACATCAAGTCATCTTCCATATATGTACATACAGTGTGCCGGTTGGTTTACAAATTGTTTTGTGCTTCCATTTCATAGTCTTCAATTATAATTACATTGTATATAATCTCGTATTTTCAATCAAATATTAAATACATTAATATCATTATTAATCATTTAACTATACTTTTATTCATTCATGTTTTACAAAATGAACATATTTTACTTAATTTGTTTTATGTCAATTCATATTATCATCCCAGATCTATCCTAGAATCATTTTGTAGATATAAGAATACATCTTTATATATTTATTATTTTCTAAAAGTCTACATATTACATTACTGTATTTTATTGTCTAACCATTGATAGAATAGATCCCAAATTTTATAAAATTGATTCTCCAGAACTGGTCAGAACCTGCTGAATACCACCTCTGGTCTGCACCATCCAGATCTGGAGGTGAGTTGCTGTTTTACAAGGCAAATGCAGATAAGGCATCTTTCTTGGGTTCCATTAAATGGAACTGATAAAACTTAGAGCAATCCAGAACTTGTTAGGAAGGCATGGATAACAGATAAATGACCCCTAGCCCTGTGTCATATAGGGCTTTGCAGGTGACTATCAACACTGAATTGCACCCAGAAGCCCAATAGTAACCAGTACAGATCTCACAGTACCATGACATATGGGCATACTGAAATACATCCCTAACTCTACTTGCTGCATTAGTGTGGACCAGCTTTTCATCTGTTTACTTCATTTATTTATTTTGTTTTGCACATTTCTAAGATTTATTTATTATTGTATTTGTTAGGATTGTCTGTATACGGCTGAAGTTCCATAGGATTTATATCTATAAATGTAAATGATAATGCTACAATTAAAAAAAATAAGACATGGCCAAAATCTTCCAAGATCTCCAAATATGGTAAATTCTAGAAGAGGATATTTGTAGCTCAGGATCATGTTATTTGTAGCCAAGAATCCCATAGTAAATTCACTATGTGTTCTCACATGGTGTTGCATATGCATGGCACCAGTAGAGTAGTTATATAACTTTTAGATAAAATCTTAATTAACATGCATAACTAATATGTTGGAAAATTTGCATATTATCCAGGCTTGGTGAAAAACTTAGCTGAAATGCTTATTCTACAAAACCTATGGAATATACTGAATAGGAATTATTTACAGTATGTTTGTCCTTAAACTCACATTTTATTCTTCACCTTACCTTCTTCCTCCTCCCAAATTTATGACTGGGAAAAACATTGGCATCTTATCACCACGAAAAAAAAAATATTGCACAACATGACATTCATTTCATAGTGGATAAATCCCACTGCTTTCAAGAAATCTAGTCTTCAGTGAAGAATTTGATGGCATAAGAATGAAGGCTGCAGCAGAATAAACCTAGTCCCTAAATGTGTTTGTTTTTCACATATAATAGTTACATTTCTAACTTTAAAAGTTAAGTTAGATTTTTGGTTAACGTCATTCAAATGTAAACCACAATGAGGTAAATGCTCATGTCATTTGTGTTTTTTATGAATTCTTGACTCCAACATTGAATCCTAAATGAGACTTATTCAAGAATACTCAACAGAGCCTATATTCTAGAGCAGGGGTTGCCAACCGTTTGGATCTCAGGGACCACCAAATTTTAAATCCCAGGGACCACTAACCGGTTTTATGGGTGTGGCTGGCCTAATTTGTGGGTGTGGCTTGGTGGTCATGTGACTGGCTGGGCATGGCTTATAGGTCCTATATCGCTCCAATGCTAATCACTTGAATGCTTTCCTTCTCGCCAGTGCGCTTTTTCAACCAATAGGTCCTATAGAACAGCGGTTGCCAACTGGTGGGCTGCGGCGGGCCTCAGCGAAATCTCACCCCCAGACCACTCCCCCAAAGCAATTCAACCAGGCTGCCCAGAAACACAAGGCTATGCTGTCGACATGGCCCACGTTAACCTTCCCCGCCCACTCACTCCTTACCTCACAAACTTGCCTGCTAAATTGCTTTTTTTCCTTTTTCCGACCATCATCTATTCTGCTGTGCTGGGAGATTTAGATTAGTTAGGAAGCAGGAAATGGTTGGATTTCTTGCTTTCTAGCTAGTCTTTAGATCTTCGGGTCTGCTTTCAAGCACAGCCGAACCTCCCTTAGGACTAAAGGTTGTGTTATTCAGTGCATATTCCTGGTAGGCAAATTTGAGAGACTGAGCTAGCCGATGGCAGATAGATAGATCACTGAATGAATCTGTGATCAACTCAATCTGCCTGCCTGCTTTTCCTGATTTTGGGTAAATGTTGCTCTTTTTTAATAAAAAAAATCAATATTTACAAAAATATTTATAATATTTACATACAAGCCATGCCCAGCCAGTCACATGACCACCAAGCCACACCCACAAATTAGGCCACACCTACAAAACCCATTAGTGGTCCCTGGGATCTAAAATTATGAGTTTGGTGGTCCCTGAGGTCCAAAAGGTTGGCGGCCCTGTACTAGATGACCTACAAGGTCCCTTCCAACTCTGTTAATCTGGTTTCAAAGAAGACTGCTCCACAGCTCCAACCCTAATCGTTTGAACATTATCCTCCTCCTCGCCAGCGCGCTTTTTCGACCCAGCCCCGCCCTGCGACCATCACGTTTTTCCCAGCCAACGTGAACGCCCACTAGCAGAACTCCTCCCACCATGTCCTCATCTCGCTTCCCGATTGGTCCGCTTGGTCCGATGACGTAAGCGCGGGTGACCAAGCAGGCGGGCTTCCTCCCGGGAGTCTTGTTTACGCGTCGAGCTTCCCGCTAAACCGGAGCTGCGATTCCCCCGAGCCACGGCCGGCGTGTTGGGGGAAGGGATGCCGAAGCGCTCCTTCCCGTTCGCGGACTCGTCCCCGGTGCAGCTGAAGACGCGCGTGCGGCTGAAGGAGCTGAGCCAGGGCGTCATGGGCGAGAGGTACCGGCGCGAGATCTTCGGTGAGGCGACGCGGCGGGAAGGGGAAAGGACGGAGAAATCGCTCGGCGAGGCTTGTCCTCGCGAGAATCCGAGTTTCCTTCCGTTACTTGAGGGCGCGTTTGCCTTTTGTTTCCCCGCGGGACCTTTCCGCCCCGGCGTGAGCGGGGTGCGCCTTTTTTTCGGCCTCTGGAAAGGCGGCTGCTCGGAGGAAGAAAGCGAAGCTCCCCTCTTTCCTGTTACTGCAACACGGCGGGACCGGCCACTCTAACTTGGCTGGTGTGTGACACCCCCCAAAGCGCTCTGTGCATGCTCAGAGGTGCTCCATCTCGCCTTCGAAAGCGTGGGACGCGCAAGCCATTTGATAAAAAGGCGGGGCTCATTGTTAATCTGTCAAAGGAGCCCGTGTCGTTTGATTGCCTTGCTTTCCCTAAACACCCTTTGATTGCAGAACTTGGGTCCCCCACACAAGGCAAAGTGCCCTCAGCTGTTGTCCTCAGTGTTTCGTGTTTCATCTTCGGGGCTATTTTATCTTCTTGCTGTCTTAAAAGACCCAAAACAGTTGAATCTCCAACCATTCTGCTCGGTTCAACATCTAATTTGTGTGTAATGTTGCATATAGATATTCCCTGTTTAAGTACTGTCACTATGATACTGTGATAACATCAAACTAGCTTGAACTGAGGTATTTAATATTTAATTGGCATACATAATTCTGACCTCATTGAAGCAATATGGTCTGGTTTTAGGTAAATCATATGTTGTAATTTCTCAACAGGTAGAAAACTTCTTTGCAGGAAAAGAGGTTTGGAAATAGCTCACAATTTTCTTAGTTAGCTTGCAGGGTACAATATTCGGGTTGAAAAGTCCAGACAGCCCCCAGAAGGCAGAAAAAAGTAACTGAAGTCATATTTCTTGCTACAAATTTGTACTTAAGAGGTTATACAGTAGACACAAATGGAATAATGCACTCTAGTGTCACTCTGAACAGTACAATTAGAATATCATTAATAACTTTCTCATTTTTGTCCTTGTTCTCTCATTATCACAGAGAAAACCAAACAACTGCTCTTCAGAGGTGCTCAAACATACATGAACAATGCTTGCAATGCAAGTGCAGTGGGAACATATCTAATTGCACAATATCCAGACTCATGTATAGACAAATCAGAAATTTGTTCCTGGCACAGATGTAATGGACAAATGTTAATTGGGCAGGATGGAAAACTTCGACAACCTTGTGCAAGTGAAATGGGTAAGGATGGTTAGTTAGTTATCAAGCACTTATGTACTATTAATTTTCCATCTGCAGTTTTCAACCTGTTTCATGTATTATATCTAGACATGCTGTTCACCCTTAGTTTGTTTTCAATGACAAGAGAATTCAGAAGTTGTAGTTATGAGTAAACTTGTGCTCATATATTACTATCATTGAATCATGTTGGTAGTAGCTGCATTTCAGTACTTAACTTTGTGGTGGGAATTCCCCCCAGTTGTTTAGAATTGCATTATATGTTCTGTGGCACCAACTTTTTTGCAACATGGATTTTTGGAATATGAAATCATAATTGGAAAAGGCCTCAGAAGTAATTTCATTTAGGCAGTGCAGAAATGATACAGGTACAGAAATTATAAAGATATATAGCCAGACTGCCAATTTTTCTCAGTTGCCATTCAGTTTATTATTTCTCTCACAACTACTAATCTCTAGTTTCCAAGAATACTCCAAGAGTAATGCAACTATATTTGTACTAGGAGAAAAATATCAAGTTATGCTAAATTGAATGTTTCTTTATATTCATACTCTATGGTTAATGACAAATTATAGATGAAGTGTCTGTGAAAGAATATTGTCCTATGCTTGGGGATGTATCTAGCTAATTTTCCTTTTAAAAAAGGAAACAGCAGATAATAGCAAGACTTGTTCCCAATGTATGAAGTTGTGTATATATATCTATATAGACTGTTGTATTGTTTAAATAGATTTCTGAATATATTGTGTAAAAAGTTAAATGCAATGTTGTATTAATTGGATAAATGCAAGAGAAAGTCCTGTAATTGTATTTAAATGTACTTATCTGATATAGGAATGTATGAAAAGTAGTATTACCTGATTTGCATATAGAAAGTCATAGGCTCACTCCTTGGTAACTTCAACTCCACTAAGTGATACCTTACCTTATCTATTGGATAAATCTCTATAAATGATTTTGTGCTAGAGAGTCCAAATAATCTGATTTGATTATATTATAAAGGAGATGCTTATGGTAAAGTCTAATTTACCAATCTGTTTGTTTTACACAGTTTTGCCAGGAGGAGTATCAAAAGCCTGTTCCTCCTGTATAAGAACAGTTGACATAAAGGATGTTTGCACGCAGTGTGATCAGTACATATGCCAGAACTGCAGCAAACTCTGCAGCTGTTGCAGCACCATTGTCTGTTCATTATGCTCAGTTATAGAGTAAGTGCCTATCCAGATAAGCCTTAATTTCCTTTGGTTGTATTGAACTGATAAATTCTGGAGGGATTTATAATTGTACCATGACAAAAACTAGATGCAAAGTTAATAAAGGTATATGAGATGAGGCTGCAGAAAGTTTTGCATTAACAATTTTAAGAACTGATACCCAGAAATCAAATACATTTTTGATTCTTGACAGAAGGGAATATTTTACATGCTACAATTACTTGAATTCAGTAACATTGGAGACTGCTAGATTTGGCTGAATTAATTGCTACAATATAGTTAATTCAATCTTTTATGTCAGGATTGTCTAGTTGGATATTATTTGAATTCAGTAGGGCAATTCTTATGTTTTTATTTCTGCTCACAGCTTAATTTTGTCACAAAGCATTATGGCATGTGGAAGAACCAGAACAGAAGTTGTGTTCTCTTTTTTACTAGAGATTAAACTAACTTTTATCTTTTCTTTTTTTAGATCAGAGGATGTTGGAGATCAAATCTTCTGCAGTGGCTGCTCAATGTACAAAGAATAAACAGCTGTTTTTAGGAAATGGTTGTCATTAGTGTTGTAAAGAAAGTATTGCTTTTAAATAATTAGGTTTTTGAGATACTGGAGTGCCTTCTAAATATTGTATATTCTGTAATTGTAGTTAATATAATAAATATTTCCTATTTTGATAAGACTTGATTTTTGTGTTGCTTGATAAAATATGAATCTTAGATTCCTTGTAGAGAATATAGAATGGATTCTTAGTATTCCCAGACAAGCCCTCAGATTTGGTTTGTAGACATAGTGGAGTACATTTGTTGCATCAGCAGGGGATTAGAAGTTGGAAAGTGATAAAATATCTAAGTGAGTAAGCAGGGTGTGTTTCCTTGAACATAACCTGACATATTGTTTTTGCAGTATCCAATAAAAGAAAATTGCTTATAGATTAGATTTCTAATTGAAAATCACTATCCTAATCTTAAAATAATTCTTGGTTTATCAGTAATCTGCTAATTCATCTTTTGAAAAAAAAAAGTCTTCAGTCTCAAGATTGTATTTTAACACTTCTATGTGAAAGAAACTTGATATCATATTTAAGAAGTTAGTATTTTTATTAAAAAACACAAAGATGCATGTCTTTTTGTATTAAGCTAAATGATACTAGTATTTGCCATACAAATCCAGTCTTCAGACAGGTTAAGCTAAACACATAGTGTCTCTTTTTATCTTATATAAAAGATATCAGCTATGCTACATAATTGATACAGGCCCTTAAAATAATGCCTGCTAATATGTATGATATGCAAATTTTACTTATAAGGACATGTTATAGGTTAGTGTGATTAGTTTTATACTATTTTAAGATCACTATAACTTTAATATCAACGTGAAATTAATACAAATCCCATATTCAAAAAATATTGCTTGTTTTCTTGTATCCCAGCAGGTATTACATTTGAATATTCTTAGCATTCTTAATACTGTGTTCTGTCTGGGGACTGAATTATCCTAGTGAAATAGTGTTTCATATCTGCAATTAAATTCTTAGGTTAGGAAATACAAGACTTCATTGTGACATGAGAATTCTTGGAAAATATGTAAGATTCAGTTTGATCAGTCAGGATCAGCAGTAAAATTGCCTTATGTGATCTGAACTGCCCTGGCGAGACAATATGACCCAACCAATTTAGGATGGGAATGGGAAAGAACTGTTACCTGTTTTCATTGCTATCAGTAATGGTCTTCCTGTACAGGAGTTTGGTGTAGAAGTGTTTCTAGACAGTAATGCTCTTAATCATGTGCCATTTAAATTGCAGGGTGCCATGATCTGTCTTGGCAGTCTTGCCATAATTCCCATTCGTGAGGAATATTTTTTAAACATTCAAATTAAGAATCTAGTGCTAACTCAACAAATCCCTACTGCATGTGTCTGCGTTCCAAATGACGTGAGTTGGATTGCTTAGATATGAATATGATCCTCTGGGGGAAATCAATGTAGAACTTCAGGAATGGCTGCAGTTTTATTACCATTTTTTTTTACAGAATAACTACAGTTAAAGTGACTATTCTTCATTAGAAACAATATTACCATTCCAAACACTTTTAGTCCCCCTAACTATGATGTGACATGGTGAAGAATGTATTTATGCTAAGTAATAGCAAGGCAGGTCAAATCTGAAATATTACTTGTAAAATGTTTTGAGTTTTAACACAAAGTTCAATCAACTGAAATTTAAGCATTTAATTAGAATTGCAAAACAGCTTGGAAAGAGATAATAACTATTCATTCTGCCACAAAATAAGTAGGAACACAATAGAAGAGGAAAGGTGTTTGGCCTTCACTTCATGATTGAAGTCTCTGACTTGCATTTTTCCATACCATTTAAATTTGAGCTACCTGTGACAGAAGATTGATGATAGAAAGCTCGACATAGCTCCCTTGTGACAGAAAGTAAGCCTATTATCTTTTTGGGTGCACTGGTAAGCAAAATCCTAAAATCATTCTTATTAAAGGAGAAGAAATTAAACTTTGTTTTCTAAATTTTTCCCTGCAACATCATACATTTTATTCTTCTGTATTCTAATTGCAAATAACGATCAGAATACAGGAAGGGGTATTATGCACAAATGTTTGCATGGTTCTTATTTACCTCTCTATGTTTTGAGTGCAGCCTAACACATTCTCCCAACTTTGGGTTCAATCTTGTTCTATAATCAGCTCAACTTCTACCAGGTAATAGGAGAAAGTGAAAAAGGGGAGCATAATTTTTCTAGAAAAGTGTGTCAACCTTCAAGATTTTTCTCCCTTTGCTTTGCTTCTTTTGGCTGTCATAAGTAATGGGGGGAGGAGGGGGGGAATGATTGTGGGAAGTGAGATGGAGGTGTTACAAACCAGAACTGTATAAGCTGGAGGGGTTACATTCTTGCTTAGGTTTCTATCCCATGCTATGCGCAGCTGTAATCCTTTATCAAACTATGTCAAGGTCAACAGACAGAAGCCTCATCACCACCTGGAGATGCCCACATGATGATATACACAACTTTTAATTGGATGAGCCAATTGAACTATTGGGGGGTGTATATGTGATTTATGAGCCCATTTTCTCAGATTCAGAATTCTTTTGTTGCTACCACTTGATTTCCAGTAAAAGATATCTTTTCTCTGATTAAAAGAGTCTTAAGTATTTCTTTCTTGGATTTTGAATGGAGCACCAGCTGACAGTGTGTAGTTTTGAATTCATCTTCCCTGTAACAACTGCTGGTTTATTTGAAAGATATTTCAAGAGCTACCACAAGGCCCATGGGTACCATTATGTCTGATGATTGGTCTCTGCTAACTTCCACATTCCATGACCTGATTTTTCTGTTCTGTGCCTGATAAGGATACCCTAGGTATTGTTTTAAAAATAGGCAGCACTCCTCCCAAAGCAGCCATAGTGTCAAACTAAAATAAATTCTAAATCCCAAATATCTGTTGGCCAACAAAATATGGGGAAGCCTTGAGTCATTTAGTTTAACCTTTACTTATGGATCAGGATAAGAAGGACTTCAAACTGTATATGGAGATTACATGTCCACTTTATTGACACATCTGCTTTTGGGGTGGGTTTGGAGATCTAGAATCAGCGTGGAGTGGGGAGGCAGCTAATTTACATCAGTTCCTTTGGACCTGTAGCCTCCCACACTGTGTCATGTCCCTGGTGGAGTCTGACTCTGAGGAAGAGGAGGAACAGCCAATGGAGTGGGAGTATGGCTCCAGAGGTGGTGGAGGAGGCTGGGGAAGGGCAGAGGACGGCTGAGCAGTCAGAGGAGGATCCAGGCCCATCCCCTATCCATCCTAGGTCACGCAGGGAGGAGAGGATCAGGGAAAAGTGAGGTCTACTCAAGAGGAGATTACCATGCTCCTCCTCATGGCTTGCAGGTGGGAGCTATGTATATAAGTTTGCAACTGCACAGTTAAAATTGCTGAAGTAAATTAGTGTTCACTTGAAAGAGGCTTATCTTTGCTGGCATTCTTCCCATGGACTTTTCTCAGTTATTTTCCTGGAGCTTATAATTAGTTATCTCAGCTTGCTTCAGAACTCTCATCAATGTGGTTTGTTTTGGTTTTCTGTTTACCTCATTATTTACTTTTGTGACTTTAAACTGTGCCTAATAAAACAGTGAAGTTAAGTTGAAGGCTTTACCGGACTTTAATATATGTTTTGGGGTTTGGGTTATTTTGAGAGACTACGGGTCATCACATTTTGACTTCAGCCACCCCTTCAACTTATTTTTGCTTTTTGTGGGGTGATCATGGATCAGCTCAGAGCAGAGATTGCCCAGTTAACCCAGCAAGTGGCTCTTTTGACTGAACAGGTGGCACAAATGCAAATTCGATGTGCCCAGCCACACCGAAAATGCCCAGTGGCAGTGCCAGATAAATTTGATGGTTTGCTGGCCCAATTTCCAGCATTTTTTGGGCAGTGCCAGCTTTACATGAGCCGGCACATGAATCGGTACTCGCTTCCCCTCATCCATGAACTGATTGAGCGGCAGCGTCAAGCTAAGATCTTTACGAAGTTGGATTTGCATGGGGCCTACAATCTGGTTCGCATTCGTGCAGGGGACGAGTGGAAAACAGCTTTCTGGATGAGGTACGGGCATTTTGAGTATACCGTGATGCCCTTTCAGATTAACCAATGCCCCAGCTGTGTTCATGCATGTCATACACGATGTTTTCCGTGATTTGTTGGATCAATTCGTGGTCATTTATTTAGATGACATTTTGATTTACTCAGACTTCCTGCAGGAACATTGGCAGCATGTGTGGCTGATGTTGCAACGTTTGCATGATAACCACCTGTTTGCTAAACGTGAGAAGTGTCAGTTTGCACAAACCACGATTGACTTCTTGGGACATCGTATTTCACCTGCTGGGGTGGAAATGGACCAGGAAAAAATACAATAGTTGCAGGAGTGGGAACCTCCACAGAGGGTTAAGGATGTACAACAACTGTTGGGGTTTGCGAACTACTACCGCACATTTATTCCCCACTTTGCTGAATTGACTGCTCCCCTTTCTAATCTGCCCAAGAAGGAGGAGAAGTTCCATAGGGGTGCTGAGGAGCAGGCAGCTTTTGAGGTGTTGAAAGTCGCCTTTGCTTCTGAGCCTATCCTCAAACACCCTGATCCAGGCCAGCCATTTGTTGTGGAAAAAGATGCTTCCGATGTGGCTGTTGGTGCGGTGCTCCTTCAGGCCTATGCTTCTACAGGCACCTTGTTCCCGTGCGCTTATTTTTCCCTGAAGTTGTCGGCTCCAGAGTGCAACTATATGATTTGGGACAAGGAGCTATTGGCGGTTAAGGTCGCTTTTGAGACACGGCGGTACCACCTGGAGGGGGCTTATCACCAAATCGAGGTTCGGATGGATCATCGCAATTTGGAACACCTTCGTACAGCTCGGACATTGAACCAGTGCCAGGTGAGATGGTCCTTATTATTTGCTCGATTCGATTTCTGGGTGACCTATGTTCCGAGTGGAGGGAATGAACGCGCCGACACCCTATCTCAGAAGCCCGAGTATACCCGAAGGGAGGATAAAATCTTGCCCTGGATGGTGATTCCGTTGGAACGGTTTGTGGCCACCAAGAAACCTGTGGAAACTTCGAGTGAGGATTCAGGTGGCACAGCGGCAGGACCCATTTGTGGCAGCTCGACATGGAGAATTGGATGAGAATGGGAGACAAGAGACTCCTTGGGTGTATATTGGGGACCTGTTGCGGTTCCGTGATTGCATTTATGTGCCTGGAGGTTCTCTTCATGGCCTTATCCTACATCAATGTCATGATAGTCCAGTGGCAGGACACTTTGGGGTGTTCAAAACACTGCACCTCATCTCTAGGGCATTTTGGTGGCTGAGACTTAAACATGATGTTTTGGGATACGTGGTGTCCTGTGGGATCTGTCACCAAGCCAAGTATGCTCCTGGTGCGCCCCCTGGTCTCTTGCAGCCCTTGCCCACGCCAGAACGACCATGGGGGGCAGTTTCATTAGATTTCATCGTTGAGTTACCACCATCGAATGGTGCCACAACCATTTGGGTGGTGGTGGAAATGTTGACTAAAATGGCCCACTTTATTCCGTGTGCGGGTCTTCCATTGGCCAAGATAACGGCTCAATTGTTTATCTCCCATGTTTTCTGGTTGCATGGGTTACCAGACCTCATGGTATCAGATCGGGGGGGGGGGGTACAATTTACAGCACGCTTCTGGAAGACCCTACTCGCGAAACTGCAGTTTGAGGCGTGTCTGTCGTCTGCTCATCACCCCAAAACTGATGGGGGGACAGAGAGAGTGAATGCTATTTTGGAGCAGTACCTCCGCTGTTTCAGCAATACTCAACAAGACAATTGGGTGGAGGTGCTGCCGGTGGGTGAGTTTGCTTATAACAATGCTCAACATGCATCCACCCGTGTGTCCCCTTTCTTTGCTAACTATAGGTTTCATCCATGACTTTTCCCTTTAGCCCCATCTGATTCCCTAGTTCCGGCAGTGGATACGTTTTGCAGGAGTTAAAAGCCATGCACCACATGGTCCGTGATCAACTAGAGAGAGCCAAGGAAGACTATAAACGGTTTGCAGACCAACATCGTCACAATGTTCCACCTTTAGCAGTCGGCAATTGGGTTTGGCTCTCTACTTGATATTTACCAATGATGCGACCATTGAAAAAGCTTGATCACTGTTACCTGGGTCCTTTTCCGGTCGAGGCGGTGATCAATCCTGTGGCTTATCGTCTCTCCCTGCCATGGACCATGTGTATCCATCCTGTTTTTCATCGTTCCCTGTTAGTCCCTGCCTCGCCCAACAGTCTGCATAGACCGGCTCCATCACAGCCGGCCCCAGTAGCCCCTCTGGGAGAGGAGGAATACAAAGTGGATAGCATCCGCGATTCATGCCAGTTGTGGGGCCGATTTCAGTATTTGGTGGCATGGAAAGGTTATGGACCAGAGGACTTCACCTGGGTCGATGCCACTGATGTTCATGCTCCTCGTTTGGTCCAGGACTTTCACGCTCAGTTTCCTCAACGTCCTCGTCCGCCTGGCCCTGGGGAAGGGGGCCCTGCGGGGGGGGATAGTGTCATGCCCCTGGTGGAGTCTGACTCTGAGGAAGAGGAGGAACAGCCAACAGGGAGTGGGATTGTGGCTCCAAAGGTAGTGGAGGAGGCTGGGGAAGGGCAGAGGCCGGCTGAGCAGTCAGAGGAGGATCCAGCCCATACCCTATCCATTCTAGGTCAAGCAGGGAAGAGAGGATCAGGGAAAAGCGATTTGTCTACTCAAGAGATTACCATGATCCTCCTTGTGGCTTGCAGGTGGGAGCTATGTATATAAGTTTGCAACTGCGCAGTTAGAATTGCTGAAGTAAATTAGTGTTCACTTGAGGCTTATCTTTGCTGGCATTCTTCCCATGGACTTTTCTCGGTTATTTTCCTGGAGTTTATAATTAGTTATCTCGGCTTGATTCAGAACTCTCATCAATGTGGTTTGTTTTGGTTTTCTGTTTGCCTCATTATTTACTTTTGTGACTTTAAACTGTGAGTAATAAAACAGTGAAGTTAACTTGAAGGCTTTACTGGACTTTAATATATGTTTTGGGTTATTTTGAGAGACTACAGGTCATCACACACTGGGATATATTCCTTCAGTGTCATTCTGTAGTGATTCAGATTAAATCTTACTGAATATGAGTTGGCTTTAAATAATAAAACCCTTCCCCCCCGTGTTTTGTCTTGCTCTGGATCATGCCAAAAACACAGTGGAGGTAGAAGTGGAATCTACCATTGGATGTTCTCTCCATGATTTCTTACCAAGTGAGTTTTCTTGAGTTCTAGGATTTTGATTAAGAAGCTCCTGATTGTGTAAAATTCAATCTCAGCCTGGGAGATTATATTCATTAGACTTCAGTGCTACATTGTTTCTCCAGCCTTGTTTATTGATAAAAGACAGGTCTACGGCAATAACTGTATTCATCTAATACCAATCTATGAAAACGAACAAAAAGTCATTAATGTTAAAACAGGGAGACTGAGTTGCAATAGTCCTTCAGCCATGAAAGCTGGCTAGGTGACTGAGTGAGTTGTTCTCTCTAAGCCCAATCCACCTTTTGCATTGTCCAAGTTCATCCTTTTTTTGAGTTTTCTGACCTCACCCAATCTGCTTACTGGACCAAGGCAACATTTTTTCTTTTAAACCCCAGCCAGCTTTTACCCATGTCCTAACCTGCTGGAAACACTTCGAGTGTTTTGAAGTGACAGTTAATGCAGAATACGGTGGCATCTTTATGAACTCTTACGTTTTCTAATTTATAAAGCCTTATATAGCTTAAGGCCAAAGTAGCTAAAGAGCAGCCAGACTCTACATGATCCTGCTTCTTAAGGCTGGCCATGAAGACTCTGTCCCATTATCCTGAAGTAAAGTGTGTCATGACTGATGAGGAATCTGTCTATTAGGACATTGATCACCTTATTAGCAACTGCGTCCTCTTCGCTGATGATGAAAAACTATTCAACACCACCGTCAATGCTACCATCCTTCAAAAAGACCTTATGTGTTTGAATGGTTTAACCGTTGGCAACTCCAAATGTCTACCAACAAATGCTCTGTCCTACACATTGGTAAAAAAAAATCTATATACCAAATACAATCTAGGTGGATATGACCGTGTTGATGACCCTCACTTTGTCAAGGACCTTGGAGTTCTCATACCAAATGATCTAAGTGTAAAAGCTCACTGCAACAGTATGGCCAAAAAGGCTTTAAGAGTTGTACATTTAATTTTATGAAGCTTTTCTAGTAATACTGTTTTGCTAACTAGGGCATTCAAAACCTTTGTTAGACCAATACTTGAATTCAGCTCTGCTGTCTGGAATCCGCACTGTATATCTGACATAAATACAATTGAGCGAGTCAGAAAGAAGAGTTCTACATTCCTCTGTTCACAGCAGAATACCCTACAGCACCAGACTTGAGATTCTTGGTTTAGACAACCTTGAACTACGTCAACTAAGATTAGACTTAAGCATAAAATCATATGCTTCAACATCTTACCAGTTAATGAATATTTCAGCTTTAACAACACTAGAGCACACAACCGATATAAACTAAATGTAAACCACTCCACTTGTTTGCAGGAAGTATTTTAGCAACAGAGGTCAATGTCTGGAACTCACTACTTGATTCTGTTGTCACCTGCTCAAACCCCCACTCCTTTACCCTCAAGCTAACCTCTATTGACCTCACCCCATTACTAAGAGGCCTGTAAGGGGCGTGCGTAAGCGCACAATCGTGCCTACCGTCCCTGTCCTATTGTCCCCAATTATTAGTTCCTATTTCTTGTATTTAAACTTATGTTTATTTTTGTTTCTGTTATATTGTAAGCTTTTGACAAATAAAATAAATAAACATTCCTCTTGGCTTGTATCCTGATTTCCTTGTAATATCTCTAGATGCCTTTCCAGTGATAGCTGAATATTCCATTTATTTTCCATATGCCGTATTTTATTATATATATATTTAACCGTTTTGAGAGCTCTATCAGGTGTTCCAGATCGACCATGCAAAAAGAAAACAAAGCACAAACTGTTTCTGCTTGCAACAGTTGACAGATTAGGTGTTAATGCAACACAACAGATCGAGTTGGCACCAGCATCCATCAGTCCTGCTAGAACCTACTGTCAACAAGTAGCCTTGAGGTGCCTCTTCACTTTTTTCTTCTGACCTATTATACCTGGAAGCTTAATTTAGCCAGTATTTTTTTATTCCCCCAAAACACTTTTCTCAGCAATGGGAAAAAGGTAAAACAAGATCAAGCTGCTTTGTGCACAACTATTGCATCACAATTAACCTTCCAAGGTTGGCTGATAGAAGATCCATCAAGTAATACTTTGCCCTGAAAAGCTCCAACTTCGAAGTCAGCCAGGTGATAAAACCATTTTCTTCCCTACATGCTTAGTGTTACGGAAAATCTTCCTTGGGGGCATTTCAAGTTTAGTATTGGGAGGTGAGGTCTCTAGGACAGAGTTTTTAAGAGTAAAACCAGGACTTCGTAGCTTACTCCTGTGGAAATATACCATTAAAAACATACCCTTTTAAACATCAATTAAGCAGTGTTCATTTAAGAAAAGTCTTAGTTAAGATTCTTTGCCCAATTTTACCACTTGTCATATTGGGCTGTATGTGTGTGTCATGAAATTTAACGTTTTAATAAAGTTAAATACAATTTAATAAAATTAAATGAAATCTTATCTTGATTTCAAGCTTGTGGTACCAGACTGGGATAAAATAACAGGGTTAGGATTAGGTGGGATAGAAAGTGGGACCAGACACACTATATTAGCTTCAGCTGGACAAATCAGCACATGGATTGTAGCAAAGTCTGAGATTCAAACACTCAGTCTGCTTATAGCTGACAAAGCACATGCAGGTATGAAAACTTTTGTTTTGGGATGTTTAAAGTCATTATCAGCCACTGAGAATCTTCTGATTGAGCAGGATGTACATTTGATTAGTAAATCAATAAACTACCAGGCACATCCAGGAGTAAATTGCTGATTAAAGATGAAATCTGTAGTCCAGTAATTATACGGACTACACATTTCTGAAGCACATGACCAGTGAAGCTGAGCAACTGGGAACGAACATGAAGAAGATAATTAAAGATCATGCTTTTTTGTTGTTAGATTTACTGTTCTATTGCTATTAGACTATTGAGGGTCTAAAGCTGAACTTGTTGAACTTACTGCTGTTTTAAAGAAATGTGCAAGCAAGGTATGAAGCCAGGAGTTTGCTTCTGAAATTGTCACTAAATGACTTTCGCAAATTCCTTCTCTTGCAGCTGAAAATATAGAGATAATCTTCATACGTTTTCAAAGAAATCAAGCTTTGTCAAGATCAGAGGACTAAAGAACTTACCAATTTCAAGATACTTACAATCCAGCAAACTGAATCCTCCCTATTTCTTCCCCGCCCATTCCTCTTTCCACCTTAAATCCTTGCTAATATAGATCAACTTTTTTAAAAAAGTAACATTAATCCTCATAGCTACTGTTGAGCCTTGGATACTGAGAAAACTGCATAATATAGAAAAGCTTGCATCAATTTTGCTTTTTAAATCACCTATACATTCTACCAAAACCAAGACAAAACTAACTTGTTAAAGCACATTTTATTGAAGTACTTTTGAGGGAAACTTTCATATCATAAGTAAAAATACTAGAACTGAATGTTGTTAAAAAAAAAAAAGTACAACACACACAACAATGGAATTTTGTGTAAAGGGAAAGTTGTGGGTATTTTAAATACATTCCCTTTCCAATAAAAAAAAAGTTAAGGAACTGCAATATAGGTCTTTTTTTTTTTAAACAGGTAAGAGAACATAAACACAAGCGTGTCTAAAAGAACATAAAGCCACAACTGAATAAACTCATTCACAGTACGAGAGCTTAAAATCCTGGCCCGTGTCAAAAAGCAAAAAGACAATTTTGTCTGGTAAATCCAGAATGATGTGGCTGTGAAAATACAAAATGAAGTGACAAAAAGATAACAAAAGAAATGAGACAAAAAAAATCTTGATCGTATAAAGTTTCACCTTAATATTTTTTTTTTTACATATAGCCACTGCAACCACTGATGGACTTTTCATCCATACATCGTGGTACCATCCAGCTTGCCCTCCCTCCCCCCATAACCTTTAAAAATGTACACTGAAGAGTGGAAAACAGATGGACGGGATTTCAATGTGCGAAACATCTTGCCATGTTAATGCCTCTCTAAAACCTGCTGCTGCAATCTGGTGCCCTCCAGATGTATCAGGATTATGCACTGCAGAATTCTGTGGCAGCTGAAAGGCCATGCTGCACAGAAATGTTTGGAGCTGTGACCCGCTTCTGGAAGGCATCAGGTTGGGAAAAGATGTAATACATATATGAACAGGGTCTATGGCTTCACTGCCAAAAATATGACTCCAGATTTTGCTCAGTAAGATAGATGTTTCTTCACTTAAGACTATTGTGCGTGGTTTGTTTTTTAATGTATACAAATCATGCCCTCTCCCCTGGTCAATTTTTGCAACTAAAGTGTTTTCAGTTGAAATATGTAAAATTGATTTGTTTCTCTTAAAGTGTAACTTCCCAGAAACATGCTGGGACAAGAATGTAGTATAGGTAATGTGCCGTCTTCAGCAGGACATTGTGTGTAATTTTAAAACAGATCATTCAGCTCTGTTTGATATGTAACGTGTAGTAGCAGTTGTGCTAACGTCATTTTCTTCTTGACTCTATCTCTCTGAAGTCCCACATGCCATTCCTATAAAAGGCATCCTAGAATTGCCAGCAGATTTCTTGTGGCCTTAATGGCCCAGAGTTTGTTCGTTTTTTATGTTGCTGCTCTAATTATTGCACTATCTAAGTCTGCCTCTCATCCTAAATAAATCTAATTGTTCAGAGTGCAGTTTTTCTACTTACACATAATGAACAGTATGAAATAAATAAAAAACAGTTCTGTTTTTGTATTGTTTTTTAAACGGCCAAAAGCTTTAGGCTTTTTGAAAGAAATCTTTTGGTGCACATTCTTAAAAACCTAAAATGTCCTTTTTTCTCTCCAGAAGAAAAAGTTTTTTTTTTATTTTTTTATAATGCATTAAGAATGGTTTCTTATCTTCCTTCTCAAAATTGCAGAGATTCTGACTCAAAAATTCATCAGGATTGTTTTAAATACATAGCCTGTGAGGCTTCCTACAAATTCAACTAAACCGTAATACAAACATAGTTTGTAATTCATGTATCGTAGAGAGTTCTCTAATGTCCATTGAAATTAAAGGTCCCCAAAATGCAGTCTGATTGGTTGAAGTTATTGACAAGTGAAACATTAAGCTGTTCCACTGGCGGAGTAAGAGAACTGAGGGAAGTGTGGCCGCCGTTCGTTATCAACACAATCCATGCTGTCATCTGGAAACAGAATGAAAGTATGGTTAAAGCATTGCTACTGTGGTATGGGAAGTACACTGTGTGTTAAAGCAGGGTGAGGTAGACATTTTTAACTAGGATACACTTGGAATTCTGAAAGCAGATCTTGGGTGTACACACACACACACACCACGAGAGACTTGCCTGTTTGCAAAATAGTCATATGGCATGGTTACTCACAAAACATCCATTTACCAGAAAGTAAACCAGAGTGTTCTCTACCAATGCAATGGGACTCAAAGGCATTTTTTTCAAATGATTATAATCCTAAAGTCTGGCTATGGGTTTTGCACTTTATCAACTACTTATTCATTTATTTTAAATGATTTTTTTTAAAAAGAGTCAGATTGGGAATCAGTATTTCCCCTCCCACTTTTGAACATGAACTGTTTATGCTGTTAGTCATGGAAAACACTGTCTGCATCCCACACCAAGCTTAATTATACCTCTGTTGCATTCATGTATTTTTTGTGTATTAGCAGCAATGTGATTTAAATTGGCTTTGCTGCTCCCCCCCAAAAATTGCTAATGGCATAAGAATTCAGTGGATAGGAATCTCAAGGTTTATATTCTTAAATAAAAAGTCCTATCCAAATAAACGTACTTTGGTTTTGATAACTGAATCAAACAAGAAATTTTTCCAGTTAGTTAAGGATATAGAATTGTAGTGAATTGGGTACTGTAATTGTAATGCACTAGTACTCTCACATGACTGTTTCCTAGAAAGAGGATATTCATTTTTGTGTCAAGTTTAGCACCTGTACAAAAAGCAGATCCCCTCACAAAATTATCTTCTTTCTATTAATATTTTTTAATTTTTTTAAATCAACAACCAAACTTGATAGAGTGATTGGAAATAAGTCTTTAACCCTTAGCTTTCAGCTGGTATTTGCACAAAGGATTTCCAAAACATATGCTTACACAGAGGTAACTTACATTCCAAGGCCCATCTAATCCCCAGAAGGGACTAGAAAAATGTAGCTAAGAACTGCATTGTTTTCCTGTGTCTGCTACCTGATGTCTTATTATTTTCAATATTTATGTTCTGTGCAAATTGCATTTTATGAAAACTTTATATTACTTCTGTTGGTTGGTAAGAGATCAGTAGCATTATGTGATCTGCTTAAAGGATTATATCTAAACTATAGTTCTTTATAGCATTTTATGGAGATCCTTTTCATTCACAATCCACGTTTTAACTCTCTACATCAAGAGTGTCAAACTTGTAATGACATGTTGTTGTTACATGACGCATTGCAACTTTCCTTTTCGCTAAACCAGGGGTAGATGTGGCCAGTGGATGACGCATCCAGCCTGCAGGCTGAGAGCTTCATACCCCTGCTTTTATTTATCTCCCCTGCCATTGAAAACTTTATATCACAGCTGACTAGGAATTTTTATTTTTTTGTTTTCCTTGCTTTAGAAATAACATTTAATTCTATTTATTCTTTGTGAGATTGATTCATCTGTCAGAGGGAGGAAGTGATTTCCCTGGTCACAGCCTTTAATGCTAGGGGCCAGGAGATAACATGACAGAATTTATTTAATTTTTACCAGATGTTTTCTCTTTTACTTGTCAGTAAGATGTATAGGCTGCCTGATTTTTCTGTATCATGAATGCCAGAGTTAAGGTAAAAGGAGATATTTGCAGCAGGAACTATCAATCTACCTACATCAAGGCATAAGACGGAGCTATAATATATAGTCTAAAAGTTCTGGAAAAAAGAGCCAAGTACTACAAACTTTTACCCTATGGGAACAGTCCCTCCAATATCCGCTACCTCTTAAAGTACAATCCCTAACTACAATACTTCTCTTTGTCATTTTAACAACTGTGGTTTTCCTGGCTATTACAGTGTAGCAAGGCAGCTATGAATTCTCTATTGGAGATTTCCCCATCTACTGCATTAAATAAAAAACTACAATTCTCAGCGTTCTCTGTGGAAAAAGGAAATAACAAACGCTTACAGGATTGCCAGTGGTGTATTAAGATTGTATTAACCCTTGCTACGTGGGTCATAAAAAGGGTAAAAAACCAGCTTTCATTTACTAACTGTGAGGGGATGGGGGAAGGGAGGGAGAGAATTTATCCACGGCTAGGTGGATAAACTTTAAAAAAAAATTAAAATCAATTACTGTCAGCATAGCTGTGACATTTTTGTATGGCATAAATTTGTATCCATTCAGAAAAGAATACTTAATATTTATTTTCTGTCAATTTCTACTGAAATTAGGCAGGAAATGGTTAATGCAGCATGATTGGCAAATCTAGTGGATTTTAGACTGTAGAGATTCTTAAGTCATCCAGGTCATGGTTATCCCAAAGGTGCCTTCTTCAAAAGGCAACTGGACTTTCTTAAATAAGTTCTTTTTTTTTTTCTTTTGAAAAAAGCATCTTCGGGAAAATGGATTTTAGAATTTGACAAAAAAGACAGACTTCCTGCAGCCCACAGGTAGGCTGAGTTTAAAATCTCCTTTTTAAGAAAAACCTCCAGTACTGCTAGATACAAGCTCAGTTGCCACACTTAAAGTCTTGTAGTTCCACCTTCTGCCTTGATGTAGTAGGTCAGTAGTTGTTGCTGCCACTATCTAGTTACTTCTACCTTAACACAACGATTTGTGATGCAAGAAACTTTGGCAGCTCTGAGAGCTCTTTCTAAAAAACAAACAAACTGATGTTTTGTGAAAAGAAACTGTTAAAGACAACTTATGTCGAGGCCATTGCAGCATCTTGTCAACCATCATTATCTAGAGTTTCAGGCAAGAATTTATTAAGCTTTCAGTTGAGCCATGTTGTCCTGTTGTTCAACCAAAGCACTTTCAAGTAGTATTACCTTGATCAGGGGGTGTGATAGTGATCATCTGTGCTGTGAATTCTTCATCAAAATAGCGTGTATCTGTTTCAGATGTCACCTGGGGTTTAAATGGAGGTACCAGCTGTAAAAAGAAATAAAACCTGGAATTGAGTTATTAGCATAGGGAAAGCTCAGCAGCCCTCCCCAGGTAGCAGAGTCTGTGTTGCTGAAATTTGGCAGCAAAATAACAAACATTTGGCAGTAAAATATTTTATATTCTTTTTAAAAATGTAGGATAGGAATGGGAATGCTCCTATTTCAGCATTAAGCCTACTCAGATCTCTAATCCATATCACATGAACTCATTGATGCTTGAGCCAATTGAGCTTATTTTCTGGCTTTTAGTTAAATTTCAAATAAATTGTTATATAATAATAATAATAATAATAACAACAACAACAACAACAACAACAACAACAACAACAACAACAACAAGAAGGAATTACAGCTTCCTTCAGTAACACCAGGAAAACAGCAAAAAAGGGGGTACTTGGAACAACATACATTTTAAGAAGATACTTGGTTGATGCCTAGGATGCTAGCAGAACCCGTATCAACCATCAGTGTCAATCAATAATATTTCTGATACATTTTTAAATGTTCAGTTGACTGAGTTTCATGTTTAATCAATAAAAGTATAATAATAATAGTATAACCCTCTTACAAAGGAGAATGAAGTAATTAAATGAAAAGCCACTTATAAAAATATAAAAGGGAAATGCTTTATTTTGAAAAGCAGATCTTGGCATTTTATTTTTTGCCACTATGCAAAAAAGATACTTAGAATATTGTCCCAAGTATTTAAGACAGATAAAAAAATAAAATAAAATTGTATATATCCAGGAGGCACACACTCATCCTTTGCAAGTATCTCTTTTGACCTTTATGCCTGCCAGTTACCATCTTTCTTCCACAAATTAAGGTCTTAGAGACACAACCTAAACATTGCATTGTTTTAGTTCAATATCCATTTTTCTATCTTTAAAAAAAAACGCTGTTGAATTTTGTGCCAGAAGTATGTTAACTCATCCATTTACCAGATTTACTAGAATAAAGTAAACTTTAATCAAGGAATTTGAGAAGATGATAATACTTTCTTAACTGATAGGCTGAAGGGTTAAATTGGGGGTCCCCAAACTTGACAACTTTAAGACTTGTGGACTTCAACTCCCAGAATTCTCCAGCCAGCATATCTGGCTGGAGAATTCTGGGAATTAAAGTCCACAAGTCTTAAAGTTGCCAAGTTTGGCGACTTCTGGGTTAAATGCCCTGGCAGCATCGGGTAGGCTGTCAATGTGCTGTGTTTTTTCCTAAAGAACGGGATACCGAAACTCTGTAGTGCTTTTAACTCTATGGCTTTACCAGTTTAACAGCAGGCTGGAAGAGCCAAAGTGCAGAGACTGGACTACTCTACCCTGCCCTTATTACTTCTCAAACATGGCAAACAGGGATCTGAAGCCTGCGTCACTTGCCGATAAAAAAAGAAAGGAAGAGAGAGCAACAAGACCCCAGTGACTCAGCACCTTCCATGACTTGACTCTGCTGGGATTTTTTAAAACCCGTTACTCATCCTGTGTTATAATAGAATGGGGTTGAGGAGAAGAAGCTAAAGAAGAAGCCTAGAATGACAGTGTCCTGCAACCAGACCAGCCTCATGCCTTCTAAAGAGCCGTGACTGGCAGATTTATTCCTGCCAGCTGGGATGTAAGAGACAGAACAGCAAAGCCAGCATCCTTCTTCAGTGAGTCACAGCAGTTGCAATAGTGACAGTGTTGTTTGATGGCAGGGAACAACAAATGTTAAGAATCCAGTGGATAGCATTTTAATTCAGCAGTGGGGAAAGGCCCAGACTTTTCAAAATGGTCTTTTTTCTCCCAAGCATTTAATGGTGCGGACACTTAAGAGTCCAGTTTCATTGGTGCAGGATAGGTTAAGGAAATAAACAAATGTAGCCTTTCATTCTTAAATTAAAATCAATCATCCTCCAGTGTAAGATTCCCCATTCCCTGCAATTTGGGAATTGCTAGCTCTTTCAGAAGCTTCAAACTAGAAGAATAGTATGTATTGCAGCTGATTTATTTTTCAAATAATTGCTCTGATGCCCTGAACTACTTTGTTGTAGAATACTAGAAATAGCCACAGTTTAATTTTTAAAAAAGCATTATGTAGGGGAAGTCAAACATAAAATGGGTGGAAACTAATTAAGGAGAGAAGCAATCTAGAATTAAGGAGAAATTTCCTGACAGTTAGAACAATTAACCAATGGAACAACTTGCCTCCAGAAATTGTAAATGCTCCAACACTGGAAGTTTTAAAGAAGAGATTGGATAACCATTTGTCTGAAATGCTATAAGGTTTCTTGCCTAGGCAGGGGATTAGACTAGAAGATACAGATAGATACAGATAATCAGAGTTGGAAGGGACCTTGCAGGTCATCTAGTCCAACCCCCTGTCCAAGCGGGAGACCCTACACCATTTCTGACAAATGGCAGTCCAATCTCTTCTTGAAAGTCTCAACTGATGGTGCTCCCACAACTTCCGAGGGCAAGCTGTTCCATTGGTTGATTGTTCTCACTGTCAGAAAGTTTCTCCAGGTTAAATCTCTCCTTGTTCAGTTTCCATCCATTATTCCTTGTCTGGCCTACGGGCACTTTAGAAAATAGCTTGACCCCTTCCCCGCTGTGGCAGTCCCTCAAATATTGGAAGACCGCTATCATGTCTCCCCTGGTCCTTCTCTTTAATAGTCTAGCCAAGCTGAGTTCCTGCAACCATTCGTTGTATCTTTTAGCCTCCAGTCCCCTAATCATCCTGGTTGCTCTTCTCTGAACTTTTTCTAGAGTCTCAACATCTTTTTTATAATGTGGTGAACAAAACTGGATGCAGTACTCTAGGTGTGGTCTTTCTAAGGCTTTATAGAGTGGTATTAGTACTTCCCTTGATCTTGACTGTATCCCTCTGTTAATACAACTTAGGATTGCATTAGCTTTTTTGGCAGCTGCTGCACACGGCTGGCTCATATTTAGCTGGTTGTCCACTAAGACTCCAAGATCCCTCTCACAGTTACTGCTATTGAGCCTGGTTTCACCCAGTCTATATGTGTACTTTTGGTTTTTCTTGCCTAAGTGTAGGACTTTACTTTTCTCTATATTGAATTTCATTTTGTTAGATATGGCCCAGTGTTCTAGTCCAGGGGTCCCCAACCACCGGGCCACGGACCGGGACCAGTCCGTGGAACATTTCCTACCGGGCTGCCGGTTTGCTGGGCGCCACCATCTTGTTTGACGAGAAAGTGCTTCCGGGTGAGCTTTTCTGGTTGGTAAGCGGTGTTTGGGTCCTGAAGGAATCCTTGCGCCTTAGTTTCATCGAAGGGGAGGCTTCGAATGAAACTAAGGTGCGAGGATTCTTTTAGCACCCAAAGGCAAGGCGAGCGAGCGACCATCCCGAAGCCGTCCCGAAGCAAAGCCCATCAACAAAGGTACAAAGGAGGAGTTGAAGGTGGCGGGGAGAAGCAGGGGAAGGCTGGCTGGCCGGTCGCTCGGCTCGCCTTGCCTTGTCATGCGTGCTGATTCCAGTACCGGACCGTGGATCATTTTGTGATGTCGGTACCGGGTCGTGGCACAAAAAAGGTTGGGGGCCACTGTTCTAGTTTGTCAAGATCCATCTGGATCTTGAGCCTATCTTCTTGGGTGTTAGCTATTCCTGCCAGCTTAGTATCATCTGCAAATTTGGTAAGTTCCCCTTCTATTCCCTCATCTAAGTTGTTAATGAAGATATTGAAGAGTACTGGGCCTAAGACGGAACTTTGTGGCACCCCACTGCTTACTTCCCTTCATGTAGACTTAGACCCATTAAGGACTACTCGTTGAGTACGGTTTGCCAGCCAGTTGCGAGTCCATCTAGTGGTGGTGCTATCTATTCCACTTTTTTCTAGCTTACTAAAAAGTAGGTTGTGGTCTATTTTATCGAATGCCTTGCTGAAATCTAAATATATTATGATCTCCAAGGTCCCTTCCATATAGTTATTCTATACTTGTTCTACTTGTTTCTATCTTGAAGACCAAGTTACAAACAAGATTTAGAGGCAGCAGAACATAAAAAAGGTAACATAAGAATACTATTAGCTTTACAAAGCAAAAAATTATTTTTTTCTTTTGATGTTTTTCAGTGGATATGTTTTTTTTTTATCTTGAACCATCTCCAATACTTTTTGTCTTTATAAAAATGCTGGATATATTATCCCATGGAGAACTGGAGATGTAGAATCTATATTCATAGTAAGTTATCAGCAAACTGAAGAGATGATCATTAAAACCTTGATTTCAATACAAAGAATACATTAACCACAAGGCAGGTGAACAATGCCTGTTAAGGAAAATGAGTCTTTTATATACATAATACGACTAATATTTGGGGGTTTAAACTGGCAGGGAAATCCAAATATTGAGGAGGAAATGACAGCCCAAAATAGCCCTAGCAGCAGTATGATTAATGATATCATTTAGATACTTGGGAGGAAATATAGTTAAGATGAGAGTCTATTTTATTTATATATATATATATAATTTCCAAACCACAAAAAAGCTGAGCTTTTTAAAGATGTCTTGCGGCATTAACTGAAATGCATGCTAATCAGACAGCATGGCTAGCTCTTTCTTCTTCTTCTTCTTCAATTTTCTCTTTTAAGTTCCAGTGACAGAATGGAGGGAATAGTGGAGAAAAGAAAGCAAACCTCAGAGCAAGTTTATGAACTTAAAAGGAGAAAATTGGAAGCACGTTGCCAAGTACTGGTAAATTTAACTACAAACATCTTTTTCATCTTAATGCATTAGGCTCTTTTAATTAACCTGAATGACAATATGCTTGGAAGTGTTCATGCTGACCTCAACATTCAATAAAAGATTAATGAAACAATCAGCTTCAAGGGCCCTGCATCAAAGCCTTCAGTACCAGAGCCAAAAAGTCCATCTCAATCAGCAAAAAGTTGGTGCAATTCAATGCAGTAGCTAGGATCATTTATGTGCAGTGCCACTAAGGGGGAGCAGAGAGCTACTCTAGCAAGGGATATTAGTTGTGCAGAAAGAGAGAAGAAGGCTGGACTTCTGGGGACAGAACAACTCTAGCAATGCAACATTTGCAAAAACAGGGGGCAGGTTGGGACCTTGCAATTCTAACTTGTTGATGGAGAGCCTTTTGCAAACTAAGCTGCATTCAGGAAAATTAAAAAAAAAAGACTGCAATAGAAGAAGGGCTGAAAGAAGCACAGAAGGAAAATGACTGTTTATTGTATACAGTTTTGTAAGCTGCTTAAATTCTTTTTGTTCACTAAAGTGGCACAAAACCCACTTAAAAAAAAAATCAATCAATTCTGCAGTATGTACAGATATACAAAGTGCATACCTGTACTTTGGATGATATCTAAGATTACTTAATCTGCACCATGTCATTTTAGGTATATAAAATTTTAAGATGCAACGAAAAGTTTAGGTTTTATGTGTAAGAGAATTTTTTAAAAATGGTGGGGGGAAAATTAGGAATGAGAGGATAACCATCTTCCCAAACTGCAGCATTTTAGCTGACACAGAATTTTAAAGTCTTTTAACACAATCTAAAAAATCCCACCTTAAAAACTGTAAATACCTTTTTTTCATATACATCTTGCCAAACAATGCCAGCAAAAAATTTGTGCTGCATAATCTCCTTTGCATCATCTGGTCCGCCACCTAACCTGTTGGGGGGGGGAGGAAATCACCAACATTAGTACAGTGCATTTATTTTAAATTCATTTGCTCTGAAGTGTTTCTAACGGCATATTTTCATTCACAATAAAAGTACAACTGTGCTAAGAAATAATGAAGAAATGCAAATTCCAACAAGCCTTTTTTTAAAAAAAAACAAAAAACAACTTTTTAGGAGCTTCCTGGAAGTGTTGAACACATGCTACTAAAATTTAAAGCAAACCACAATAAAGCCATGTAACCTTGACCAAAACACTCAACCATCTACCCACAGATTATCAGGCTTTTGAAAAACCACTCTTGCCACATCACTGCCTTGCTGTCCCACTCACTATGGCCTACGATCACCCCTCAAGCTATGGAAGATTTTGTTCTATATCAAGAAGAGAGAGACCTGAGACATCCTTTACTGTTTATTCTCCAGGGATAATGAAGAGTACTCACAACAACTGTTTCTATAAAAGGCAGCTATGTAACAGACATAATTAAGAAACAGCGCTGAAACAAAGGCAAGCATTGTATTTGAAATGAAACATGGAATACAGATGTGATTTTATGGGCAAAAGCATCTTCATTTGCTCTAAGAGTTTCTATTTCCCCACATACAATAGAGTTTCTCAAATATGTATGCATCTATGGATACACTGCTAAAACTCTCGTGGTGTCTATCTATTTCAACCCACAAGTTAGCCCAAACGTTGCATTATTCTGCAACGCTTTCTGAATCACGGTACCCAGAATCTGCTAAAAAGGATGTGTAAAAATCTTATTCCTACGAAATTGAAATTCCCACGATATTCAGGTCAGTTTTATTTGTAAAGTTATGGCCACTGCAATGTCAGCTGACCATGATTCCTGTCAGCATCCACAAGCAAAGTCATTGGGGGAAATTGGAAGAAAGTCAGAAGTTACTTCTGCTCCTGCTGTTTTTTTGCCTACCCATGGTCATTTTGTGTATGTTAAGTTTATTCTTAAAGCTTGCTTGCCACTATAATTATTTTTCTATTTATGATATATGCTCTTCTTAAGATGTTCATGGCAGAAGAGGTGGTATTCAGCAGGTACTGACCAGTTCTGGAGAACCGGTAGCGGACATTTTGAGTAGTTCAGAAAACCAGCCAATACCACCTCTGACTGGAGATTTTATAGTATCCTTCCCTGCCATGCCCACCAAGCCACGCCCACAGAGCCAGTAGTCAAAAAAATTGAATCCCACCACTTGTTCGTGGGACCATCCAACATTGGGGTAAAAATAAATATGGTCAGCCTAAAATTTAATGTTTATCCTAATTATATCAAATTGCACTACCTTTCTCTTAAGGGATGACCCAGTATACACACACACTCCCTCTCTCCCCCTCCTCTCTCTCTGTGTAGAGAGTATGTGGAGACTATGTGTTTGAAACTTTATCATGGGACATAAAACAGCGAAATGATATCGAAGAACACACATTACAGACCTGGATATACTGAAAAATCAAAATCACAATGAATCAAATAATGCAAAACATACAGAAAACACCTTACTGGTCATTCAAGAATCTGGGAAGCATTCAGATCAAATGCATTAAACCTTCACCTTTGCTTTGGATCCTTCTTCAGCAAACCTGACAGAAGAGACTTTGCTTCGGGTGACAACGTACGTGGAAACCTAATCTCTTCCATTAGGATGAGCTCAAAGAGTTTCTCGTGGTCCTGATTATAGAAGGGAAGACGTCCACACATCATTTCATACATGACAACTCCTAAGCCCCACCAATCCACTGCACGGCCATAGTCATTATCCTCCAGCACCTGTAGACAATGGCAAGAGTTCTAGATCAATGGCAAGCTTTTCACAAAACAAAGGAAAATGGAATTGTTTCCTCTTAACAAGTTGACAACTTGAAAGGAAATTCTACCGAATCGCCATCTTCAGGCATAATGAAGTAAATACATCTCACATCGTCCTTAGCCAGTTATATTGTCTAAGATGCCCTAGCCTCTTGGAAAGCTACATACCTTCCTCTTTAAAAAAAATGTCCTTCAGAAGTTTGGACTACACATCATTTCCAAAGAACAACACTGATTGTGCGGATTATGAATGATGGATATTGCAATTTGGAGGCGCCAAATTGGGGAGAGTCTGCTGTAAGACCTCTGCAACGGACTTGTTATTTCAAGGGTTAAAAAGGTGTGACACCCCCACACCCCCACATGAAAAATAGTTGAACTTCCATCTCCTACAATTTCTGCTGCTCAGGCACAATACAAATTGGAGTTCTGCAACTTCTGATCAGTTTCTAACGGTTTGTTGGCTGCTGCCTAACTTGCAAAGAAACATTCATATTTAACAACATAAGCATACAACTCAAACAACATGGTAGTAATGAAGATCTCAAACATAAGAAATTGAAAGCATCAAGAGCAGGGATAGAACAACATAGAAGTTTATTCTTTTCTCTACTTATTAGTGCCTGGTAACTGTTTGCTACTTTGCTTTGGGGGGGAGGGGGGGATTGGAACCTAGGTGGCCTGCAGCGAAAAACCAAAGGCTGCCAGGTATTGGATTACCCCACGCAGGTCTATTTACAGCATCTTCTGCTGTATGATTCACACCAAGCGACAGCTGGCTCTGCAGCTGCCCCATATATGTAGAAGCCCAACACAGCTGCTTCATCTGCTAGGATTCCAGGAGCCAGGCTCATCAGCCTCTATGAGCAATCCGGGAACAGGGAGGAGGGGTGTCACACTCCTCATGTGGGATTGTGCAGCATGCCAGTTGACCCCTGCTCAACCAGTTGCACTCTTCCCAGAGAGGACATTTCGTCTCCCTGGACAGAACTCAAAGCAGGGCTGGATTTTGCTAGTGCAGGAGACACAGCACTATATCGCGCCCCCCCTCCCACTTTTTTTTTTTTTTTGCTGCTTACTCCTCCCTCCCGTCTTGTTTGTTTTTATAAGACTGGATGCATTTTACAAGGCCTCTTAACAGGTGTTTATAAAATTGCATTTCTCTCAAATATTCTTGGAATGGTCTACATCAGGGGTCTCCAAACTTGGCAACTTTAAGACTTGTGGACTTCAACTTCCAGAATTCTCCAGCAAGCATAGCATAGCTGGCTAGAGAATTCTGGGAGTTGAAGTCCACAAGTCTTAAAGTTGCCAAGTTTGGGGACCTCTGGTCTACGTGATTTTCTGGGATCATTTTTGAAACAAGAGATGTTCTTCCTCAGTTTCTTTTAAAATGCAAATATTTAACAATTTGTTAAAAAGGCATACATCCACCAAAATGAACTATCCTAAATACTAAGCAAACAGCTACATAATTTATTTCAATGATCAGCAGCAGTAGCTAGAAGCCAAGAAACTCTCTTATACATCGATATGGGGATCCATCGCAAGGAAATGCAGTTTAAAAGTGAATTAAAAGTGAATTTCCTGCACTGGTCCTATAGGAGATATCATGAAGACACATAATAGACATCTTGTATTATCTACACTCTCTACACACTGTAGTCTAGTACTGCTTCTAAATCTAGAGGAACCTGAATGACCAAGAGCAACCCCAAATACTATCCTCAACAGTATGTTTTTAACTTCTTACTGACTTCATGTTTAGTATAACTGGATCCTGCCAAGTAAAGGAGATTTGAACATGCAGAACTATTTTGTTGAGCCTCCTAAGTGGAAAGTAGGTTTTAATGTTTTTATTTGTTCAAATTGTATTGGTGGTATTTGTTTTTAATAAAAATGGTAAATGTCTTCAATATGGAAAGCCAGATCTTCTTTGAGTAATGCTCCCTTGCAGTGGATTCAAGTAGTCAAGCTGGACAACTGTCATCAGCTTCTATGTCGGGAAGAGTTCTCATAAGTACTGAGAACCTAAGATTTACAAAGCAAAAACATGTTCTACATCAAGATGCTATTTTAAGCTTGTCAGTGTTTGGAACACAAATCAAAAGGGAAAAAAATCTACATATGGTAGTAGGAATATTAATTCCCTTTCATGCTTTTTTAGTTGGAGGAATAAATAAGGATAGGATAAAAAAAAAAAAGGTCGTTTTACTTAAAATAACTGACTGGTCAAGTTGGAAGCCAACAATGCTGAACAGCTGCATGGTTGGAATTTACAAGAGGAGGCACAACAGCTGTAAACACCTTGGTGACCAATACATCTAACACATCAAAGCTGACATGGTACAGCCACAGCCTTCTATCTACCAAATTCCAGCATGACCCTAAAACAACTATGCAGCAACTGTACAAACAAGTTCGGAGGCCAGGTTCCAATTACAAACAGATGACAACAAGGCAAGCCTCCCTTTCCACTTTTTAAAAAAGGTTAAGTGACTTCATTGGTGTGGAACATTTACTTATACATGCTCATCGGCTAGTTTGAAAGACAACTCACTGACACGATATCTAAAGTCTAACAGAAGTCGAACATGACCCCCAAAATGAGATATTGTTCCCAAACCCAAGTTATTTAGTATTCTTTGAAAATTCAAACATGCTCCCTACATTAACCAGGTAACAGTTTCTACATTCATGTAAATAGGCCATATTATTAGCTCCATCTTGCAAAGTTGGAAGGACCTTTGGACTGAAATCAAGTAGCTTTTCTCTGAATCTGTTTTCCCCCCAGATATGCTGGACTGTAATTCTTGTCACCCTTATTTCAGCACAGACAGTTGTGGGGACTATGGAAGACAAGAGCTGGAGGAAAACGGAACTGGATTTGGAGAGACCAACTTCCCCAAGAGAAACCTAGAAACAATCTCAATCGTGTGTGCAGGGTTACTGTGAGGACCAAATGAGTACAGAAAAAAAGACACGTACAATGTCATGTTTGCCTGGAAAGAAGGATGGGATAAAAATGTACTACATAAATAATTTGAGTTAAGACTGTACAGCTTGCTTAAGATATACACCACATGGTGTGTGTATAAGCATAACTTCTGGAGTCACAAGGAGAAAAAGCACAAACACTTGGTTTGAACTCATGATGGAAAGTTAATTTTGCTGCTGTAATTCATTGCCATAATAATATATTGTGCAAACTGCTAGGGAGGTGATGGTTTTTATTGTTCTTATACCTTTGTGTCATCCCTGGCTCTTGCGATATGATAGTCTATGAATCTCAAAAAAAGGACTCATTTGATTCCTGGAAATTACTAAAAGTAGACTAGACCAGAGTTTCTCCACTTTAGCAACTTTAAGATGTGTAGACTTCATGCTTTCAGAGCATGTAACCTGAGGAATTGTAGGAGTTGCAGTCCACACATCTTAATGTTACTGAAGTGCAAAAACAATAGATTAATCATTTGAAGACCATTAATGTGGCATTTTCACAATTTGATCCTGCTGCAATTATAAACCTATATATTCTCATTTATTCATTCAACTCAAGAATGGCAAACATACCTAATACTCCTGTATTCTATTTTCTTCACAACAACAACCCTGTGAAGTGGATTGGACTGTGAGAGAGAGAGAGAGACTGTCTGAAGTCACTCAGCTGGCTTTCATGCCTAAATTGGAGTAGAGCTCAGGGTCTCCTGGTTTCTAGGACAGCACCCTAACTGCTATACCAAACTTTCTCTACTAGTTCACAAGATTTGGGCAATACAAATTCAGCAAAGCCAAACTGAATTCTCAATAGCTTCCATTTAGCGTTCATCTACATGTCTAAGCAACAAATTTCAAATCAGATTAAGACTGAGACATATCAAACTATGCTCATTAAGGCAACCCAAGATAATCAGAGAAAGGATGCTTTCTCTGCTTTTAACCCACTCCCCAATTTTGTATTTTCTCAGATGCAAAACAGTATAAAGACTGTGTAAGAAAAGCAAAATCTGTTTTGTGCATTTCAAAGTGATTATTATATTTATAATCACACTATAAGGACTCTCAGCAATTCACATAAACATATATAAAAAGTTAAAGATAAGTTGGTTGCAGAAGGTGCATAGGAAGAGAGCCAATCAAATTTCAAATGGAAACTGTTCCAAGGGGCTGGTGCTATTAACTAAGATGCGAAGCCTTCTGACTTTCAGCTCTTGGGAATGGGAACCATAAGCCCCTTCTTATGAAAAGATCACGGAAGTGCCAATTTTATTAGAGAATGCAGCCCTGACAGGAACTTAATGCCAAGCTACTGAGAGCTTCATAGTTAAAACCAACATTTCGCATTGCATCCAGAAGCTTCTTGGTGACCAGAGCAGGTGTAATGTGCACCCAACACCAGGTGTTAGTGAACCATGGACCACTGTATTCTGGACCACTGGTTCAGGAGCTTCTAAGTAGTTCTGAAAAATACCCCCATGATACAGTTCGAACAAGCTGTGATAAGAGCATGAGATACTGCAAAGTTTTTGTTCTCCTGATAGGGATGCTACTGGTACACCAGCCAAAGCTGGGCCAAGGTCCCAGGCCATGGCATATCCTTATTATTGAGAAGAAGATGCAAATCCACAAAGACCCCAAGTCATGGACCTGCTCCTTCAGGGATAGTAGTTTTCCATCTAGAGATAATTTTGGAGCAGACAGAGATCTCTTGCTTGGGTTCAATTTCAGCTTGTTCTCTCTCATCCAGAAAAGTGAAGTGGCTTTCAATAAAAAAGATACTCTAGCAGAGTTAACTCCAGCCCCTAGTGTGTCAAGACAACATAGAAACCAGAATTCATGAACATTCACAACACTTACTTGACTTTTATACAGTAATATTTTGGGAAATATCTTAGCATCTATTTTTGACAAAGAAAAACCTCTTGTGATATAATATGAATATAATATGAAAGGTACCTCTGGGGCAAGGTATTCTGGTGTGCCACAGAAAGTCTTCATTGTTGCTCCATCCTTGATCCCTTCTTTACATAACCCAAAGTCTGTTATTTTTATGTGTCCATCTTTATCCAGCATCAAGTTTTCCAACTTAAATAAAAATATATAAAAAGTTAGACACAAAATCATCTAAATAAGTACTGAGAATCTTCAACATATTTGTAAAAGAATCTTTAATATGATTGTAAAAGTATCCTAAAATGATGTTTTTTTGAAAGAACTGCTACAAATCTTACACTTTAAGTATTTATTACTGCAATGCTTATGTCCCTCCATTTCCAATTATTCTGAGCAGCCTTCCATATTAGTATCAGAAAATGAAAACCAAAATCCATAAATATGACCATCACTTATCAGTCCAATGTGTGTGCGTGCGTGTGTGTGTGTGAGCCTTTGAGTTGGGGTTGACTCCTGATGACTGCCTGGATAAGTCCCTGAAGTTTTCTTGGCAAAATTTCAGAAGTTGTTTGCCATTGCCTGTTTCCTAGGGCTGAAAGAGAGTGACTGGCTCAAGGTCACCCAGCTGGCTTTATGCTTAAAATGGGATTAGATTAGAACTCCTGGTCTCCAAGTTTGTAGCCTGATGCCTTAACAAACTGATTCTCACAGCCTTACCCATTCCCAATGTCTTCTGGAAACTCATGCTTTTATTAGCTGTCCAAAAATTTGGTAACCAGAAGTTGGGTTGGATATTTGGTGTAAATTATAATCTCTCCACAGTATTTTATTTATCTTTCACACTTCTATACTGCTCCTCTAGCTTACCTGGCTCTTTTAAACAATTCTAAACATTACTATGATAACATTATGGCAGTGTTTTTCAACAAATATTCTCTAGGTGTTTTAGGGGATTCTGGGAATTGCAATTCCCAAACATCTGAAGATATCAGATTTATGATGATCTTATCATGAAAACTAATATTATCTCCATACTTGCTTGATCCTATATTTTTGATTGGTAGCCACCCAGAGCTTTTTATAAGATGGGAGGATATATAAATGTTTTAAATAAATAAATGTTGCAGATATGGGATTTGGAAATTAGAAGAATAGTGATCTACTGTTGTATAAATCTGTCAAGAAATTAAGATTGGATGGAGAATTTTCTGGATTATACTATAGAGGACTATTTGCCCAAAACATCGACTATCCATGCTTACATCCAATCTTAACCTCAAAGCTGCTGAAACAGAGAATCAAGACTGTATTATTTCTTTCAGAATGATGAATAATTTTCTGGATTATACCATAGAGGACTATTTGCCCAAAGCATCGACTATCCATGCTTACATCCAATCTTAACCTCAAAGCTGCTGAAACAGAAAATCAGGACTGTATTATTTCTTTCAGAATGATGAATAATGGAGATTGGAGAGTAACCCTTTCCTGTTTTTTTTTCTCCCAGAATAAACAAATCCTCATGCAAATAGCAGTTATTTAAGATGGGGAGAAAACAGAGAGAATGATAAGGGAAATAGCATGGAGGGACAAGTATTCCAATTACACGATTCTGTACATGTGGGGAGTGGGAGTGGAATGAAATCTCAAATAATTTCCACTATCTCACTTATATGAGTACCCCAGGCATATATTCTAGGAAATAGTGTTTTATAAAGTATTGATCCATTGGGAAACAGTCATGGAAAAAATATCTTTAGAAGAATACAACTGCCCTAACTCTAACTGTCCAACGTCACTGGGAGTCAGGCAGCACCAAAATTTAATAAAAAATAATAATGATTATATATGTTACCAGCCTTGCATAAATTTAGAAGAGGATTCCTTTTTCCTTTCAGATATGGAGGGCTTATTTTTTTGAAAGATAATGCATGCTATTTTGACTTTTATATACATTACTTCTATACTGTCTTTTTATAAAACAATTTATACAAAAAAAATTACAATTGAATAGCTAGTATAATAAAACATTAAACAAACTGCCAAATAGTGTGAATATTTGGTGGTACATAAGAGATAGCAAACATGTATAAATAACAAATAAAAATACTTTAAACACTTAAGAGCCAATTAAAATAATTTAAAAGTATTTACTTAAATTATATGTTTACTTTGATATCACTTAAACACGATAACATTTACTTTAGAGTAGACTAGGGAATATTTTCTTAAAATTACTATGATCTCATTAGCTGGGAACATATGAATAGGACTTTGATATTGCTGCAAATATCTGAGCCATCTATATAACAAATGGAAAATAAAATAACATGTTAAAACTCAATAAGTATTACAATTTACTCTATAACCATGAGAAGTTTAAAAACCTTGAAAGTTCAGGCCATCAAAATCTTCAGCTTACTTTAAGTGAAGTTTTGGGGCAATTTCTTCTCTAATATTCTGTGGCTTAACTTCTGTGGGTTCAACTAGGCAGATTGAATCTGTAGTTTAGCAAAAAGGAACAGCTTTTTTGGGGGGTCCACAAAATTAACTAAATGGTAGCTAAGCACTCAGACTGAGATTATTGGTCCCTCCAATCACTTTCACTTACTTCAGTTTCCTCTAAGTCCTAATCCAATTTAATACATTGTTAAAAAGTGTAAGTGCTCTGCAACTGACCAACATGCAGAACATGATGGTTATACTGAGCTTTATAAATATTAAAAAAATGACAATGTATCCTAGAAGAATCTCAAGTTAGTATTGGATTGGGAGATCTCCAGGGAATTCTTGAGCTGCAGACTAGCTTGGGAAATTAAAGAAAAAATATATAGAGAAGAACCCAATGGCCAATCATCTCTGTACTAGCAACAACACCTTTTATCAATGCTTTCATTTAATCATCAGGCATCGGGCTCAACTCAAAGGAGCTTTACCTTTACCCATGGCTGCCTATTCAGACTAACCACAGCTTCAGAGTTTTGAATAGATAAATGCCACTCCTATCAGTTTTTACCTGCATTTATCAGGCTTCAAGTGGATCAGAACTTTTTAAAAGGGGAGGAGCTGCAAGCGATATTAGAAATGTGATCAATAAGTCATCCAATATAATCAACTGATGAAGCCAAATTTAAAAGTTCAGAGAGCTTTGATTTCTTTTATTGTGATTTATTCCGATTTTCAATTTAGCTTCTTTAAAATGTTGGTTTTGTACTGAGACTGTATTGTATAAAAAAGACCTCCAAGATTCATTCCAATTCTGTTATTCTGTATTCTGCAAATGTATTTAAATGTTGATTTTTTATTGGTTTTCAATACAAACTGAAAGAGAATATACTAAAGAGGTATTTCTAGAACTATATAGGATTTTTGACATGTGAGGAGAGGAGCCCTGCCTTATGCAGAGAATCATTGACCAAACTAATATTTTTTAAACAGATTTAGTACCACACCACCTCCAATCTACATACCTTTAAGTCTCTATATACCACATTTTTCTCCGAATGTAGGTAGTCCAACGCTGATACAATTTCAGCTCCGTAGAACCGAGCACGATCTTCAGAAAAAACACGTTCTCGTGATAGATGGAAAAATAGCTGGGAAGACAAGTTATTACATATGAAAAGAAATTTATGCAATGTCTATAAAGGGAAGTCAGTGAAAATAATTCACATGCATTACTTATTTCATGTTTCCACTTGGCATATTTCCTTCTGGTTTTGTTAGGTCTTTAAGTGATTTTTTTTTTAGCACTGTTCTATGCGTTATAATAGTGTGTTTAGTCTAGTGATTAAGGCCCCCAGGTTAGAATCTGGGAGACTGTGAGTTCTAGTCCTGTATTAGGCATGAAAGCCATCTGAGTAACTTTGGGCCAGTCACTCTCTTTGAGAACAACCACTTCAAGAAATCAGGAGGAAAAATGAGTGCTAGATACGTTCAACACCATGAGTTATTTATCAAAATAATAAAGACAGGGTATTAAATACATAAATTCAAGACAGAAACACCAAGGAGTAAAATTGCCTCCTTACACATACAAAGCTTCTGCTCTGTCATTCATCAAAGGCCCGATCTTTGCAAGCTTTTTTTTTAAGTTAATAGACAAACTGAGAAGTTTTCCAATCATTAAAATGACATCACTTAACAGCATTTGATTATGAGGAATATGATCCTTACCTCCCCTCCATTAGCATATTCCATAACAAAACACAAACGGTCATGCGTCTGAAAGGAATATTTCAACGCCTATTAAAAAAGTAGACAAAAATCTTAATTTTACATCATCTGTTATGCTTTATAACCAACCAAGAGATTACTGGAGTTGGACCTGTGCCCTGAAACTTCACAGATCACATCTGCTGTAACAGGAAATGATGAATCCCCTCTCTACTGAATGAACCCCTGCTCCTTTCTAAAGCGAATAGTTTTAGTATACACTATTCTTGTTTTAATTGCAAATTTCCTCTTTCTTTTCCCTTGCTTTTTATGCATATTCCACCATGGCACAGTCTTTTATACCGTACTGAACAATACAATGCAATACAATGCCAAACTGAGATAGAAAAATTTGTGGAAGAGTTTGCAACGCAACAGAATATGATTATTGTTTATATTGGAATGAAACAACTTTAATAATATTCAATACTGTTCAATATTCTCCCTAATTTAATTTTTCCCTCTGATGATTGTTACATGCATATTATTGAATAATGGAATGATGGTAGCAGTTGTAATAAAAGTAAAGTGTATAATAAATGAAAAACAAAATAGACATTCTTTAGCTTGGACATTTCTTACAATTCAGTAACGACATTCAGCTAAGTTCAAGAAGTGAAGATAAGATAGATAGAAGAAAGATGCTGGAGTATTTTACAGAGAAGGTCGATACTGAAGATTATGCCGAGTTCTGTTTCCAAAATTGTGCACTAAGAAGTCATCCTAACTATAATTTTTACTTATTTATTCACATTTATACAGACGTTATTGAATTTTTAAAATTAATATTAATGTGCTTTTCATGTTTTTTGTTGTCTGATTCTGAATTTTTTGTATTTTTCTATGAGCGGTGAGTCGCTCAGAGTTATGTGTGTGAGACTGGAAGTTATATAAATTGAGCAAATAAATAACAAATGAAAGAGCTCTGCTGCATCTGATCTAAAACTCCATCTAGCAAGTGTTTTCCCTTCCACTAATGTTTTGCTCCCAGCAACCAGAAATGCATTGCTTCTCAATGGGAAGCCACCAAGCGGTGATGCTTCCACTCATCATGCAGATTTTTGCAGCGCAAGGAGTGCCAGCTTGGTTTGACATGCTCTCTATTTCGTTTTGCTTGGGCTGCAGCCCAGGAATTACAGCTGGGGTTTCAGAGCCAGAGAAGGAGTCACAACATTGGCCTAAGATAAAAATAAATACCTCCATAAATAATAATGGATTGTATAAGACACCATTTTCTGGATCCAAAACAAGAATTGCCCCCCCTCCCGCCCCCCCAAAGCTCTGGCAAGTCTTGCTGAAGATCCATTAGCTGATCATGAATCACCTGGTTCTCTTAATGAAAGTAGGATAAAAGGACTTTATGTTACAAAAGTTAAGAAAGTCAAAAGCACCGCTTATCCAAACTTTTCACTTATCTATTTTCTTTGCTTTCTGTGCTTCTCAATTCCTATTTGCTCTCAATGACTTGCTGAAGTAATAGAACACAAGATTCAAACCAAACTAAGATAAATACATATATTAATCTGATGTGCAATTATGCAGGAGTAATAACAAACTTTTTAGATTCAAACGCACTCCTGAAGAATCATGTTTTCGCTGGTGTTTGGAAGAAAACTAAAGAGGAGATGATTCAAATGCCTAGGGCAGGGGTCCCCAAACTTGGCAACTTTAAGACTTGTGGACTTCAACTCCCAGAATTCTCCTTGCCAGGTGATCAAGCACAACTACAAGATTAACTCTCAGACCTGGAGAGAACGGTGAGGAATTAAGGACTTTTGAAATGAAAAAGGACAGGCAGAAGATGACTTTTTTCAAAGTAGACTATCCTCAATCAAAAATTGATTAAAAAACAAACAAACATGTTTTAGAATACCCTAGTAGAAGTGTGTTTCTAAATAAATAACCACTAGAGAAATGTTGGTATCTCTGAAAAATTGCTTACATGATATTTGGGTTGATTGCGAGCATCCTGCTATTTTCCGCAGAAGGCTGGAAAGCAAATGTGTGCGTAAGGAATTGCATGCCTGAAAGAGGATGAAGATTACAAGATACGATGCTGCCTACCGAACTTGTCTGGATTCAAAAAGGGTTGGACTCATTCATGAAAGTCATAGGGGCCAATGGCTATTAGACTTGATGGCTGGTTGTCTCCCTCTGAAGGCCATCGGCTGGGAGAAATATGGGCTTCTTTGTGCAGTTGGGTTTGCCACTGTGAGAGCAGAATCGCTGGACTCGATGGATCACAGGTCCAACCCACCAGGGCACTGCTTATGTTATGTTCTAAACTTTTGGCAGGTCACATATTTTATAAGATTATTTCCAAGGCTGTACTAAAAATAAATTGCCTGTGAAATACTAGAAATACTATTCAATCATCCTGATGAGCAGGCACTAAAAGCTTTATCTAACATTTTCTAGGTTCTAGAACCACCAAGTTCCCATCTGTACCTCTTTAGATGAAAAAAAAAATTATCCGTGCATGCACGTTGAGTGACGTCCTTTCCCTTACAATTGGCATTATAAAGCACTATTTGCTCACAAATGGACTCTAAGTTGTATTTCATAAACTGGATTAGGTTTGCTTATCATATATTCAATCCGATTTGCCTCTGAAATCTGCTTTTATTAGTGAGAACAAACACAGAGGTAACTAACTTTTCTCATTCATAAGAGACTTTAAGAAAATTACAGAAAGAATGCTTACTGTTAAAAATGGATGCCTAGAATTCTGCAAAACCCGGTTTTCTGTCAGAGTATGTGCCACTTCATCCTGCAGGACAACCCAAATAGTAAAAAATATGTGACAATTCAATGTTACTTACTAAAAACTACTTTTGGCAGAAGAATAAATAAAACAGCCTTTCTAAATGTCCTAGAAAATTAAGCACAGCATTTAAAAGCCACTTTATATAATACAGGTAAGAAAAATGTGGAATCCTTCCAGACTGCATCTCAGAAAATCATCAATTTGGAAAGGGCCATTTAGGCCCGAGTCCAATCTTCTGCTCAGTTCAGAAACCCAAATTCAAGCATCTCTGCCAGATGAATACATCCAAGGAAGGAGACTCATCACTCTCAGAATAACTGGCACCACTGCTAAAGGTTACTGCTACTGTCAGAAGTCATTTAAAACTATTATTCTATGCTTTGCACTCTGAAGTGTAGAAGAATAGGCCATAATGTGTGCAACATCTTGTCAGAAAATGGAAAACCGGTATTGTATGTTCTGACCCCAGACTATTCAGACCTTTTAATCTCTTTTTCCTGGACTGCTTTCCTAGTGTCCTGATAATCTTCACAGTTGTTCCCTTAACCTTTTCCCCAGTTTGTCTAAATCCCTAAAGTGTGGTGCCAGAACTACAGAGAATACTCCAGGGGTAGGAACTGACCAGTATAGGATAAAGTTGAAACTATGATGTAGAAATTATGGTTCTATTGATGTATCTTAAAACCTCATTTGTCTTTATGTAGCTACATCTTGTAGCTGTTTCATACTCAGTTTGCACTCAATTACTACTACAGATTTCAAATATTTCAAAATTAAAATAGCTAAGCCCTTTACTAGACTAGCCAAACTGGGCTTGGCTAGTCTAGTAAAGAGAAGGACCAGGGGAGACATGATAGCAGTCTTCCAATATTTGAGGGGCTGCCACAGAGAGGAAGAAGTCAAGCTATTTTCTAAAGTGCCTGTAGGCCAGACAAGGACTAATGGATGGAAACTGAACAAGGAGAGATTTAACCTGGAAACAAGGAGAAACTTTCTGACAGTGAGAACAATCAACCAATGGAACAGCTTGCCCTTGGAAGTTGTGGGAGCACCATCACTTGAGACTTTCAATGGACTGCCATCTGTAAGAAATGGTGTAGGGTCTCCCACTTGGGCGGGGGGTTGGACTAGATGACCTACAAGGTCCCTTCCAACTCTGATTATCTGTTAAGCCAGATGCCCTGCATTCTGTTCTGCATCTATGTCCCATTTTCTAAGTGACGAAACTTGCATTCTTGTTTCTATCAGATGTCTATCTTGCTTCTACAAAGTTTTATTTGAATTTTATTTCTGCCTTCTAAAGCATCAGCTGCTATTCCATAAATCTAATAAGCATTCCTTCCTCCTCTTCATCCAAATAATAAAATGCTGTAGAGTGCAGGAACAAGTGTAGCCCACTTGATATTTCAACTGCACAGCTGATGAGAACCCCAGGTAGTATGATGTTTGAAGTAGTGATGTATCCACTTAACTGTCATGTCATTTAGCTTACACTTAGCCTGCACTAGCTCACTAATCAGTTCATTACGGTTTGTTAGATTCTTTGCTGAAATCAAGATACATTACTTCTCCTGCCATTCCTTGTCATTGACTTGGCTAGCCAGGATGGATGCGAACTGGAGTTCAATTCCTGGAAGGGCACACCTTCACCATAATATAATTAATTTATATTTTAAGGACAAATATTTTTGACCCATGTGATACTGGCCAATTTTAGCCAAAATGAAACAACTCTGGAAAAATGCTCACATCAGGAAGTTTCTTTAAAAAAAATATGATAAATCAGATTTTGTCGGTTGGTCTGTCTTTATTGATCTAAGCACCATGGCTGAGTTTTCAATAAGATTTGATAACCACAGATCAATTCAGGTTGAACAAACTGTTTGTTTATTTAGGGTATTTATATTGCTGCATATTCGCACATGGCGAATTAAGGTAGCTTACAGAATATAAAACTTCATATAAAAACAATAAAACTAATAAAAGAAGAGTCATATAATAAATTAATACAATAAAATCATCCCTACCCACCCGACAGCACCTCACATGAGCCATTTAATGGGCTCCATCCTGTTCTGGGTTCCCCAGGCCCACTGGCAGAACCAGGTCTTCAATCTCTTCTGGAAGAGTGTTAAGAGTTGGGGCCATTCTAATCTCTGGGGAATGATGTTCTAGAGGGGGCCACCATGGAGAAGGCCCTTCTTCGGGGTCCCACCAAGTGTATCTCCCCCTAGCGGATGGGACCTGCAACATTCTCTGCCTCCTCACTCTGATGGGTCAGGTAGATGTGACCAGCAAGAGATGTTCCCTCAATTATAGTTGTTTAACTCACGTATAATGCCAATCCAGAAAGTATGGGTTACAAAGCACTGCAATTGGGTTCAGATATCATCCAGAATCAGAACCAAGGAAACTACACTGATTTAATTTTATGTATGAAGTTTGCTCAAATTGACAATTTCAGGATTTATTAATTGACTGATGTGTTCTGCAACAAGTTTTCAAAGAATAGAACAGATTTCCACACCCCAATGTTATTCCCCAATTCTTTTAATTGCTGAATATAATTACACAAAACATAGCTTGTCTAACTCTGACATTAAACTGTGAAGGAAGGAATGCATGAGGGAGAAGGAGAAGGAGAAGGAGAAGCTAAGGCTTGTACAGCTAGTTCTAATCTATGGCTTCATGTCATTTTAGGGGGGAAATGATCTCATTTCTCTGAGAATTTAATTCATAAATGAGATGAAATGCATCTTGAAATTCAAAAGTCTTAAGTTTAAAATAAAAACACTCCTGACATATTCAGCATCCCTACTGTTCTAGAAATCAGAACGGGTAAACCATGACATCCTTACCTTTGCGACAATTACTTCCTTCTTCAAAATTTTCATGGCGTAATAGCGTCCAGTTGCTTTCTCTTTCACCAGTATAACCTTTCCAAAAGTACCTTTCCCCAGGAGTTTAAGATATTCAAATTCATTCATAGTCTGTGGAACAGGTTTAAAATGTTATAGGCCAATTAAAAAGTAAATGAAGGAAAATAACTGACAACTTAGACAGATCAACCAGTTCTCTTATCACATGAACCCAGGATTTTCAAAAGAAGGATAAATCATACTGGCTGAATTTGCACATTATGCTAAAAACAAAAAAATTAAACTGAATAAAGGATGAACCAACCCAGATACTCTATGCCATGGGTATCAAACTCACGGTGTCACATTGCTGCCACGTGACGTATTGTGACATTTCCCCCCTTCGCGGAGCTGGAATGGGCGTGGCCTGCATGTGACGCATCTAGCCTGTGGGCCACCAGTTTGACACCTCTGCTTTATGCATTTATATGTATATAAAGATGTAAAGAAATCCCTTACTAACTATATTCCAGAATTATCTGAATGAACAACTGTTTCAATATATGTCACTATTTAAGGCAATGTTTCTCAACTTCAGCAATTTTAAGCTGTGTGGACTTTTAACTCCCAGAATGCTGCTGGCTGGGGAATTCTGGGAGTTGAAGTTCATACAGCCAGAATTTACTAAGTTTGAGAAACATTGACCATTGATTTATTGAGTAAATAAATTAAACTTTCCTATTTGCTACAGTAAATACAACAAATCTAATACCTGGGTAAGCTACCAATTACTATTTAATAGCAATAGCACTAAGACTTATATACCATTCCATAGTGCTTTACAGCACTTTCTGAGCAGTTTACAAATGTCAACATATTGCCTCCAACAATCTAAGTCGTCATTTTACTGAACTTGGAAAGATGGAAGGCTGAGACAACTTTGAACCAATCGGGATTGAAATACTTCATTCTAACCATTGTGCCATCAGGGCTCTTTAATTCATACTTAATATATAATGATAAAAATACTTTATTTGCAGTCACAAAACACAAGTACAACAAAAGAAGAACGTGGGAAAATTAATCATGAACAATTGGTCACCAAAAACTTGACTAAGGGGAATTACAGTGTTCTCCTCTGATGGTTACAGCTCTTAAAAAAAAATTGGAAACCAAAGAAGTGATATATGAGGAGCCATCCCCTAAACAATATAAGACCAAATTACTAACATTGGGTCTAGAAGAGTCTGTTTCAAGGAGAGACAGTAACTTAGATCTGCCTGCGTTATACATAGGGCAATATAAAAGGACATGCTCCACCCGTTTCAACCTCAGCTCTGTCACAGGGGCACAGCCGCTCATTAATCGGGAGCCTCCTAAATCGCCCATCCAGTAGTGCTGAGGGCAGAACATTGAAGTGAGCTAGGGAGAAAGCTCTTCTATACTTGGGAATGGTTAGAGTGTAAAAATAGGAAGCCATCCTCAGTTTGTAAATTCATACTTAATTTATATTAAGCTATACCTATCTTACAATCTAAAATGCAGGTATGGTTAAGCGTAACTCAATTTCCAGCCTTCTAGATATTTCCCTGCCTGATGTAACATTTTATTAGAAAGTACTGTATCCATATAACCATATAATTTGTCCCTCACCTCTACAGGGGCTAGGCGTTACTCCTTTAACTTTTCAACAAGAAACTCATCTAAAGTTACCCCAGGCATTACTGCACCAGTTCCTAAACCCCAACCAACACAGCCATTGCTTAGGGATAGTAAATGCTAAATCAAAGTAACTTGAAGAACACAAAGCTACAAAAGATGTTCAAATTGGTGGTCTTCCAATTTGATGGTCTTTAGATACACTGAGTCTACATGAGGATTTAGGAAACTGGCAGGTACCACATTGAAAAAGGCACCTTATGGCACTAAAAGACATGTGGAATTTACATGAGTGTGTGTGACTGAGAAATAATACTTACTACTTTGTGTTTTGGTTTTGTCATTGAAATTTCCATTTCTTCAGCACCTGAATTATCGCTGGGGGAACCAGATCGAAAATCCATGTTTTCTTCCTCTTGCTTCTTAAGGCTGTCTGCTACTGTTTGGATGGCTTTTGTCCATTCTTCCCTAAGAGAAAAATAAAAATTATTTCATTGTGATGTGCGATTTTGGAAAAGAGATGGGGAAATTGCAAAGCTTACTTCCAAACTTATTTTCCAAAAAATAATAGGGCTTAAATCATGTTTGAAATGTTAGAAAACATGAATAGGAATACTGTTAGGAACCACCATTTTCCCTCCTATGATATTTTAAATTCTAGTAGGGAGAAAAATGTGTTCATCTGATTATTAACCTTGTTCCCCAGAAAATAAGACAGGATCTTATTTTGTCTTTGGCCCCAAAATAAACACTAGAGCTTATTTTTGGTGGGTGTCTTATTTTTTCCCATGTACAGGAGGCTCACTTCTTCTGCTTGCTTGCAGCGGGGCAGGACACCCTGTGGTGTGCCAGTGCTGCCGTGAGGCAGGGGGGATGGAATTGCTCCCCGCGCCCCGTAGCAGCTTACCTCAGCACCCCCCCGCAGCCAGGCTATCTTGTGGTGGTAGCTCCGGCAGCCCTGTCCAGTAGGATGCTGTGTGGCCACCAGCCCACTTCTTCTGCTTGCTTGCAGCCGCAATGGAGCAGGAGGCTACCAGAGCTGTGGCCACGAGGCGAGACGGGGGAATGGAGCTGCTTCCACGTGCCCTGCACCGGCTTACCTCAGGGCCCCCGCAGCCAGTCATCCACGTCCCAACACCTGCCTTACCTCATGGCTCAACCTCCTCTGCAAGCAAGCAGAAGTGGGCTCTTGCTGCATATGGCTGCTGGTGCTGCCACAACAAGGTAGATGTTGGGGCATGGATGGCCTGGCTGTAGGGGCCCTGAGGTAAGCTGGTGTGGGGCACGTGGGGCAGCTCCACCACCCTCCCATCTTGCTTTATGGCCATGGCACTGCGAGCAACTAGACAGAATGGGAGGCCAATTGGCTGCGCAGGCTCTTTAGTAGGGCTTATTGGTGGGGGGAGGAGGGCTTATATTAGCCACATGCATAAAAAACATGCTAGATCTTATTTTTGGGGAAACTAGAGTATATAGGACAGTAGGACACCTGGTTGGTAGCAGATGACAGAAATTTTAGTCCAACATACTTGAAGGCTATTTTTTGGGAGAGGTAGAAATACTGGACTCTATTGTGTATGCAAGCAATGTACATTTTTATTAGCGATGCACAATTGCAAGCAGTTCCTTCTACAAGAGTTCTTTATTCCATCCCAACCCAGTCTGATAAAAGTGAATTTCATGGCAAATGAGACTGTAAAGCCCACAGCACCAAACCAATAAAAAAGGAAGCATTTGAGAAGATGGAGCTCTCTAATAATGCTGAACATTTACATCTGCTTTTGCAAGTTGTTTTTGTATTTAAGACTGAAGGAAACATACCGCTCCTCTGGAGTCTCCACATGAAATGTTCTTTCAATTACTGTGGTCCACTGGAGGCATCTGATGATGAATGTGTTTGGTTTAGGTCTCTCTGTCTTCATCAACTGGCACTCTAGCGCAGATTGAGGGAAGAAAGTCATGGTACGTAAGCAGGTTTAAATAATCATTTGTCTTTATTCTCATCCAGGAAACAGTTCTGATTAATCAGGCATAGACATCTCTGTAAGCAGTTCTTCAAGAAAGAGACTAACAGAACAGATTAAAGTGGGAACCTCACTTTTTTTAAAATATGTTTTTATTAAGTTTCTGTTGTTACAATATAAAACATAGTTTCAACAGGTTCCTATCTTAAATATCTTAACACATTATATTTATATTTATCTAATATTCATTAATAACTTTAACTATAATTATTATTCTTATATATTTTACAAATTTACAATTTACTTTCTTGAGGATTCTTACATTTGCGTTTCTTGTCTTATTTCTTAGTTCTGTTTGCTACCCAATCATACCATTTATTCCAAATTAAGAAATATTCAGAGTCATCTCTTTCTTTCAATTTCAGCATTAACATATTCATTTCAGCACTTTCCATTACTTTTTGTAATATTAACTCTTCATTAGAAATATTGGAAGTTTTCCATACTTGTGCAAAAGCTATTCTGGCAGCTGTGGTAATATGTAATAATAAATATTTTACTTATTTTGGAATTTGGTCTTTAATAATTCCTAGAAGAAAGGATTCCGGTCCGAGCTCACTTTCAATGGCTTTCTTATAATATGGAAAGCCATTGGGACTTTCGCCTGGCCCCAAATCAAAACAATATGTTGTGCCCATTACACTAAGCATATAAAAATTAAAGAGCATGAAAAAAACACTCCATATTTCCTTACCAAAATAAATACTCACCAAATAACCACCTTACTTTGTGGAAAGCACAACTGCCTTCACATAACTTAAATCCTGCACCAAGCACTGACTTCAGCACATTGGCATTTTTATACTGCACCTGTATACTGTATACTGTTTACTGCTTTCCTAATTCCCCTTTACTCTACTACAGGTAGTCCTTGAGTTACAAACAATACATGCGGGGCATGGAGAGGCCCAGGGAAAGAGAGTGTAGTATGTGTACTCTGTATGTAGGTCTAGGAACAGTGTGGTGTGCAAAAAGGCAGCAGGGAAAGGGGAGAATAACCACAGTGACTTGTGAGTTTCCCTCCATTGATTTTGCTTACAAAAATCCAGCAGGGAAGATCACACATGGCAATTGTGTGACTGTGGGATGCTGCAACTGCTGTAAGGGTGAGCTGGTTGCCAAGCACTTGTATGATGAAGACATGACTCCGGGAATGTTGCAACAGCCAGAACCCCAAGGACTGGTTTTAAGTATCCCTTATTCAGCATAGAAGCACGCTTACCGACCATTCAGGAAGGTCGGTAAGCAAGGACTACTTGTAATCAGATGAAGAGGAAGCATCAAGAAGAGAACCATTTCACTGAAATGTCATCTTCTAATACCATTCTGGTTTCATTCTTAAATGGTTGTATGAAGCTCAAAGAGCTAAAAGAGCCTCTTTTTAATTTAAATACCAAATGTCAAAGCAGATCTGCTTACTGAAGTCCAAGTGTAATAATGGGGATATACATATAGTCTACTATCAAGAAAATGTAGCACATTTCAGTTGTAATCATTGGTTTTCTGGATGCTTTTGTGTTTATACTCTGTTATTATTAAGGCAGCAACTCAAAGTTCATGCTTCCTGTTAAAATTAAAAGCTTCCAATTTGCACACTTACAATAAGATTAAGTATTTATCATCACTGGCTGAATTTCTTTCCTCTACCTTCTCTTTCTCTCTTTCTTTGCTGCTGCATTTGAGGCCATATATTTATGCCTAATTTCCTGCTGAACTGTGAAGCCCCTCAAAAAGTACTTTGCTTTTTTTTTTTAATGACATGAAGATTTAGTTTTTCATTCAAAGCACACCAAGGATACTCTGCATCCAACTGAAAGAATCCAAGTAGATTTAAAAGAAATTCAAGTTCATTAAATGACTAAAAAAAAGAAGTTTTATCAGGAGAAGTGCACTTTAAAAAAAGGTCATTATCCCAGGAAAGTAGGAAATGTCACTGTTTATATTTGTGTTAATTCTGTGGTCATGGCTGAACCTGAATTCATAAAACAATTCTGCCAGAGTGGATAACCTGGCATTATCCAGATCTTTAGGAATACAACTTCAGTAAGCTTCAGTAACTATAAGAGCTGCATTCAAAAACACCATCAAGAAACTACCAGCTTGCCTACTGCTCATTCATGGCTGCCAGATCTAAAGAAGCTGCCTTTTACAAATTCTGTCCAGTAATCTATTTATGGAAGAACGGGTGGTTTGGCCAGAACAATCTGAAGTCCCAGGACATGATATGGTTGGAGCCACAGTTTAAAGCACCTGCTCCCAAAGAGAAGCATGAAACCTTGAAAAGTGATTATGGCAGACTCATGTGAGTGTCAACTTGATGGCAGTTCTCTGAGATAGAAGAAGGCCAGAGAATATCTATCAGCTGCTGTCAAGGGGCTTATTTGTGCAGCTCACATATGTGCAAAAGAACAGCCTTGAGGCCAAAGGTCAAGAGGAAAGCCTCAACAAACCCTGTCTCAAACCCAAGGAAAATAAAAAGGCTAAGGACAGAAGGGCAACCAAGGAAGAATGAAGTAACAGAATACTAACTGCTGAATACTCAGCAGTGATCATGGCACTTTAAAACATTGCCAGTGTGGCAGAAGAACAGAAGCAGGCATATCTTACAGAAAGGAATGTGCATTAAAAGATAGTTCTGTCATAATGCTCAGCTTTGGGACTTTCCTAGAAGATTCAGTACTGAATAGGTTAAAGTCCCATAAATGTGATGCACAGAGACCATAAATACAATTCAAGGGTATTAGATTAATTATTAACACAGGGGAAAGATGGCATGGATAAGATGATGGCACGAAACTTTCATGCTCGCACTTTTGATGGTTGCTGGGTATCTGTGTATCACTACCATCCAGGATATAGGGACGGCACTTTTCTTATTGCCATACAACTAACACATCTAGTTATAACTACAGTATATTCTCAGAAGGCTCATCTCCTCAGCAAGAAAGAAAGGGGAGTGGGGCAAAAAGAAGACCTGGACCTTCTGACTTGTAGGAATCTTTAATAACACAATGGTAAAAATCTAAATTTATTACACCAAATTCTAGTTGTTTTTGTTGCTTGCCTTGACCTATGGATTTATGTTTGCCAGAAGGAAGGATAAGCCTTAATATACCAAGAGCCATGACCAGATGAATACTTATCTAGTGTGGGCCAAAATTATTCCATCCTCCCTCAGCAATTGTTGACCTCCCAACCTTGCCCATTTGCAGTCTTTTTTTGAGTAGTCTAACAAGAAAAGACCAGAAGAGGAAATGTCGTAAGAGAGTTAAAATTATTTTGACCTCAAATGTGACAAACTCTACTATTATTGCTGTATGCTACATGCAGTGGAATAAGACCAATTAAAATCGACATGTTTCCTCTAAATCAGCACTCTCCCATTGATATTTGTTAAGCTTGCTGATCTAGCAATCTTTAAAAGTACACAACAAGATGAATAATAAGAGATTTGTCAGTTAATAACCACTATAATTCAAGAATGTCACAGAGAAATGTTTTGTTTGGTGAACAATATGCTGTCTAATTACCCTGCTCAATCATTACAGAACACAACAAGAAGCAAAATTTATCTGAAAAAAAAAATCCCATAGAATACTTTAAAGAAAAATAATCATACTATATTTCACCAAAATTGCTTCTTGCATTATCATCCTCAACTCCATTAAGTTGCTTAGATTCTTGGTTATTAATTAATTGATTAATTTATCATGGTATCAATTTATTTCCTCACTTCTAACATATCAGACAAAGGGAAAAAAACCCTGCAAATTATTATTTAAAGAGCAAGGAACTACATCTGATCTAAAAGCAGACAGAGTGATGGCCAAACATAACCTCAGTGAATCAGGTTAGGAAATGTGCCAAACACCCTTTTTCATATCTACAATAAACAGGTATACAAATGTATTGAACTGAAAAAAACTAGGAAAAGAAAGACCCAAGGGAATAGCTTCCTACAATTTTCCTACAACTTTCTAAGGCAGGATCTGAAATATGTTCTCTTGAACATATTGCAGCTGGAAAACCATCACCTGATCTGCCATTGCTTAGCTGAACCTGCTATGGTAGGTATTTTGTGATTCCAAGATTTTGTAGGGAAAACAGCTTCAGGCTCCTGTGTCTAGATAGATAGATAGATAGATAGATAGATAGATAGATAGATAGATAGATAGATAGATAGATAGATAGATAGATAGATAGATAGATAGATAGAGTCTATATAGAGAGAGAGATTGGTCCGTAATTTTCAACTAGGCTGGGGTCTCCCTTTTTGAAGATGGGGATGACCGTGGCTTGTGACCATAGTTTTGGCAAGGAACTGGTCCTGAAATATTTTTCAAAGATTATGCTTAGAGGTTCGGCTATGGCAGTGGGTAGCTTTTTTAAGAAGTAGGCACATATTTCATCCGGTATCTGATATTTTTTATATTTATATTTATATTTATTGAAGAGCAAAATTGGCTGGATGTAGAACAGAAAATACAAACAATATGATTTCTCTCCAGAAGATGTAGCACTTACATGGGAAACTTAATTTTCTATTTTATCCAGCTACTTAAATAAAGTAAACAGTTAAATTTAATTCTCATAAGCATAGGAAAAGCAGAATTTAAAAAGGGCTGGGAAATTGTTTAAAAAACAAAACCAAAACATCTGACTCCTATTGCCCTCAAATCTTCTTTGCAACTTTGGGAAGAAAAAATAATACTAATTTAAATGTGGGAAAACAATACATACAACATCTGCAAATGAGACATAGATTTCTCCTTCCAGTATGGTATAATAAATCTTTCAGGTGGTTCCCAAAATCACCATTCCTGAATCTTAATACATTTCAAATACATTTCAATGCATGCCAATAAGATTGTATGTATCTTTAATTCACAGTGACTGAACAGTAACCCAAAGTCATATGAACAATCCTATTGATTTCAAATCAAATAGTGGCAACAAGATTTAACTGTAAGGAAAGAACACTAATCTTCTAAGGAGTTAATGACATCACAAAAGATTTAGATGATGAGTTTTGAGAAGGCGAAGGAGATCTGCTGGAAAATATTCTAGTCTAGTCTACCCACAATATGATTCTTTCCCCATGGAAAACAAATGATACAACAGAAACAATTAGTCAATGACAAAACTAAGCTGGGTCTGACCTGGTTACGGGAGACCATCAAGAAATTTGAGCCTGTTGGTTAGGCAAGGAAATAAAACTAAAAATCCTGAAAAGAGGACAGCAACAAACCACTTATCTAGTCTTGCCAAAAAATAGATAAGACCATTAAGTCATTAGGAGTACAGCACTGGAAGCTGAATTCAAAGCACATTTTTCTTCAGAGATCCTGTGTAACATTCCAAACATTTGTCTTGGGGGTTGGGGGGTGGGGAGACAGCAATCCATTCCTAAATCTTGGACAGACTTAAAATGTGCAGAATTTTGACTGATCCATACAAGAGCAACAATAAGAGAGGCAGACCTCAGGAAGTGCACAAAATCCAGAAGATGATCAGGAAATACTTTGCCAAAAGATTATGTGAGTAGAATGATATTTAGGAGGAACTCTGACAAGCTCATGCAACAATTTGGCCATAAATATACAATGCAACCTGTGTTTTAGAAGGGGTGAACAGGTAGAGGCAAAGAAATTGTGGGTTTTTTCCTGTTATTTCCAGCAGATCAAGTAGACAGTTTTGACAACAATAAAACAAAAATAAAACAAAATAAGTCAAGGTCTGTACTAAGTCATAACCTTTATAGACCAGACTGAGAAAGAGTTATTGTTTGGTTAGTATTACATTTTATATGAACCCTGTATAATGGCCTAATGAGATGTATGAACCCAGAAACTATGGCTTATTAAATGAACCCAAATTAAGCAAACAATAGTGAATAAATGAACCCTTTCATAATTTTCAAGAAGAGTAATGACTCCAAAGATATTTCACAATTAGCTTCAGCTGGAAGACCTTGTAGCTTATGTAAAAAGGGGTGACATTTCTACAAGGCTGGTATCTACTTTATATTATGTTTTAAAAGCACCAGAAACTAATCATGTTGGGTTTTGAATGGGGAAATTCCCAGATCAGATTTCTAACTAATTCCCAGCTGCGGACTGTATGGTACAATAATATTTAACATGGCTGTGGTCCTTGAAGGCACCATGGTTCATGGTATATCACTTGATTTACATATATAAAGTATAAATGTCTTGGATCTTCAAGGAGGGATGGAACAATTTTCTGAAACAATAAAAGATAAGTTCCAATATTCCTATGATGTCTATGAATGTCACACAATTGTACTTAGACGTGGAAAAAAGTACATATTCTCAGATGTACTTTTCTCATTTAGTTACCTTTGTAGTACCGGCATGTATAAACCTGCATCACACACACAACCAATTCCTCGTTTTTCAAAAGAGAACTAAATCAGATGAAAATATTAATCCCTATTTGTGATCAACTGTTCCTTCTTCCCTAAATACATTTCTTCACCAAAATAAGGAAGTTCAAGTGTGTCTAAAAAGTCTGTTGTTAAAAGAACTCTAAACTCCAATTCATTCATGGTGGCTGGGTCCTTGAAATATAAGTAGGAGGTGAACAGTGTTTCTGACATAAATAGATACCAGTGCATTCAGATGCAAATCGCCATTATGTGGTTGAGAGGCACCCTAAATTACCCTAGTATCTTCCGAGAATGTCGAAATATTTACTCTGCCCCAAGCACTTAAGAAAAGGGTCAGATTTCACATGATGTAATGGAAGTATCCAACACCTTTTTCTGCCTTTAATGGCATCATCCCACAGACTGATAAATGTCAAGAAAAGAACCTTCCATCTCCTTTTATCTGTAAATGACTATCTAGGAAATCTATGGAAAGGACAGCTGAAATACTAAGGACAGAGAACATGACTTTCAGAAGGACAAATACATGACTGAATTTCAAACTACTTGCTATGAAGCTTCAGAAAATCACTTCGTCTATAAAGAAGTAGGTTGCTTATGGCTATGTTGCAAGCTGGAAAGCAGCTTCATAAACAAGATGTGAAATAAAATATAGCAAATAATAAAAGGGAGTGAAAGGGAGCTTTATGTTAATAAAAATATGCAATACCCATTTTGTTAAAGAGTTTGCACATTTCTATCTGTTTCACTTTCTTTTTAAGTTATGGTCATCAATAGACTAAAAATTGTTGCCACAGAGTTCTGATGCTATGTAACAATTGCTTAGGTATTGCTAGGTTTGTTATATTTTTTTACACAGGGCTTTAGAGCAGATAAGATAAAAGTAGATCCTGCAATGTACTTCTGTTCAGAATTTTGACCTAATACACAATCCATTCTGTTAGCTTTACCTTCCCTCTTCCCAGACATAATTTTTTCCTGGTTCTAATAAACAGATTCCCTTATTGAGGATTTCTCCCTTGTTTTTTGCCTATTTCTACATTTTTTTCCTGCAACTTCCAAACTTGCTAAACTTTCCTCTTAAACAGGAAGGGTCATCTTATTTTAAAAAAATGACTATAAAAACAATGATTAGTATATATGGTGTAACTGAATCATCATTCAACTACTAAATGTTACATGAAAAGAAAAAAAAAACTTCTCCCACACCCCTTTATCTTGGAAGTGGAGGAGTTATTCACAAAAAGGAGAGGTAGAATAGAGCTTGCATATCAATAAAAATAAAGGCTTCCAAAAAAACTGCACATTGGAATCCCTGGATGGAAAGTCTGGATTCCACACATATTTTAGTAAAACTTTAACCCTCTATGAGACAGGAATGATAGCAGCAGCTAAACTCCCACATCCCTTATATATTTTCTTTCCTTCTCTTTCTACCTCTTCCCTCCTATCCTCTCCATCTTTTTTTTTTTTTTTGGCTGTTTCTGGTGGAAGGAAAGAAGAACAAATGTGTATGTTGTACTTGTAAGTTTTGTGCAAGAATTATATTTCTGCATGTATGCACAGGCTTTCATAAATTGGTTAGTTTCTTTTAAAGAATAATTAATTTTAATCAATACTAATTATTTCCAAACTATTAATTTTGGGGGGGTTCCTTTGTTTTGGAGTATGGGGTGACTATGAATATGTACATGTATAAGTATGTCATACATATGTGTTAGCGGAAAAATGACTTGAGTAGCTAAATCATTTTCAAAAGGTACAATTTGTTAGGGACAGATCTTGAAACTTGTGAAATACTTACGACACACTGAAAAATTATTTAAGGGGGATTCTCGCTGGTCGACATCTTGAGGTCGCTCTTTATAGCCAATAAATGTTCCATCATTCTTCAACAGAAAGTACCTTGGCCTCCATGTTTTAATGTACTCTCCTGAAATGGAGAAAAGAACCAGAATTAAGAATGAGTCATAAGTTTTGGGTATTTTCTTTATACCAATGTTACTGCTGCAGGATATATATAAAAAATGACTACTTGTCCTTTATTTCAGAAAGCTGACTTTAGATTTTATTTTTTCAAAAACTCACTTTTGTCCTTTATTTTGGTCATTTAACTTTTACTATACAAATGGTATCACTTAAAACACATTTGGATTGCAGAAATCCTTTTTAATACTTGCTTCTCTCTCCCCACCCCCATCCCTTTTGTTCAATCATGTCTGATTCTCAGGGATTGCCTGGACAAGTTCCTACAGCTTTTTTAGCAAGGTTTTTCAAAAGTGGTTTGCCATTGCAGCATTCCAAGGGCTGAGAGAAAGTGAATGGCCCAAGGTGGGACTAGAACTCTTAGTCTTCAAGTTCTTAGCCTGATTATTTAGTCAGCTAGAAGTTCAGACTGGATTTGGCATTTTTATCTACCTATCAGTCCTTCCCAAGCACCTGGGATAGGCAGATGTTGATGTTTAGAACAGAACAGAATAGAATTCTTTATTGGCCAAGTGTCATTGGACACACAAGGAATTTGTCTTGGTGCAAATTTTAATGGTTTAATGGTATTAGAGGTATCATTGCTGAATGTAAGCTGTTCCGAGTAAAGCTGCCTTTTGTAATTGGCTGATGGTGACTTTGTCAATGCCGATGGTGTTTAAGTGGTGCTCCAATTGTTTTGGGATTGCAGCCAATGTGGTCTTTGCTTTCTTTTGCCACAGTTGTTCTATTTCTATTTGCAGGTCTTTGTATTTTGTTGTTTTCTCCAGTTCTTTCTCTTATATTATTATTAAATCTCTTTGTCATCTATCTTACAGTTTGAGATGACTCTAAGTGGATGCCTTAACCACTGTACCAAATTAGTTCTCTATTAGCTTTGTATGTTAGCTTTTAACACTTCAGATATTTTTATTAGAATATGCTTTTTAGCAAAATTGCTCTTGGTTTTTTGCTCTTTTTTGCTTTTGAAATTCCTTTGTAAAGCAAAGTTATAAAAACAATTACAATTTTTTTATCCTCATGACTTCTTTCAAATTTGCCTCTTTTTTAGGTTCATCCTTCCTTTTTTCCCAAGAAAATATGGTCACCATACATAGTTTAGACCAGGGCTGTTAAACTCCTGGTCCGCAGACCGGATGCGTCACACAGTGGCCATGCCCACGCCTGGTTTAGCGAAGGGGGGAAAATCCTGATATGTGATGCTGCTGTGATGATGTCAGTTTGATACTCCTGGTTTAGACCATCGCCAAGACATTAAATGTTTTGGCAGAGTCATCTAATAAATAAAATCTCTTAATATTGTCATCCAAATCTTTTGCTTTCCCCTTTCCCCCCACCTCTTCTAACACTTCAGAATTTGACTCCAAAGTAATTCAGAAATGGCATGGACTGTCTAGGCAAATATCTTACCTTTTTTTAAAATAAGACTAACTAATTGATAAATAAATTGATGCATAACATAAAATGCAACAACGAGCACATCTGTTTTCTCATTCAATACAAACTCCATGATAAGCAAATATTTTCTACCACATTTATAAATGTCAGCTTCAAAAGGGAAAGCATACTTTCTTCAGCTTCTTGCAGAAAAATATTATTTGTGTATTGTCAAAGATTGTATTCATTTGATCATCTTTTTTAAAAAAAATACTGAGGCAGAATGTCACTTGAGAAATTTTTTACAAATGACAAGAAAAAACAAAAATATTTGTTTTAAAATATTACTGAAGAGAAATTTTTATCCATTCCTGTTTCTAGACTGTATCTTTTGAGTGAAATTCCATTCCATATATTAGAATGAAACTCCCTCTCTGAGTCTTTATGTAGACAATAAAATCCCATATATATTGTGAGAATGACTAAGATTTATGGCATTACAAAAGAATTTATGAAGACCATCAACCTTAAAATAGCTAATGGAGGATTGCATCCTACACAAACCAGGATACTGATTCCTCCAGCTTGGGGTGGCTTTAGAATGATCTCTAACCTTACGGGAGGGAAAAGGAAGATCTTAGCAGGAGGCATAATTGGCTAGCTGAACAGCTGTTTGCTACAAGTCTCACTCATATTCATGCAACTATATAGCTCAGGGATGTCAAACTGGCAGCCTGCAGGACAGATGCGTCAAGCACAGGCCACGCCCATCCCGATTCCGCAAAGGGAAAATGGTCATGATAGTGTGACACGATCGAGTTTGACACCTGTGAAATCTTCTGTAAATGAAAAATCGAATGTCTCAATACATGCTACACATATGCTAGACAAACTGGGAGGGAAGGAAAGAGTAAGATATGTGAATCTTGCCTTTCATCTACTACTGTTTCTCCCATCCAATAAGCCAGGGCTGTCAATCTTGCGGCCCGCATGCCAGATGTGTCACACGCTGGCCACGCCCAAGGCCAGTTTAGCAAAGGGGAAACAATCCTGATACGTTACATGACAATGCAAATTTGACACCCCTGCAATAAGCAATACCTCCAGGAATTATTCTGCTAGGCTGGCAAAAAGTGATTAATTTATCACAAGATACACCTGGTACTGATTTGGCAATTGGAATTCATGACTTTCAAAGAAAATGTTCAGTGTTTCTTTGACATGCTCAGATACCTCACTACCATCTGTGATTTAATGTACTATTTTTCATTGCTGTAGAAGGGCTTTTGAAAAGCAATTTCATACCAGATAAGGCTTTAACAGTTTCACAATAGCATTAACTACTGAACTTGTAAAATGTTAACACAGCTTTGTTTTACTTTTTAATCTGCTTGCAATTCAGGGTTTGAATTCTATATTATTTTCCTGGAATGCATTTTAAAAATCCTGTGTAACCTCAAAAAAGAAAAGAAAAGTCAAAACAGATGTCCCACATATTATTTTTCTGTTATTGTCATTTTTCATCCTGACAAGTGAAGGTTTTTTTTTCACATTTACATTTTGCAGTGCAAGTATTTTAAAACAATGGGTTGTGTCACTAATTAGCCTGCTGTTTTCTCAAAGCAACAGCCCTATTTAAGCAAATAAACTGACAAACTTGACCTTTTGGGGTAAAACTACTCATTAAGCTTCTCTTTTTTAAAAGCATACTTATCTTAATGCTTATTGCTGTTTTTCCCTTTTTTTAAAGAACAAGCAATTAATTGCACATCCCATCTAGATTGATATGTTTGAGGAAAAAAAATTTTTTTTGTGAAGAAATGAGGTCATACTTTGGAAACACTGAAAAACACTACATATACAACTTACTCTTATTTTCTTCTTCAGAATAGAACCCACGTACATTAACTGCCCAAACAGTAAATATAGACACAGTTCATTGGAACTCAGATACTTTGCATAATATAATTTCATGAAATAGAGCAGAGCAGAGCAGAATAGAATAGAATTCTTTATTGGCCAAGTGTGATTGGACACACAAGGAATTTGTCTTGATGCATATTCTCTTAGTTACATAAAAGAAAAAATACATTCGTCAAGAATCATAAGGTACAACACTTAATAATAGTCATAGGGTACAATAAGCAATCCAATCATACTAGGAAACAGTCAGTAAAAATTGTTAGGATACAAGCAACGAGGTTACAGTCATACAGTCATAAGTGGGAGAAGATGGGTAAAAGGAAGGATGGGAGGATTAATAGTAATAATAATGCAGACTTTTTAAACAGTTTGACAGTTAGAACAATTACAGGAACATAATGTATTGGTTTGCATTCCCCATGTGTAAAAAATGCCTTTTTAAGGTCACAGTTCTATATTTGAAGTAATTCAAGGCAGCTTTCATTTAGTCATCCAAATAAAATTTCCTAAATGCTCAAACATAAGAGTTTTCTCCAGTAACCAATTTCTGCTGAAGCATCCATTTCACATTTTATTCCCTATTTTTCTAGGAACAACTAGTTGCCCAAGAACTATTGTGCAGCGGCTCGTACATTCATCAGTAGCAAATACTTCACACGTGGAATGAAATCAAACAACATACATTTTAATATTACTCGAGAATAATTATTTATCAACAAGTCAAACCCAGTGGAAAGTACCAGTTATACCCAGAGTATTGACTTTTCTCCCAGACCTCTGAGCAAGTAGTTGTTATGGTTGTTAAAACAGGATCATTTGGGGGACAAGGAGGAGACACAGATGAGAGATAAAGGAAACCTTTAGGTACTTTCTGGAGACAAAGGAGACCTTTAGGTACTTTCTCAAGGTGAAGAAAGAGTCCATTCTTTATGCACTGTAAAGAAAATGGCAGCGAGTAGAAAAAAACGCATTATTGCAGGCAATTTTTTTAAAAAAATCCAACTATGGCCTATTCAAAGGACAGGGATGAGTTATCTATTCACAACCCAGGCAAAATATTCTACGTGCCATCCCAAAACAAACAAACAAATAAAAATAAAATCTGCCACTGATTGATTGGAATAGTTATTGCCCAAGTCAACTTTTATTTATGAGCTTCAGAACTAGACTTCGATCACATTTATTTCTTGCTCTCCATTTCAAACTCCAGCTGTTCTATCTTCTTCCAAGAAATGTCTCCCTTGAGAATATGGACTATGCCCTAGACACTCCTCTACAGATGGACTCTCTTCCTCTCCCCATCTCACAGACCTCCTCTCCCTCTGTAGCACAGCCTGCCACTTCTTCGTCCACCTGCTGCAAGGCCACTTCCTCCTCATCAATACTGACCTTCCTCTACCCCGCTGCCCACTCCGAAAACACAGAAAACCAGCTGGCTTGAGTATTATGTTAGTTTTCTTTATAAGTTGCTCTTAACTAAAATTGCACATAGCAGTTTCATTTGTCTGAATTTTACAAAGCGTATCGTAGGTAAGACCAAGATCAAAATTCCTTGCCCAAATGAGAGATATATGTTCATTCCTAGCGACTTAATTTTATTTGTTAAATGATTCTGGAAGAGGCAGAAAATCTTAGATTTGGCTCTCAAAGTATCAGAAAAGGTGAAAACTCCTCTGCTGTCTCTACTAGGGAAACAATGTAGTACAATTAATCCAGTTACTTTTAACTAATATCTCATTCACGCACACTTACCATATGAATACTCTTATGTTGATTTAAAATAAAATTATGACTTTAATGAGTGAAAAAGTATATCTTGAAAGACAACAAATAGATGACAGCAAAAGGTGATAAAAGCAAAGTATACTGGTAGTCTTCAACTTATGATCACAATTGAGCCCAAATTTCTGTTATTGAGACATTTGTTAAGTGAGTTTTGCTCCATATTATGACCTATCTTGCCACAGTTGTGAAGTGAATCACTGCAGTTAATAAGTTAGTAACCCAGCTGTTAAAGTGAATCTGGTTTCTCTATTGAGTTTGCTTGTCAAAAGGTTGCAAAGGTTAACCACATGAATTTGGGACACAGCAATGGTCATATGTATGAACCAGTTGCCAAGCACCTGAATTTTGATCACATAATCATGGAGATGCTACAAACGTTGTAACTGTGAAAAATGGTCATAACTCATTTTTTCAGTGCCATTGTAACTTTGAACAGTCACTACATGAACTGTTGTAAATCAAAGACTATGTGTATTGGGAATATTTCTTTTTAAGTTGTCTTCAAGTCATTTTGACTCTTGGTCACTGCACTTCTTTGGCCCAGTATTAGCAACCAGAGCGATTCATTGGAGCATCTGACCTTTTAACAGTTCTGATTTCCTCTCCATCATAACACACAATTCATTCCCTCTCCTTGGCATACAGTTTGTATCCCAAGTTCTCTCTCTTGTACCAGATAGATAAATGTTGCAATTACTAGAGTGAAATATGGACATATTTATGAAAGAGCAGAATGAGAGGAAAGTGAAACTTAAAAATGAAGTTAGGAATGGATTTATAGTATATAAAAAACCTTGTGAATTTTTTTACAAAATTGCATCTCTGCTTCTAGGCAATATTCAGAAAATACTTCCGCATTTATGACTGCTATAGTAGAAAACCAAATGTCACTCTAACTTAGAATCTACTGACAACCAAGTAAGTCCATTATGGCAAAGTTTTGAATGTTGGCTATTTTGAATATTGAAAAGATGGAAATTATTCACAGGGAAAGGAAAAATACAATTCAATTGCTCTGTCCAACTTAAGATGTTGTAGCAGTGTAGAAACGCCCGGTGTGTGTGTGTGTGTGCGTGTGCGTGCGCGCGCGCTTACCCTTGAGCAAAGATGAAATAGATATATACCCTTAAGTTCCTCTTCTAGTCATAAATACTCTCAGAGGAAAAGAGAAGTGGAACACCCACCCAATAGCCATCTGCATTCAGAAGAAAGGACATTTTTATTTTAAATGTTAAAATAACCACATTTGTACTATATCCTAGCTTGAAAATAAACAAAGAAAAAAGATGAAGATAATGAATGCCTAATTATGGTTTACACAAAATATCTCCTTCTGTTTCTTATAGATTATACTACAAATAATAATATTATTTGCAATCGTGCTTCCACAGTAGAATTCCAAATTTAGCATATATCCTGCACATTCTTGCTTTTTAATTTAATCTTATTCTTGTTTTTAACTGCTTTTAAATTTATATAAAGCTTTTATGTTTTTATGTCTATTTAAACACTATCCAAAGTCGCTCAATGAAGGAGATAGGAGGTTTCTAAATTGGATGGACGGACAGACGGACAGACAGATAAGACTATAAAATTGTATATGCCGCATAGACCAAGTCAAGCCATACATATTATGACAAAAAAAGTGAGAGTTCTTAATACACTTAACCTTTCTCTAGCATTTTGGAAGGAATAATATGCATTAACAATCAAAAGCAAAAGTATACAGAAATTTTGGTTCATTTTATATTTCAAGGCAAAATGACATTCTCAGAACAAACCCCACCCTGACACCTGAGCTGAACAATTTCCCATTGCAATTCTAGTTCACAAGGTTGCCTTAATTAAATGTTCTTCTAGTGTTAATGCTGTATGACTTTCTCTTACAATCCCAAACTTCTTTCCTTTTTCGAATAAAGCGCAAAAGCTAGTATTCTTCGGTTACATGTTTTTATTAGAAACAAATCACTTTTCTCTAGTTTTAAAAATTACTACAATATAAATTTAATACTTTAGATAAGTCAGATTCAATAAATTCTATCTGAAATTATACTAATTTTGGTCACATCTGCAATATGGGGTAATTGATTTCTGCTTGATGCAATTACTACTGTGTAAATAATATTCATAGTCTGGTTACATCTATTTACGATCCTTTTAAAAATTGGTTGTGGCTTACTAAATCAGAACCATGGCTCAAGCAATGACCTATTTTTCATTTAAAAGAGCAGTGGTACTTACACAGATATATTGAACTATTATGTTTTCACAATTCAAACATAATTCAGTCTGCTGTATTATTTTGACAATCTTCTGGAACTTGATGCACTTCAGGTTAGTTGAATTTTATTTCCAATAATTCAACACTGCCACAATGATAGGAGGTTATGAGGACTAAATTCGGAAGTGCTTTGGGTTTGGGAAGGCTGATGTAATAACATAAGGCTGTTTCAGCAAGCATAATTATGTAATGAGTGGTCTGCTGTCTACCTTCAAGGCAGCAGTTCTTATTGCTGAAGAAGGAAAAACAAAGCAAAACCAAACCAAAGAAAAAACTATTAATTTGAAAACCAGCAGTTGAGTTATATGAGTAATTCTTCCCTAGACACACATACCACATCTTTGGACTTAAGCCACTATATTGTAGGGGCTATAGGATAAATATGGCAGTTAGTTTCTTTCCCCCTTTTCTCTTTACACATTCACAAAATATAAAGTATAAGAAGTATAAAGCATAAAGAATGTACCAAAATGGTACATTCACCACACAAAAATATCATACAATGAAAAGGATATTTTGCTGCTTTACATAGAATTCAGTATAGCGAGTGAGGCTAATTCTTTTTCACATTCTGGAAAATGACTCAAAAGTTGAGTTTACATTATGAGAATAACCATGGTTGACTGGTTCAGCACATACTTTGCATTCAGAAGGTCTTAGATTCTACCTTGAGTTCTCTTTAAAATATATCAGATAGGTGATGTTCTCTGCTTAACAGACTGATGTCCTGCCTCAACAGAAGAAATGGAGAAGTGAGTCACATCTACCACATCCACATCATGCTCCAAGAACAGTTTCACATCAACAGTTCATCAATGTTTTCTCAAAGCATCCATCCACAGATGAAAAAGCTTTGATAAATACCAGACAGGTACCCACAGATATCACATTTTATATCTTTATTACAAAAAATGTTGATACTCCACCAACTAAAGAAGAGTGCCACATTAAGCAGACAGATATTCTGAATCTGGACGCTATTATCCTTGATTGTTAGATTCTTACATTAGCAATAATGTAGAAATAAAAGGTATTATTTGTAAGGCAGGACACTACCTGATGTTTAATTTGTATTGCCTTTACTGATTCAGCTCTCTGGATTTCAGACCAGGATCCTTTGATGAACAGCATAAATTCTAATACAGAGCTCCAGTCTATTTTTATAACAGCCCTGCTATGCTGCATTCATTTAGACAAAATGAATATTCCAGGACTAGGAAAATGCATTAAAATTGAAGTACAAATGCATTTTCTGAATACAATCCAACCATGTTAAGTAATTTAAAATATGTTCAGTTCTAATGGATTTAAAAACTAAGTTAGCTCTGCTATAGAAATCAATGGAAGTTTATTATAAATACAGGTAAACCTTGCTTCCCGACTCCCTCATGCAACCATTCAAAGTTGTGGCAGTGCTGAAAATTGACTTTGCAATCAAGGCACATATATATGACATTTAAAGTGTCCCTCAGTCATATGATTTTTACGATACAATCAGTATACATTGTCCTGTGCCAGACCCATTGTTTTTCTTTATTCTCCCATCACAAACTGAAGAGATTACTTAACATTGGATAGTTTGTGTCTGTGTGCTTATATTTGTGAATCCCAGCTATCAAAATATGTAAGACAATGTTATTCCATAGAATTTGAGCTAGTTAGACCCAATCAACATAAACAAACCTTGAATAATTTAAAATTGCAAAGGCATGTATACATACTGTAAGCATACAGTACAGGCACATGAAAATTTATATAGTACCTACTACATATGGGAAAACATCATACAGAACTACCCTATTTCTCCAACATTACGGCCTCCCCCAATAGGAAGTCCCAGCATGTTTTATAGGCATGAAATGAAATTAAGCCCCTCTCCCCAAATTAAGGCCTATGTTAAAACATGCAAAATTGGGGGGAAATGGCAGAGGGGCTTGCTGTTAGGAAGTACTTTTGTTGCACACTCGGATATGGTGCTGCCTGCATTGACCCTGATACAAAGTGCCCCACCAACGCCGAGGTCAACATCCAACCCATCGCCGCCCGCCCTAAGATGCAATGGGGGGGAGTTAAGTCACCCCCGAAAAGATGGCCTAGCTGTTTTTTCGGGGCCTTATTATATGAGAAACACGGTATGTTTTTCTTAAATGTATACAATTATGTTCATTTATGTATTAAATTCTGGTAACCAGAATAAGCCTGAGGCAATATGCAGAAGTTTTTGAAGGAAAATACGAAGGATGATTTGTTTATATTTATATAAATATCACAGAAACACGACTGGGTGACATACAATAAAACTACGAAAACAGTCATCATAAAAACACTCTATGACTATAACATTAATGCTATTATTATGAAAAACAAAAGGGCTAGGGAGAGCAAAAGGGCTTTAGATATTACATACAATGTAGCCACTCATCAAATCTCCAAATAATAAAAAATCAGTTCTATTGGTTGATGTAGTACTGATTATTTTACATCTACTAAAAAGGTTGTATTATAAATAAATTGCCAGAAAAGATGAACAGTTGATTAAGTATAGTTTTATTGAATGATTCAGAGTTCTGTAACACCTTAGCTTATGTTCTCAAGCAAAAGATTAACTGAACAAAGATACTTGGATTAACAATTCAAGATTATAAAATGCTTTCTTTGAAATCTTTCTCTGCCTCAAACTACCTGCTTTTAAGCAGACATTTTACACTCTTCCATTGGTTGCCCCAAAGCAGTTTCCAGATAATGAGCACAATTTTACAATGGTTTCTCATGTATAAAGACTTCATGTCCATTGTTGTATCAAACCCATATGCACAGCACATTAAAATTTCAGATTTGTACCATCTTACAATGCCAACTCAAAAAAGCTCCCCTAGTAAAATGATCTTTAAAAAAAAACAGTGTATATGCTTTTAAATATTTCAGGACAGGAAACCCTTTTGTTTCATGAAAAGTTAATTCTGCAGAGAGCTGCATTATGGTCTCTTTCACCCAACTTTCCACCAGTGTATTCACCAAATTGGGAGCTGTCTACAACTGATGGAGTGCTGAACATCAGAAACAGCTGCCACTCCCTGGGAAGTAAGTAGAGAATAATGAAGAGCAAGGCACCAGCCGAACAAAAGGAAATCCATCTTTATTTACCAACTGCTGCAAGCTTCTTGACGCATCAAGCTTATTTGAACATCAGTCTCCAATTCATAGCACAGTGCAATTAAGGAATAGTAACTTAACAACCATATTATCACTATTTTGGAAGGACTTTAAAAAAAGAAATTCAGCAGCAGTTTAAAGCAGTAGTTTGCACAATCTAAATGTTACAATCCTGAAAGGTCCCATACAAGTCTGCAAAATGTTTCAAGGTTGGAAAAGGACACATCAGAGTTTCAACTATTCAGGTGCAAAATGTTTTGCATACCTCTACAAAGCAATTCTATGCAGGCACGTAGGTTTGGCATATGTGCCCCATCAAGAATAGATAGAATTTTCAGTTAAGCAGATAGTTCAAATTTCAACAGTATCTTGAAATGTGCTGAGTTGCTTTAAGCAAAACTGCTCCTGTCCCATGCCGTAGCTGTCCTAATACATGCATAATAGTAGATTTTTTTTACATGGGTGCATTAAGTATTATGTGTGAACCAACTTGAGGATTCAGGAAAAAAGTGCTATAGGTGACAGCTGGTATAAATGTGAAAATTGCTACTTGCTCTCTGGTATGTGTTCCAGATCGAGATGTCCCGCTTTTCTTTCACACATAGGCATTCATATACAGAAGGGGTCCCCAACCCCCAGGGTTGGTCACAACCCAGTACTGGGCCACAGCCCGTTTGGAACTAGGCTACGGAAGTGGTGGGCAAGTGTGCATGGGCATTTGTGAAAGTGGCGAGTCCACGCGCATGAAACCATCCCCTCACACCCCACCCCACACACCCTGTCTCTGCCACCCCCTCCGATGGTCTGGAAAAGTTGGAGATCTCTGATATATAGCATTCAAATGATTGAATCCAGAAATCCGTGGAATTTTCAAATACTAATTCCAGTACAGATTAGAGACAAGTTTCTTCTTATTTCAATTTAAGTTTATTTTGCATATAGGTTGTGGGGAACTAAAACTCATGCACAAACTCAAAGACAGATAGATTCACAAACACATTCAAAATCAGCAAGACTTTGGAAATTCCTGTGTGTGCCTTTTCTAAACCTCTTAGAAAAATGCAACAGCTAGCTATGAAGAAGCATAATGTCAAATTACTACAATTCTACCATCATTTAAAGTCTAATGACAAAAGAACAAAGAAATAAACGGTTCCACATAGTTCATGTATTAATTCTAGAATCATAAAATTACTAAAATAATAACTTTTTAAATTAAAAATGGCATAACATAGTCTATTAAGAAAGTTCCATGTTTACTTAAGCTTTAAATGACCAAGAAATGTTGATTGCTGGGGTCGTGTTCTTAACTGACCTTCATAATATAGATAATACAGATCTTGTATTGTAACCAGTGTTACAGAATTCACTGCTACTTTGAAGTAGGATAATTGCTGGGGAAGTTGGAGAAGGCTATGACTCAGAAGTGCTTGGTTTTCTACAATGGAAACTTGGACACTGATTCAAGTGAAGCTCTTATCCAAGTCGTAAGTATCCTTTGCAAGAGAACTTATGCACTTGGGAAGAAAAGGAATTAATTCTTGGATTTGCATTAACATGTGCCATGAAAATAGTGTTAACTATTGCCCCTCCATTGCTCATAATTACAGGATGGCTCGATTCCAGTTGGCTCTGACATTCTAAGGAATGGACTGTGGAAAGGCAAGGAAGATAGAGATCAAGTCCTTTCACTTATCTCTTTCAAATATAACAGGGACTGGCAATCTTAAACACTCAAAGAGCCACAAAGGTCCTAACCGGAAGCCCCCCATTCAATTCTGGAGCTGACCAGACTCTATGGTGGTTTCCCCACCATAGGGTCTCCTCCTAGCGCAGAGTCCTTTTTCCTCTACTTGCCCTAACCAAAAGCCCTATCGATCGTGGAGCCGACCAGCAACAGGGAGCCACAGCAGAGGGATGAAAGAGCCACATGTGGCTCCAGAGCCGCAGGTTGCTGACCCCTGAAATATAAGGATTAAATCAGCCTCCCACACTATAGTGACATCCAGGTGTGATAGTCTTCACATCTGGAAGGAACCAGGTTGGGAAAGGCTCAGACTCTTTCTTCAGCTTGGCTGTTACTTTTGTGACTAAGCTGGTCCTTCATTCACAGCAGGGTGTAGCTCAGAACTACAAGCTCCTAGTTCCCAGATCAAGTTTCTTAGCTGCAAAACAACAATTTTCAGTTTTTAAAAAAGTCCGCTTACCATCATGTCCACTTTTATTATCCTATCCTAGAAGCCCTAGAATATGCATATAGCTCATTGCCCCTTTTAGATTACTAGAGCAGCTGGAAAAAGAGAGAGAAATTCCAGTTGAGGAATCTATTCAGCAGAATAGGGCGGAAAGGGAGAGAGAAAAGGAAAGCGGGGGAGGGGGGAACAGAGAGAGAATGTGAGTGTAAAACCCCAAATATGCTAATGTGGCCGCAATATGCTTTTGAGGAGATGAAGAGTTCTGGGTTGCTCCTTGAGGAGAGGCACACAAAAGCAACAATCCTGCAGATTATTTTGTTATTTTTCCACGCCCAGTCACTCTTTGGGATGCACATTCAGACTCTGCCTCCAACAGACAGCTGCAAGAGACTGGACTGTGCTCTGCATTTCAATCAACCCGTAGAGACTCCCGTGGAGGATGCTCCCCAATAGGAGAGGTCAAGCCCGAGTCAGCAGACGGTCTGCACCCAGACCCCTTGCTCTGGCAGCTTAGCTTTCACTGACCATATATGGAAGGCTGTTCTGATGGCAGCCATATTCCGAGGAAGGCCAATTAACAGCAATGTGGATCTGCCTCCACCTCCTTCCACAGGCTACTATGGAGAGGACCCCAACCTCTTTCTTAATCTCCCCCTCCCTCCTGCAGTTCAACCCTACATGGCAATGATTGACAGGAATGGCAACAGGTTAAGAGTGGCCTCTGCTTCATGTATTGCTCTGAATTGACTGCTGTTTCTCACGGCCAGCAGAAAACTAACAATATATTTGGCACCTGCTTCATTATTGTATCTTCAGGGAATTTGAGGGCAAGGAGTGTAAAGAATGATTAAACAGTCTCATGTTTAGAGAAACATTCATATAAAGGACAGATGGGAGGAGAAAAGATTTTGCACTGTATCTGAAAACACCTCATTAAAAAAAAAGGATTTTATCTATCTGGTATCACTACACATCTGCACATCAAAATGGAATAAATACTGGGTTGATTAGACTAACCTTCTCTAACTTGGAGACACCCCCCATGTGGCAGGCTTTAATTTTCATAATTCCAAACTTCATTCGGATAATTCCTTAACATCAAGAAGTAATGGATGGAAACTTATCAAGGAAAGATCCAACCTAGAACGAAGGAGAAATTTCCTGACAGTGACAACAATTAATCAGTGGAACAGCTTTGCCTCCAGAAGTTGTGGGTGATTCCAACACTGAAGGTTTTTCAAAAAGAGACTGGACAAACCATTTGTCTGAAATGGTAATGGGGCCTCCTGCTTGAGGAGCAGATTGGATTAGAACAGGGTGTCAAACTGGTGGCCTGCACGCCGGATGCATCATGCACAAGCCACGCCCACTCCAACTCCGCAAAGGGAAAAAAAACATCACGATACGTCACGTTGACAGCTACTTTTCCCTCTTACACCAGAGGAACAAGGGTAGTTTCAGAGCAGAAGAGAAAAACCACAAGTGTTTTGTACAGAATCACAAAGACGTTTTATGCAGAATGACAAAACTTCAGGAATTATGAAAACACTTTATGATTAATAGTTATAGGATTTAAATTGCAAGGAAAAGCTCTGTAAAATTACTTAATTAAAGTAAAACATTTAATTAAATAGGGATTCTTCACAGCAAAGTTTTATGTTTGAGAAAGAGGTGGGGAAAGCATAAAGCCTAAGTTCTGAGTTCTAATTTAACTGGGCTTAAAATCAAATCTTTGTTTTGTAGCAAACTGAAGAAATATCTAAGTGATGTGCTGAGGTTTTTATTTGTCCTTAACAGTCTTTTGGTACTCTCTGAATGCCCTGGACTACTCAGTCAGCATGGTCATGGTAGTCTAGCGCACCTGGAAGGTACAAGGCTGGGAAAAGATAATTTATCAGGTCCAAACAAACAAGCAAACAAACCTTCCACTGTATTGCTTACAGCAATTAATTTTCACTAATGCAAGATATTCCCAAAGGAGCAAAAGAGAATTAATCAGCATACAAAATCCCTGATGCTCTCCTTTGGCACAGTTTACCCAAACTGCTTCTCAAACTACAGCTGCCTCTGATGGAAAAAATGCAAATGAAATTTTATTAAGCGCAAACATATTTAAAAGAAGCTTTAATAGCTCTCCATTTTTGTTATTTTGAAAAGCGATCTAAGTGTCACATTCCAAGATATTAAGACATCAGGGTAAGGAAGAGTACCATAATCTGGTTGCGCTTTATGGGAGTTACAACTCATTATCTGGAGGAAGAAAGTCTCAAGTTATTTTTGCAGTGCTAAAATGTTTCATTGCACTTATCAATGTGCTTTTTACCATCTGTGCATCCAAATTTAAATTGTATGCAGCTTTGGGCAGAAATGATTTGGTGAGCCTTGCCCTTACAAAACCAGTTTGCTAAAGCTACACCAGATCTGATTGGTGTCAAACTGGGAGAACATGTGTCAATTGTACTTCTTGCCCCATATGTATTTCATCTTGATGCATATCCCATGCATCAAGGAAGATCTAACATAAAGTTGCTACATAAGACCCGCATAATGTGGAAGATTAACACTAAATAAATTCCTGTATTGAGCCCCACTTACATCAACTGACATCTTCTTCCTTTCCAGCTGTTTTTGCCAGTACTATATAATTACTAATAATTCATGGGTAAATTACTAATTACTACCAGTAATAATTTACCGATGTTATAAACTGAATACAGGTTAAGTCCTCGATTTACGACCACAATGGAGCCCAAAATGTCTGTTGCTAAGTGAAACATTTAAGTGACTTTGCCCCATTTTACGACCCTTCTTGCCACAGTTAAGTGAATCACTGCGGTTGTTAATTTAGTCAAACGGTTGTTAAGTGAATCTGATTTTCCCATCAACTTGGCTTGTCAGAAGGTTGTGTGAGGGGATCACAGGACCCCAGGACACGGCAACCGTCATCAATATGAATTGATTGCTGAGAGTCTGAATTTTGATCACATAACCACGGGGAATGCTTCTACAGTCATTAAGTGTGAAAACCGGTCACAAGAAGACACGTTTTTCAGTGCCGTTCAGTGGTGGGATTCAATTTTTTTTACTATTGGTTCTGTGGGCGTGGCTTGGTGGACATGGCAGGGGAAGGAGACTGTCAAATCTCCGGTCAGAGGTGGTATTTGCTGGTTTTCCAAACTACTCCAAATTTCCGCCACTGGTTCTCCAGAACTGGTCAGAACCTGCTGAATACCACCTCTGGTGCCGCTGTAACTTTGAACAGTCACTAAACTGTTGCAAGCCGAGGCCTACCTGCACATGAAACAGACTAAATGCTGGGAACTTTGCAAGGCTAAAGGAAAGGCGGAGGGGTGCGGGGGGAAGTGTTGCAGCAATTCTCTTCCTTCTCAAACTTTTCATTGCTTCTGATCAGTGCCTGCCTTCTCCCCCATTGCAGCTGCTGAAGTCTTACTGCTTGCTGCTGTTGCTGCAGCTGAAAAGGTCAAGCTGACAGAGGCCACCCTGGAGAATCTCGCTGGTGCCAGCAACTTCAAGGCAGTGGAGGGAAGGGTGCTGGGGAGTGGGGAGTGTGTGTGTGTGTGGGGGGGGGGGAATAAGCCTAATAGAGATTGACTGAGACATTCTCCAGCTGGGATCAGCTGCACCACAATTCCTGCTCTGGATACTGAAAAAGGAAGAGAGAATGAATGTAAAGGGAGCCCCACCCCTCCCCTAATCTACACACACGTGCACACTCACACACACATATGATGTCATTTTTTCTTGCAGCACCTGCTGCCACTGCTGGGACCAGAAGCCATGAATATATAGCATTCCTTCCTTTAAACATCAGCTCTCCCATCCTTCTTGGAAGCATGGAGAGGAAAAAAGAACGTATAGAAGAAACCTGTCTGCTGACCGCGGCAAGAATTTTGCTAATTGAGAGCACAGAGAACTGTGCTGGTTGTGTATAACTCGGTGCACGGTACAGAAGACCACACTCATCTCTGGGAAAGGAACATTCGATCACCCAAGCCCTCTTTTTCATTTCTTTAGAAAATGTATCCTGTCCATACCCTATAGTTAACTAGCAGAACCCAAGGACATCTAGAACAGGGGTCTCCAACCTTGGCAACTTTAAGACTTGTGGACTTCAACTCCCAGATTTGCTGGCTGAGGAATTACGGGAGTTGAAGTCCACAAGTCTTAAAGTTGCCACGGTTGGAGAGCCTAGATCTAGAACTCGAGAAGCGTTAATAGGATGACTTGGTAAAGATGGAGGAGTTCATTGCTGCAATGTTTCTCTACCTCAGCAACTTTAAGCTATTTGGAATTCAACTCCTAGAATTTCCTAGCCAGACACAGGCAGCACGACTGGCTGGGGAATTCTGGGAGTTACGGTCAAAACAGCTTAAAAGCAGTGAAGTTAAGAAACACTGCATTATTATAGAATTTTAAATCTGATGACTCCACTCCTGCCCATCAAAATACATTTGGCAGAACCCTTCCCCTTTCTCCACTTGTTTCTCTTTGCCCCCATCAGATCTAAGCAGGAGAGGCATGCCCCCTGGGTGGATTAAGGATACTCATCTAGAGCAAGGGTGTCAAACTTGATTTCATTGACGGCTGCATAAGATTTGTGTTTGACCTCGGGGAGCTGGGGTGGGCATGGCTAGCTCAACATCACTAGTGATGGGGGGGGAGGGGGCGCCTGTGTTGGCCCAAGCGCCCTGCCAGAGAAAATGGGCTCCTGAGCTCTGTTTCCAGCTGCTCTTGCAACCCTCTGCCAGTGAAAACGGAGCTCACAAGAGCTGCACACGTTTTCAGGGTGCCCCTGTGGGTCAGATCTAGGCACCTCACAGGCTGGATCCAGCCCACAGGCCTTGAGGTTGACACCCCTGATCTAGAGGGACCCAAGAAATGGAGATTTTCTATCACAGATAAGCTCTAATCCTGTTGGCCTTTCAGAAAGATCTTAAGAGCTGAGATTTTTCGTGGTACAGAGGTCAGGGGGGTTTGTTAATTTACTGTTGATAGGCTATGCTTGATTACTATTTTATGCCTTTTTTAAATTATAGGTTTTTCATTTTCTATCTGTATTTGGTCTTGTAAGCTCAGAGTTGCCATGGTGGGATAGACATCCATATAAATGAATTATACATAAATAAATGTATTATTTAATCTTTTTTTTTCTTTGATATTCTAATGCTTTTAAACCACTCACAGTTTTCATCATATCCCCCTATGGAAAGAGACATTCATTTTAAGTATTTTCTCTGTCCCTGTGATTTTTTATTTTGGCTCAGCATCTAACAAGGGGCAGATACAGTACAGTATCAGAGGTACCTAGGAAGATACCAGGATTTTACATAGCAAAAAGGTATTTCTCATAAGCTCAGTTAGGTATGGGAAATAATCAGTTGTAATTAAATTCTAATTCCCATCAACTTCAGAAGGGGCTGATGGGATTGGGAGTACAAAAACATTTGGAGAATGGGAAAACTCTCTTGCAGTCAACTTCATGGACAAAGTAGCCCAACCCAGCCATATACTGAGCATTCACCAAAACAATTCTTAACGTCATTCATGCCAACATGAGAAATCTGCAAATGATAGATTCAAAATAAGCAGACATTCCAACTTCAAGCTTAGCAACAGGCAGCAAACTCATCTATTCCTATGAGATTTTAGCCATTAAATTGAAAGGCTCAATCAAATCTCGCTAAAATGTATAGCTTCATATTGAAACAAGAATTTTAGAGCCACAGATGGGCACAATTTAGTGGGAAATGTTTCATTTTCAATTTCAAAGCCAAATCTGATGACTTCGAGTATAATCATTTTCTATGCACATGCTTTACCATTCACCCCTACATTTCATATAAAGACATAATGGAGGTGTGGACATTTGTTATGGGTATGCACCAGAATCTGATGAGTGTCAGGAACTACAATGGAAGCTTCAAGGCTGTAAGTTGTGCCAGTGGTATGAAGGAATGTTTCCCAATAAACAAAGAAAGAGAAAGAATTCTACACTGTGACCAGTTTTCTTGGGGAAAAGAAAACAATGAGATGCAAAACAAGCAAGCAAACAAGAAAGAAACAGCTTTTACTCTCATTCTCTTCACTTCCTTATTAAAGTTTAATACACATTATTGTGGAGCTACCAGTGTTAAGAAAATTGCTGGATAAACACTTGTGTTAAACTCAGCGGAATGGCTTCATGCCAAGCATAATGCTAAAGTTCCCCAGTTGTGAAATGAGCTGTTTTTACACACCAAAGTAACCACACAGCAGGCCTGTGGAGCCTGAAGACAGCTGACAGAGATGACTGTGGCCATCCCCCTGTTGTACAGACAGCCACCCAAATACCAACATCTGCTGTGGCACAATTTACTTTTTACACAACATTTAGCAAAACAGTGCCTTACGACTGCAGCATCGTTAAAAGAGAAGGAACAACAAATAAATCGCTAAGACGGGAGTCTCATCAGACAATTCCAAAATTAAAGAGCAGTTTTTCTTGTGCGAGTTGAGCTTCGGATTCAGATATTTTTTTTTTTTTACTTCTCAAGTCTTAAGCAAGAGAACTGGTTTTATTATTACTTTAAAAAAAAAAGAAAGAAATTAGGAGGGTGGGAGGATTAGGGAGATGGTGGGGGGGGGGGAAACCAAAATGCAAAAACCAAATTTCTATCAAGTATGACAAACATAATCCATCAATACAGTGAAAATTACAGTTTGGAAGAGAATGAGGTTGATGCAATCGTCAGGAAAAACAGATGTTGATGGGGTATCTCGACCAGGTCCAGCTTTCTCTTTGTAATTCTAAAGGATGAAAAGGATTATGCAGTATGACTGGAAGCATTTGCAGGATGAGGGAAGGCGAGTTGGGAGAGAATAATGCCTATTCTTTCATCAAACAACCTAAAGACTTTAGTTTGTGAAGTAAGGAAGTTGCAACTAGAGTTCTCAGTTTAGAATAAACTTTCGGGACAGTGAGAACAATCAACCAATGGAACAGCTTGCCCTCGGAAATTGTGGGAGCACCACCAGTTGAGACTTTCAAGAAGAGATTGGACTGCCATTTGTCAGAAATGGTGTAGGGTCTCTCGCTTGGGCGGGGGGTTGGACTAGATGACCTACAAGGTCCCTTCCAACTCTGATTATCTGTAAATCTGAATCAATATATTAAAGCAAAGAAGGAAACCCGAGCTTGTATCTACAGCTGTTGCGTAGGTGCCCAGCCAGATAATCGTTCAAATACTCATGAGTGTTCCTTTGCACTCACAATATTGCCACAGAAATGGCCAAGGCAACCTACAGAGCAAGACATAGGAAGATGGAAACTCTCCCTATCCTGATTGACCATGAAAGATCACACACCTTCCAAAACTTAATTTGCAAAGGCATCCAAGTACAGAAAAACATGCTAATTCCATCTGAAGATACATCAATATTAAAATCGCAAACGTCCAATGCATGCCAATATTTGATGTTCATGATAGTCTATTCAAATGGATTTTATCCTGGAAGTACTTCAGTGTTCTCAAATGTAGTAGTATCTCAATAAACTTCAGGACTACTAACTACTAGGACATGTAAAAGCAATGAGTCTGAAAAACATGTGTTTTTTTTGTTTTACTTCTTTTGAAATATGACGGTAGTAGACAGCAAAAACATTCATAAATGTTTTGAGGTCAAAAGTTCTGACCCCCAATGCCCTCTTCTGACTGAGAAAAGATACTCCAACTGCACAACAGATGTTCAAATAGTTCATTCCAACATTGCACCACTTTGAGTGAAATTGTAATAAGACTTCTGAGGTCAAAATATTTGGATCTCAAAACATTTTGCATACTATTATTGGCTAGTCTGTCCAAAGTGGAAAAACATGAGTTGCTGGATTTTCTTTATATCTGGCCTTAATTTTGTTTAAAAATCCAATCTCAAATCCGGCTTCCTTCTCCCCATTCTGTTTTCTTGACCTTGCTCTAAAAGAAGGGGGACAGTATATAAGCCACAAAGACACACCAACATGTTTATAAACTTAATCATATGTTCGTTGAATGTAACCTTTGTGCTGTAACAAAAATAATGAATATAGTAACTGTAATGGGGGTCTTGGGAGCCAACACAAAACAACTGCAACACCACTTGAATACCATCAGCATTGACCATCAATTCACCATCAATCAATTGCAAAAGGCAGCTTTACTCAGAACAGCTTATATTCTGTAACAATATCTCTAACACCATAAAACATCAACATAATCATAAAAAAGGTCCTTGGGAAAGACTTGATAGGCAGACAAAATGCCAAAGCCAGTGTGAACATCTGGCTGACTTTGCAAAGGACCACAATAAATAAACAAACAAAATGGGGTAACACCATGTAATTTCAGGGCAATTGCCTGCTTACTAACAAGTTTCAAATTGCCAAGTAATGTGGTACAGTAGCTAATGCAGTCCAAACAGCATCTTGTTCAAAACACAGCTGTAATAGTGGACTGGACTCAAATAGAATTAAAAACCCTGCACAGGAAGCCCAGAAAAATAATGACAATGCAGGATGATATTTTTATGTTTTATGTGGTATGTCTATGTTGTTTTGTTGTTAAAATAAAAAACTTTTTTTAAAAAAAAAATAATGACAATGAAACATATCTTTCATCTGCAGCAATGTTGATAGAGTCTATTGCAAAGGAAAATAGGTGAATGTGGCATGTTGCAAGTACAAGTATGCCAGAGAGCTGAAGTAGAAGAACAAATCCACAGGAAGAATATCTGAAGGACAATGAACAAGATGCACTATAGCTGATGTACTATGAAGGCTTACTGAGTACTGGAGAGAATTTTGTGGATCAAACTGGTTTACAAGAAAGATCAAATGGAGAAAGCAGACATGAAAAGACAAGTATTACATGCCCAGTAAATTTTTAAAAAAATCAGGCAAAGTAGATAACAAGACCTGGCAATGGCTAAGACCAAGAAAATTGAAGAAAGAGACAGAGTGGCTAATTCTGGCTGTAAAAGACCAAGCCTTAAGAATAAACGCATACAACGCCAGAATCGAGAAGGCAAGATAAGACAACAAATGCCACTTCTGCAAAGAAGCTGAAGAAACAACGGACCACCTAGTTAGCTACTGCCAGAAGACTGCACAAACTACTACAAACAATGCCATGACAAAGGAGCAACAATGGTGCATTTGAAAGATCTGCAAGAAGTACCGTTTGTCTGCAAGCAAGAACTGATGTGATCACAAAATAGACAAAAGAAAGAAATGAAAAACCAAAGTGATCTGGGACTTCAGAATTCAGAAAGACAAACACCTGCCATATAATCCTGCAAACTTTAAAAATTGTTGTTGAGAAAGACAAAAAACTCTGGAAGTGGATGTGGCAATACCCAGAGACAAGAAAATAGAAGAGAAAGAACTGGAGAAAGTTACAAAATACAGGTAGTCTTCAACTTACAACAGTTCATTTAATGACCAAAGTTACAACAACACCGAAAAATGTGACTTATGACCTTTGCAACATCCCCATGATCATGTGATCAAAATTCAGATGCTTGGCAATTGGTTCATATTTATGACAGTTGCTGTGTCCCAAGGTCACATGATCAACTTTTGCAACCTTCTGACAAGCAAAGTCAGTGGGGAAGCCAGATTCACTTAATAACTGGATTGCTAACATCAACTGCAGTGATTCACTTACCAACTATGGCAAGAAAGGTTGTAAAATGGAGCAAAATTCACTTAACAAATGTCTCACTTAACAACATAAATTTTGGACTCAACTATGATCATAAGTCAAGGCCTACCTGTATACAGACCTGCAGATGTACAACTGTGGCAGCAGAAAGAATTACAGAATAACAGAGTTGGAAGGAACCCTGGAGGTTTTCTAGTCCAACCCCTGCTCAGACAGGAAACTCTATCGTTTCAGACATGTGGTTGTCCAATCTCTTCTTAAAAACCTGTTGGAGCATCCACAACTTTTGGAGGCAAGTCATTCCATTGATTAATTGTTCTAACTGTCAGAAATTCCTCCTTAGTTCTAGGAATACACCAATAATAGTAAAACATCTGGAGTACCACCGCAGCATTGACAAAACCACCATCAATCAATTGCAAAAGGTTGATTTTCCAGGAACAACTTATTTCCTATGATAACTTTTAATATTATTAAGCAACAACACTTGCCTATTCCAGGTCTTTCGGAAAGACTTGATAGGTGGACAAAAAGGACAAATTCTGTCTTAACATCTGGCTGATGTGAAACCAATAATAATGATAAAAATAGGGTCTTTCAAAATACCTGTTAGGGTGGGAGCTGTTCAAATTTGAGGGGGGAACCTCATTAGACAGGGAAAGAAGATATGGGTGCAGAGAAGGCATGCTTCTTGGCAGTTTCTATTTGATGGAACCTGCTAGATTATTGCAAAAGTACTACAAAAGAAAATATGTCAATTCACATTAAGAAGAAAACTTAACCAAGAACACAAGAGTCATACTTGAAAACAAAACTTCTCAAACTCTGGAAGAATGGGTTGCATTTTTTTAAAAAAAGCCTATCAGGCTTGTGTAGACCAGCCAAGAGCAATGTTAGAAATCTGCTTCTGCTAAACTAAGTTAGAGCCTGTTCACGATAAGTAGGGGAACAAAGCCTGTAGTGAATTTTGAGAGATGGATCGAGCCGTCTTAAAACCATACACCAATCACGGCAGGGCAATAATTGGGGGATAGTATCCTGCTAGCCAGTATGTTCATTGTCACTGGAGTGTCCATATAACGGTATAAGGGTACTGTATATACTCACGTAAAAGCCCGTACATGGATTAGTTGACCCTTAAATTTGTAATCAAAATACCACAGAAAATGCACCACCCCTGCATTTTTTCATGGCATTTTAGTTAAAAATTTGAGGAGCAGCTTATCTGCAAAGTACCTAAAAAAAATGACCTTGTATAATGAAGATACGTCTATCTGTGGCTAACCCAAACCTGATTTTTTGGCTATACCTTGGCATCTGAAATTTCACCATGAGCAAATATGGCACTAGCTCGATACCCGTGCTTCACTACGGAAATATGTGGTCAGGCTTAGTTTTTGGGGAGGAAAATAAGGGGAAAAAATGTGCCTCTGCCTACCAGCATCCATCGGTATTCATCTGGCTAGAGTCCTATCACTGTGTGAGAGATTTGAGGGCTGTTTGGAAAGTGAAACAGTATTTGCTGTGTGAGCAATGAGACAGCAAGAAGCCTAGGCATGGCTTAGCTCAACTGTTCTGTAGTAAAGCTGCTTGCTGCTGTGAAAGTAAAACTGAAACTGAAACTCCTCTCCTCTGCTTGTGTTTTGCATTTGGAAGAGATTCCTCTTCAGGTGGGGAGGGGGAGTAAAACTCCTTAGCATCAGAGCGTATTAATAATAATATACGAAATACTAATGCTCTGACAGTCATTTTGAAAAATCCTTTCTTAGAAGCCAAGAGGAACATACATGCCAAATTTCAAGTCACCTTGTAGGCTTTACGGTTCTGGAGATTTTGTGATGATGTGTGAGTGGTATTTCGTTTTTATATATATAGAAGATTGATGGAAGTTCAATATGTTTATCCACTATTTTAGAAATGGACAGCATAAATTCAAATAATAATAATTAAACAATGGCCCATTTCATTACAAGTTTTTGTTGCAATGGATTGCAATCAGTTAAATTTATGCCAAAATACATCTGCTGATCTTCAAGATGCTTAAAGACTCCATTGACTGTGTTGCAAGAAACAACCAATACATTATTAAACAAAGATCTCAGTCTAGTTCTGTTAGGCCTGCAGAATTCTGACTCAAGTGGTCTTAAGAAAAATCCAACTCTTTCTCAAGAGTTAAACCCAAGCTTTGCAAAGGCATTTTAACTAATATATAGCCATGGTTTTGCCTAAAACTTCTTGGTACACTTACAGTTCATTAATAAAGTCTATCTTGTGGACAAAAAAAGTCCATTGAGGAAGCACATTTCAATCGACAGTGGCCAGATACGAATGTAAACAGTAATGGATTCTACACTGCTGACCACCAGTATTTGCACCAGCTTGTATTCCAACCACAGAAATCCATGATAAAACACTGGCAGAGAATATAGTGGTATAATATGAAAGATACATATGCAACACAAGCTTGCGTTTCTGAACAACCACAACCGGTTGTAGGCCATTTTACATCTAAAATGGAGCATGGAAAAATGAAGACTTTGGGACCACAAGAAATCCTTCCAAAGTTACACCCTGCTAGCCAGACTATGGAACAAATCACTCACCAGGGTGAGGTACCAGAGGACAAGTTTGTGAGGAAGCAGTCTCTTCGACAATTGGCAGCGGTGCAGAAAAAATGCTGTGTAACTATGGAAACTCCAACATACGTCAAGAGGGCATCACATGAAATAGGCTTTATTTAACTCACTTGTAAAATGCAAAAACTCATCAATCTTCCATTCATACATATACACACTCCAAGGCAATGGTTCCAGCACTGCGTCTACTACACGTAAGTCTGCTGCAAAAAGGGTTAAATGATGCCTTGAGCAGCTAAGCTTGGTTGAAGGATGCAGCATTGATCTCTTCTCTGCTTCCTTCAGAGCTTCAGCCTAGGCTTGCGTTAAATCTCTCATGAGCTCAACAGATTCAAGGTCAGAGTTCAGATGCTGCTATTACTGCAGATGTGAAAGATGCTCTCATGATGACTATGATTAGCTACTGCAGACTTCAGCCACATTTACATGTCTTTCTTACTCCCTTACAACAGAGTAATGGACTTTTCACCCATGTTTGTCAACCTTTGAAGGCGAAGGTACCTACACGATGTTTTCATAACAGCCGTGTCAGATCTGACTCCTTATTTCCTGCCTTGCTGGATTCAGCCCTCACACCTTCCTAGCAGACTCTCAGAACTAACATTATCCTGAGAGCAGAGTAAGAATGCACTGAGATTGTCTTGATGAAGCTTTGCCAATGCTGACAAGCATGGGAAAATTTCAGAGGATCTCATTCTTATCCCAAAGCACAAACCCATTCCTGATCTCGAACATAAGAGAGTGAAGTGGCTGGGATCAACATTAATGAGGATCTCCCATGTGTGCAAATATGTGTGGTCCTAGTCCTGGGAAGTGACTGGATATTTCTTTTTCTATCTAAGCTGAATTATGTTTCCAACTTGAATCCAGAAATGGATATTTTTGCCTCAGTTATCAAATCCCAAGAGGAACAGCCCCTGACCAACACATAGCATCTAACTTCTGTAGCATTTACAAGAATGAGAAGGCTAAACAAGCATTCTTGAAATGAAAGTAAAACAGGACTACAAATGTGACTGAAAATAAGTTACTAAGCTTCAGAATAAGGTAAAGTGCATCTAAAAGGATTGTCATGTACAATATAGATGTATAAAGGAAAGAGAGAACCAGGAAGGAGTCCCTTAAGAGTGACATGGGATGAGACCATTTAAAGGTGGCTTCTTTAGGGGGCAATTTGTTCTCCTAAATTGGTTTTGAAAGTATAACATAAAAATCTAGGTGCTAGACTGAAACATATATTTATGATGTCAACATATAGAAAGTATTTAAAAATGCTGAAAGCTAACTTTAGAGTCAAAGAGACCAATGATAAGATATTAACTAAGTGTTATTACTAAAACTCGACAGAGATAAAGTTTACTCTATGACAGTTTATTCAGGGAGTGTTTGAGCCCAACATTTCTGCTGCTATACGAGATGTTTGTTAAGTGAGTTTTGCCCCATTTTACAACCTTTCTTGCTGCAGTTGTTAAGTGAATCATTAGGTTAGTAACAAGATTGTTAAGAGAATCTGGCTTCCCCATTGACTTCGCTTGTTAGAAGGTTGCAAAAGGGGATCATATGATTCTGAGACACTGCAACTGTCATAAATATGAGTCAGATGCCAAGCATCTGAGATCATGAGGATGCTGCAATGGTCGTTAAGTGTGAAAAACAGTCATAAGTTACTTTTTTCAGTGTTTGAATGGTCACTAAATGAACTGTTGTTAAGTCGAGGACTACCTATGCTTGTCGAAAGAAGCAGTTGCCACTAGAAGCAATTTTAATGCATTCTCCACTTTTGCAAAAATACTCAGAGAATACAGTTGAGAGTTTGTTTATTAAATCTTTTGCCTTCAGTTTAACATCCAGCATTCATAAGATCAGGCTAACACTGCTGCTCCAAGAAAAATAATAAGCTCTTTTCTTGAAGGATGCAGGAAAGCCATAAAAATTATAGTACAAGACCAAAGCCATTAGCAGAATGTTTATGTTCAAATTAGCAACATTGGATGAATGGCCAACTTCATTTTAGCAATGAATGTTTGCATTGTCATTTCCTTTTTTTAATATTAAAAAAGGAAAAATATGCTATTCTATTCTACTATGTTTCAATGCTGGAAAAACTGTAACAGAGGAAGGAACTGTTCCAGCAGCTAGAAAACCTACAAAATTCTTACCATAACTTTGGCACAGTGCATTTTTTACCATCACAACAGCTCCATTATGCTACATGATTTGTTTTTTTCTTCACAAATTTACTATCCACTCTACCCGCTTCACTCCAAATGTTAGTTTTATCTTTCTTTATTAAGTTAAAGGATGGGGAGAAGGATCAGTCCTTGCTTAGTAGCTGCTATGCTAAATGGACAGGCTAAACCATTGATTGTTATATCTATTTCTACTTCAAAGGGAACATACTTTTCTTAAAGTACATGTATTTCTTGGCCTCTGAGAACCACAGTGAAGTAACATAATCAAGAATGGACAAGGGCAAAATTTCAGCCTTCAGAACACTTCACGGAAGAATTGCTTTTATTTTTAAAACTGTTACGTTAAGCATGCCATAATTATTAATGCACCATTTTTGCTTGCTGTTCCCTGCATTGTGCTTGTCGGTGTCTGCTCTAAACCTGTGCTGTATTGCCATCCTTGGAATAAAGAAAGAAATCAATGTAAATTTCAATCTGGATGATCACAAAGCATTCTTGGCTTATTTATAGTCAGTCAAAACATTTAACCAAGCCACAGAAGTATGATTGAGTCCACAGTCTAAAGTGAAATTCCAGAAGCAAGCCAAAGAACAAAGCATTATGCCCACTGGAAGCAGTAGCATTGTTCAGAATGCATATGCATGCTTCCCCTATCTAAAGCAGAGCCTACCAAACAATGTCTTGGGTAATTCCGTGATTCTTCAAAATTTAGAATTTGTCTCTACTGATTTTTTACATGCAACTTAGAATTTGGGAGGAGACCCTGGAATTGCATTTGTCTTCTATACTTGAATACTGTGCTCCAAGAACTGCTCTCCAAATCAAACACAATTTAAAAAGCCTTCTATTGAAAAATTCATTTCATTCACATAGTCTCCCTCAGCCTTACAGCTCTTGGGAACCTTATAGCTCTATGTACTTCAATACCCAGAATTCCCCAATAAGCATAGCACATGAAACGTGGAAGATAAAACTCATGAATCTGACCTCCAGATTTGGAAAGCTGCACTAGACTGTTCTCCCTTTTTTAATCATCTGCCTACAAAATACTGCTTTTCAAAAATATTTATAATATTCATAATCTATTTTTCTATTGTGGAATCCCAAGCAATAGATACGAAGTGATAGCTGATCTGCTATCCAAACCTAGTTGTTTAATGTCAAGAAGTTCCTGTGCCATTCTAGATCTTTCAAACTATAAAAATGCTGTTGTAACACAAGAGGAAATGTACATAGCAAGATTTATTCTTTGGTTTCCAAAACACTCTACTGGGTTTTATTTCTGTACAGACTATAGGTAAGCAAACATCTGTCATTAAATCCATCGAGGGGTGAGGGGAAGGAGAGAGACAATAGGTGTACTCACAATTCCAAATTTAGATTGCTTTCATTTAGAACTGTAAATTCATTTATTTTTTTGCAAAGGACTGAATGTTCTCAGATTTTATTTCAGTATTTATTTATTTATTTATTTAAAAGACTTATATGGCTGGCCACCTTACGCAGAACAACTCCTGATAGCTCAAAACCACAAGAGTCTCTCCCCAAAATCAGAATCTGGTATTTCAATCACAGTCTCCAGTCCAATCCTCAAGCTCAACCTTACCCTATCTCAATGCTTAAGGAAAGAGCCAGCTTTTTACAGTTTTTAATTATCCAAAGGAGAGAATCTATGTAACTTGGACTTGAATGTGGAGTGCCGGGCGCTCTCTGAGCTGGTCTGCTTGCAGACATTTTTTCAACTGATTAAGTAACATCGTCGGTGCAAGGGTGGGGTTTGCTGCCTGTTTATATATAGTAGCTTGCCCTGTCAGTGTTGGTGGAAGCATGGTTCTCTCCTTGGAAGTTCCTGGATTAGAATTTTTTGTCCTGCTTGATTGTTTTGCAGGTGTAGCTGGGTGTTGGCTGCTGGGGCTAATGTGTTTTGGTCTTTTTTTCCAGGAACCCCCTACTGGTTCTATTAGTTTACTTACAAAGTTTTGGAGGGCTTTAATTTGTTTGTGTGCTAAAGTAATGCCATGTGGTTGTAATCAGTGGTGGGTGTGGCTTGGTGGGCATGGTAGAGGAAGGATACTTAAAATCTCTAATCAGAGGTGGTATTTGCTGGTTCTCCAAACTATTCAAAATTTTCACTAGTGGTTCTCCAGAACTTGTCAGAACCTGCTGAATACCACCTCTGGTCATAATAGTCTGTTGCTTTTGAAGTGTTTTTTGATGCATGGTAGTCTGGCACACAAACCAACTGAAGCCTTCTAAAACATCTTAAGTAAACCAAATGATCCAGTAGCCCGAGAAGAAAAAACAAGAATTCATCTACAACATATAGTACAAGGGCCATAATAGTCACTACGTAGGACCGACTGGCAGAAAATCAGTAGAACTCATATATCAGTCTGTTGATGGTTAATTTGTCTGAATGCAAAGCTTCCAGAAATTCCCTAGTGTGAACACAACCAGCAGTCAGAAGACACAATGAAAACACATGGAAGACTTAACAACAGTTTCATCTGAGAAACTGTGAGCACCCTAGACCAAGACAATTCCAAAAACACTAGGGAATTTCTGGAAGCTTTGCATTCAGACAAATTAGCCACCAACAGACTGACAGAAATAAACCCTATTACATACTATTCAAAAGAGAAGATACAAAGCTAAAAATGAAACAAAAAAGTTTCTCTTTAGGAAACTAAATCCAGACTAGACTAAACCAAACTAAGACTATTTTGGTAAAGAAACTACAATTGTCTTCCCCACACCAAATCAACAGATAACTCACATTATTTCACAGACCAATGGAAGAATGGCCGGCCTCTACCACAAACTTCAGGGGTTCTTTCAGTTATTCCTTTTGTGAGTCAATGTGGCCACACAATGAACTTTAAGATGATTACTCAGTTTATCTGAGCTTCCACTGCACATGCCACAAGCTGAATAACAGCTGGATTTCCTTGCATCGTTCTCTTATAAACAGCATATAGTAACAATAAAACTGGCTTTCTTAGTCTCCTATAACTACTTTCATGTTTTAAAATGCTTTCCGTATTTACTTCTCTATTCAAAAACTTCTCTAATTGTTACAGCACTGCTCTTAACATTTGTGGTAAATCTGCTGTGCAGTATATTTTGAAGCCCACTTTTAAATAAATCTAACCTAAGTGTTTTGCAAGCCATATGTAAGCAAAACTTTACAACAAATATTAACAGAGTACAAAATAAAATTTAGCTTCCTTCAGTTCTCAGAAAAGAGAACTTTAAAAAAAGTGTCCGGGATGAAAGAAATTTTGACCTAGAATATGAAAAAAGAAGCAAAATAAACTTTTCCATGATTGAATTGCACAATTATGACACAACTTCAAAGAAGGCCTATGTGCACAGACAACATATAAAGCAGAATCACCAGCAAATTTATATGGGAGTAAAGAGTCCTGCAGTCAATATAGTTAAGTCTATGAATGTCAAATAAATTGGGTTAAAAGCCAACTGGGAACCACAGAATATCCTGCAAATGGTTTTGGGCTCTGTATGTGGTCTTTGTCAGTCAATACCTTAGAAACAGTCACTTAAATCACAGTTAACTGGACAAAAAAAGTGCACATCACCATGGAGAAATCATTCCTGTTCAGAACTGGTAAACTAGCCTAAGCTGGAAAGGCTAATATCTAGTTTCTGCCAAATCACGCAAAATTTGAAAATGCAGTCTCAGAATTAAGGATATCCAGAAGTTTTCTCAGCTTAGGATGTTTAGCCTTTCACAGTAAACCCATGATGAATGACCTCTCTTCCCAACAAAGAACAGAAAAATACAAAACACACTGAGGCATCTGCACTTTTAGGGCTGTTATGGTTTTAATAATGTTTTAAGCTGGCCTTTATTTTTTGTTTTGGATTTGTTATGCTTTAGTGTATTAACAAAAATATATTTTAAAAAAAAATGAAAAAAAAATAAGGCAATTGAATTAGTCACTCTCTCTTACCCAGAGAATAAATCAGATAATTCAATAGCAATTGCCTCAAGAAGTACCATAAAAACCCAAGAAATAAGAGTGGGGCTTGCATAAAAATGTTTTTAAAGATGCAAAGTATAAGCTGAAATGCACTGAGCCCCACCTTCAAACTTCATGAGATTTTTTTTTTTTTTGGGGGGGGGAGATACATACAGGATAGAAAAATGCTTCTCCTCCCTACCATGTACCGAACTTCCTCACTTTTAGCAGCCACAAAACATTGCACCCTTGCTTTCCTTGTACTACAGAGCTTACACCATGTGCTTTCATGCATTATGTGTAAAACACAAGAAGCAGAGGAAGTCAGTTGTAACTGCTGCTGCTATTGCAACTCCAAGTCATTGCAATTCGGAGTCACAAGGCTACTCAAGCTCTATTGAAAATTGAACAGTTCATTCATAAGATCTGCAAACTGTTGGCTTGAGGTCAGAGAGATGACTAGTTTTTCCACAAGCAAAACATCTGCTATCCTGGAAGTAGGACTTCCTTTAAGTGACTGACTCATGACATTGCCAGGAACTACAAAGACTGACACAGAGAAAGGAGTCTCATTTCATTTCCTCATTCAGTGCAGGCAAAAGGCATATAGGAGGCCACAGTGGAAACTTCTTACACTGCCACACAGAAAGTTCTGCAATATATTTAGATGTTCAACCCACCCACTGCTCCTAGCTTTGTACAAAATTTGCATCCCCGCAATGGACATCAGGCAATCACCAAGCCAAGGCATTATTAAGTCCTGAATTTAATTAATTAATTTGAATGCCCAAATAAATGGCCCTTGGAAGAAAAGAGAGCCTCTATTTACTTCCTTGATGCAAAACTGCAATACTGAACTTCAAAGGAAAACAAACTCTTAAGCAGGAACCCTTGTAAAAAGTACACATTTCTCATTGTTTTAATGAAATCTCAACTTGCTGGAGAACACCTCTCACCACAAAGTTGCAGTAGAAGCATCAGAACCTTTGTTGATGTTCCTAGCACTTGCTCAAGGTACAGAATTATTATTTTGATGTGTTTCTCTTCATACTAACATACATGACCTTTATCAAGTACAGGCAATGGGGCATCCTCCAAGCACCTATCAGATTTATATCCTGCTTCTTTTGACAGATTGTCAAGGTATCTTTTGTGAGTAGCTCAATATTTTCCTTGTCTTCCTAGTCTTTTAACTATTACACTACACTGCAATTCCCACATGCCCCAGCCACCTCAGCTGATGGTCAATAATTGTACTTCAAAACATCTAGAGGCTACCCCATTGCCAACCTTATACATGGCATTGTGCACGTAAGCAGATATTAGAAATACATAAGCATTTTAGAATTTGAACTACTTTTATCTCTAATTCCCTTTTTTATGATTCTCTATTCCAGGGGTGTCAAACTGAAGGCCTGTGGGCCGGATTTCGCATGCGGGGTGCTTAAATCTGGCCCGTAGGGCCAGCCTGGAAATAGCAAAGGACCGGCCTGCGGTGTCTCTGCTAGCGAAAACAGGGTGTGGAGGGGCCACACTTGGCCCCCCACCCTGCCCCATTTTCGGCCTGGATGGCCTCGTACACCACTCTGCTGGCCAAAATAGGGCATGGGGGGGGCGCTGCTGCAGGATGCATCCATCACGTTTCCCCCCTTCCCCCCCCCCAGAGAACTACAATGCTGATCCAGCCCTCGAAGAAATCCAGTCTGACACCCCTGATCTATTTCCTTATATATACATAACTCTAGCTGAATGAAAGAGCTAAATTTAAACAACCACTTCTGCTGCACAGAAGACAACAATGAAGATCCTCTCATTTGATTAATTATGTGCCATCAGATCGGTGTCAACTCTTAACAACTATGCAGATAGACTTTCTCCAGGAGGATCTGTTGCCAATCTCACTGGCAATATCTTCCAATGAGGCATCCATTGATGTTATAACTAAGACCATCCGCCTTGCTGCTAGTTGTCCTCTTCTCTTTCCTTCCATTTTGTCCAGCATTACAAACTTTTTCAGAAAGCTGTATCTTTGAGTAATGTATCTGAAGTATGATAATTTGAGACTTTGTGTCTTGAATGAGAACTCTGGGTTGATTTGTTCAATGATCCATTTGTTTGTTTTCTGAAATAGTCTCAAGAAACTTCTCTAACACCAAAGTTGAAAAGTACTAACACTCTTTCCCTTTTGACTCTTCAAAGTCCAACTTTCACTTCCATACAGTATTATGGGAAAATCTATTTCTTGCACAATTCTAATCTTTGTAACTTTGGGCATCTGAGCATTTTTCCCCAAGGACATGATTGCTGTTCTACACAATAGCAATTATTGGGAGTGTATTACTTGATGTTGCTTCCTGTCCCATTGATAGCTGACCCTAAAAGGCAGAAGCATTCTATCACTTCAAAATATTGATTGTCAGTTCTAAGGATGGTTGCTGTACCTGTTATCATCAGTTTGGTTTTCTATATATTTTAGTCCCATTTTTTTCACTATGTACCTTGACTTCCATTACTAGGGCTTGCAGATCATTTGAATTTTAGCTATCAGTGTTATCAGCATAGCACAGGTTTTTTTGTTCTTTCAATTTATAATCTCACTCATCTTCTAATCCAGTTTCCATAATATATGTTCTGTGTGTATGTTGAATAAATAAGCATATACAGCCTTGTCTCCATTCTTTTGCCAACCTGGAAACAATGGAAGCAATCTGTTTGTCCTTGTTGTGGTCATTCTCTGGCTTCCTGACATGTGCATAGATTTTTCATTAGGGCAATCAGATGGTCTAGGAGTCCAATTTTATTAAGCACATTGACATAACTGACACAATTTAAGGCTGTTCTATGAAGCAAATAATACAATGATGACGATGATGATGTTACCATTCAGTCATATCCAGCTCTTGGTGATTCTATGGGCCATGTCTCCCTACATCTTCTGATCTTGCACTACTTCTTTGAGTTGTTCTATGCTCTGGCTGGTGTCTTTTTGGTATTATTTGAATTTCTCGGTCCAACATGCATCACCTTTAATGTCTCATGTTCTTCCTTTTCTAAGCCAACTTCAACATCTGGTGTCTCCCTTTCCATGTAAAGCTCTAACCTGCATTAGATGATCATAAGCTTTCATTGGCTAGCATGTGAGATCTCTTATCTTACTGAAATCTGTGAACCACTAAAGCAACATAGCATCTATTCATACGTTAGAATTCATCTTGTTTTTTTATGCATCAAAATAAATTCAAGGAAGCAGGGAGAATTTACCCCCAAAAAGTTATATAGAGTTTCATTTCCTTTTAAAGAAATGAAAAGAAAATTTTAAGAAATACATATATTTTTACTGTAGATTTTCTTTTCGCAAGCTTCTCTTGTTGTAATTATAGCCTGAATATGTTTCACAAGCTCACAGTATCAGATACTGGTTTTGGAAACATCCTGTGGTTCGTTTACTTAAAACCTTTCAAAGTCACTTTTTTCCCTCTCCATTCTCAGTTTATTTTTAAACTGCCACTATTGTGAATGGAAAGACGCTATTAAAAAGATACCCCAAAATGCAAAACAAAAATAAAAACAAAGGGCACAATCCTGTTATTGTCACACATTAATTAAATTATGGTATAAGACAATAATTATTAAAACCTCCAACACAACAAAGCGGTCAGCAGTCCAGCTGAGAAAAAACAGCATAGTATAGGATAGAAAATGGTGGATTAGGACAAAATCTGGGTTTAAATCCCTTCTCAGTACTGAAGATTAACTGATTCTCAGTATGACCTATATAATCTTGTAGAACGATATGCTTTGCAAGTTGTCAAATGTTTCCATCCTCTATGAAAGATACTTCTGGATTTTCCTCACCTTTGTGGGCATTTAGGAATTGCTTCCAAATATTCCTTGGTAATGTTTTTGAGTTACTTTATTGTCAGAGGTGGCGAAAGGTGCTACTGCTGTTATGTTTTCAGTTATGTATTTTTTCATCACTGAGAAGCATCTAGGGCGCTCATTCTTCCCAATCTCAAAAAGGCCGTGAGTTTTATTGTAATAGCTTTCCCCTAAGTGTTTAATGAAGAAGCCAGACCGATCATCTTCTGGATACACTGTAGAGCAAGAAAGAACCTGACATGCACATCTGTCCCTTGGCCTCTATGTCACTAAATAAGAGGAATTGGGCCTGTATATAACACCAAGCTTTGCAAACAAGATGGGGCAGCTGTTGGTGGACCAGTTGCCCTAATGTCTAGCAGCAGCCATCCTTCAGTTTCTGGATTTTATAGCAAGGTTGATGGTGGGTTGCATGTAAACCTTTGCATGATGCACTTCATGTAAACCTTTGCATAATATAGTTGGATCCAGGTGCCTAATGGACCCTTTAGGCTTTCAGAGACCTTTACTAATTTCATAGGAAATTTGCATTGATCTCTGGGTGACAGAAATTACAGGAAGAGATGAAGCAAATAAAGGAATGCCTACAGCAGTGATGAAGAATGAACTCAACCAATAGTGTGCCTGTCTCTGGGATAATAGCTTATAGTATGACAATAACTTTGACTTCATTGTGTCTGTGTTAACTTTCCTCCGAGCTGCTGTAGCATGTTTGCATTTTTTTTCCTCTTTTTTTTGCAGACAAAAAGCCTTGCATTTGCTTCTCAGAAGTTTTCAATGATGACTCTAAATTGTCTGAAAGTGCTGGGATTTGGAGTCACTGTTTTATAGCACATTTATTGCTTCCTATGTAGGGAGTTTTAATCAGTATAGATGGGGAAAGTGAGGTTATGCTTGTGGGAGCTCCAGCTGGATAAGGTTTGGTCTACTATATCAATTATTCTCTCTAAGTGTGGTCTGGGAACAGACCCAGAGGAAAATAAAAAGGAAGAAAGGGGCACTGGTTATCCTTGCCAAAGACCTGTGATCGGTCAAGAGGTGACTAAGCTGTGTGTGACAGTGAGGAAGGCCTCCTGATCCAGGAAAGAGTGCACACCTGTTTAACCTGTGCAAAGCCTCCCCCGCCTTCAGCCATAGCTGCTACTTGCAACAGGAGCTGCCCAGCAAGACTTCCAAATTCCATACCAACAGCGTCTGAGAGTGCTACCTTGACAACGTACCTCTTTATTGATTTTTTCCTTTTGCTTGAAACAGAAAAAATGAAATTATGACATGTGGTTCTAAAACAGATTATAAAATGTAAACATTATCAATTGATATGATAAAATAATTTATAACTGCTGTAAAAGAAAATCAGTCACTTGTTTTTATTTTCAAAATATCTCTAGAGTACTATGTGCGACCTAGAGGCTCTCTTAGAAATAAGAGATTATGTTGAGGGCGAATATTTTGTTCTGTAGCATGACAGCTTCCCATTAATGACTCTTTGAAACAGTGACATTTTGAAGGAGGACCTGATGTCAAAGGACATAAGAATAGTTGCAATATGATCTGGAGTTGGGGGAAGTTAACATCATTTCCTTGTCTTCTGGCTCTATAATTCTATGAGGTCAACCTCTACTGCAAAGGGGAAGAGTCTATTTAATCAGCCTATCCTAGATTACTGATGAATCCACCAAGGCAGGGCTGGGGAACTATGGCTCTTTTATGACCTGTGGACTTCAACTTCCAGAATTTCCCAGCCAGCCATGCTGGCTCAGGAATTCTGGGAGTTAAAAGTCCATAGGACATAAAAGGGTCATAGTTCCTCACCCCTGCACTAAGGTATCAGAGGGAACTTGGAATTATTCCTGAGATGCCTAGTTCAGTTGAGGCCTTGGTTGCAACTTGGAATGAGCATGTGACAAGGGACTTGGACTGGATAATCCTTATGTGAACTTTCTGTGTTCGTGGATCTCATAGGGTGCCCTAGTTTACAGAATAACTCCAGGAGAAGAGACAGCGCACCTATAACATTGCTGGAGGAAGACTAGAACCAAAGCCAACAAGGCAAAAGTGAGAACCTTTGTTATTTTGTGGTGTAAGAGTAGTAAAAAATAGTCTACTTCTCCACTTTTACAGCACCCGCAGATAGCTGGATCAGCAACTCAGCAGGTGTCTATGTCTCTTCTGGGTAAATGGATTGCATGGAAGTATATCCACTTATTCAAGATAGGAAATGGAAAAGAAAATTCTGGGGTGCTGGAGAACCACCTGAAGGGCTAAAGGGATGGGTTATTGCTAAATAGTGTTATTTTGACTAGTACATTTGCAAAAAGGAGCATAATTCTCTCGAAACTTCAAACACCTCCTCCTCTGATTTAAAAGAATCACTGAGGTCTGCTTTAGAAGCCCATAAAATACAAGCACTCCCATTTCTACTTTTTGTTTTGTTTCCCAGAAAAAATCTTGCACAAAACAGGAAGCCTCATTCATACATCTGTGGTTGCCAGCTTGAATAGATGTAACCTGTTTATTACAGTAGCGGTAACAACACACAACTTTCTTGCAACAAGAGGCAAATATCCCCTTTTCTCCACTTTGCTACCATTCCTTATTTGGGGGAGCATTTATCTAAATAGCTTCAGGAGTATCCCACTTCAGCTTCTGAAGACTAGTATTTTACTATTTTGCTGGACCACTGAAAAAGGACTTTTATGCTGGTCTATGACCATAATAAAGTTTAAGAAAAACAAACACAGCAATTTTGTTTTAGTTACTTTTAACTGAATTTCACTCACTGCTTTTACTCCTACTGTTCCTCCATCACCTGTGTTTAAGGCAGCTTACAAAATCTGGCAAAAAGGCAGGTTTAAAGGGACTAAAGGTAGCATGGGATCCATAGGGGTAGAAGGGGAAAATCAGGAAAGTCAAAAGAGCAGCCATGGCTGCACGATCAAAAACTCACTCCTTTTTTTACATGTAGGAAGGGGATGGGTTATATGTGGGTCTGATTGGGGTAGATTGCAAGGGTGATGCAGAAATATAATTTTATGTCATTTTATTCCCTTTTACATATTTATGTATTCAATTGTTGTATTTTATCCTATAACTATTGTATTTTACCCTACTCCAATTTTAAATTGTTTGTTTGGAATTTTATTGGTAATATGTGTTTGAACCTATACAGTGACATGAACTATAGGCTAATCTATCTATCTATCCATCCATCCATCTACCATATCTTTTCTCTCTCTCTCTCTCTCTCTCTGCATACATACGTACGTACGTACGTACGTGTGTGTGTGTCAGTGATGGTATTCTACCAGTTCGGTCTAGTGGCAATGAGTAGCAGAGACCAAACTGGTTCTCTCAACCACTCTGCTGTTGGGCCTGCCCACCTGGGCTCCCATGCTCACCTTTATCAATACTCTGCTTTTGAAGCGCAGCTGCTTTGCGCGGCACAGCAGAGTGCTGCGCGGCAGCTGCTGAAGCAACTGGGAGAGTGCAGGCTTGTAGGTTGTGAGTTGGAATGCCTCTGCGCCTGCGCAAACGCCTCTGCTCTTGCACAAAGTCCGTGTTTGGCGCGCACATACATGCAAAGTGTGTGCAGGCGCACGAAGTGCACCCACCAAGCCACACCCACTGAACCAGTGGTAGAAGTTTTTGAATCCCACCACTGGGGTGTGTGTCTGTGTGTGTGTGTGTGTGTGTGTGTGTGTAGGAAGGGGCAAAGTTATGATTATGTAGTTGCGACCCCCCCTCTTGACTTTTTTGGCAGTACCTGGTCTTCCCTGAATAAGAAGAATGAAAGGATGGATTCCGAAGATGCTATGTGCACCTGGGTGAACTGGCTTACCCCTTTTGTGCAGCCATCCCTCCTTCACTATTGCGACTTCATTCATAATGGCGGAATTTCAGCTGTGTTGGTTGCCAAAAGTTCCACCCCTTCGCTGCAGGTAAAAGGATTCAACTCCTTCTCCTCTACTTTTCTTCAGCTACACCTAATGAAAAGAGAAGGAATAGCACAGCATCAATCTCGTGTAAACAAAAACATAGGTTAATAATAGAAATATATGATGAAGATTTATTTTGCCTGAAACACAAGCAAAACCCAGAGCAAAACATACAAGTGGAAGAAAAAGAAACAGCAACGGCAGTGATTTGTATTTAAGGATCTCGCATATTCATGGGATCAGCAAATATGGAAATGATTTCAGTAGTTAAGATGCTACATCATCTGGACAGAAGGAAATCAATCTCAATAAGATCTTGAACTATGGAGAATTGTCGAAATGAAGATTTCCCAGTGTTACAGATAAATCCCAGCATTTATATTTTAGTTTACTTAAACATTCTGTTATCACACTATTTAGCTGTTTTGGCACTTTAGGTGTTGACTCTTATCTCAACACTGAACACTATCGGGGCTGCATCTATGTGTAAAACCTAGGTTTGAGAGCTTTCTATATCACAACCTAAGTCACCTATGCACCCTAGCCTTATTTTGTTTTACTTTGCAAAACAAAAACAGGGCCCAGCCACAGGATCTTTAAAATGTACAAATAAATATTGATGATTCTGTGGAACATAAAACAAAGATAAGATTCATCCAAGAGGTTTCTTTACTCTTGGTTAAATGCAATATGGGAGCCCAGCCACTGTAGTTTCTAAACCATGGTGTATAGCTTATAATTAATTGTGTGAACCTAGCCAACTGTTCTGTTTATTTGGGTAAGGGAAATTACATGTTTGTTGCTATTGCTCTCGTACTCCCCATTTCTTGCTTTGGATACTGAAATCTTAATTTACCAGACTTTGATATAACAGACTTTGTATGCAACAGATGCTATTTTGTAAAGAGAATGATTGCCTCTGCTAGCTTCCTGGTTTGGAGAAAGAGCCTCTCTAGCCTTCAGAATGATCATTTCTAAGGTTAGGGAGGCTCTTTTATGGCCAGGAAGCTAAGGAATGTGATTGTTCTGGATGTTAGAAAAACTCTTTCATCAGATGCAGAAAAAGACAAAAGATAAGTGGACCAGGCATGGTGGGATGTAGAGGGCTTCTGCCCACTAGTGAGCCCGTAGCCCCTGAGGCACCCCAAGTGATTGCTTAATGACCACAACTGGGAGGCCTGGGATTGTGGCTGCTGAACAAAAAAGTTATATGGTGTCTTAATGACCAAGATTCAGGTCCCAAATGTGATTGTAAGTCAAGGACTATCTGTATCATGGAAGGTTGGAACTGTTTTCAAAACTCAAAGCTGAGTTTTATTTTCCCATTTTGTACATTGGTCGTTGAGATTGACAGGGGACAATTAACTGACAATCACAGTATAATCAGACTGCAGAGGAAAGATTTAAAAGCAAGGCCTTCACAATGCCAAATAAAGTAGGAATAACTCAGTTCAAATTACAATTTTAGGTTATTAAGCTAAGACATGTAATAAGCCTTATGTGTACATATACAGTTCTGTTCTTCCTTCTTTACTGCTCAGTGTTTTGCAATACATTTTGGAAGTCTTCAGAATTATGGGAAACCAGACACCAGGTTTAAAATAAGTTTCAACATTAAACCCATTTCAGACTTTGGTTTGTTCTGAAGCTGGAATTTGTTATTTCTCAGTTCAAATACAACACGACTATGATTAAATAAAAACCTCCAGAACCAAACAACATGAACTCAAGTGCACCTGCCAGTCTTCTTGTCCCAGAATAAAATTTTAATATCCAACAGGAAGTTGGCATATTTCAAAACGCACCATCAATCTTTGCTATTGACTTTACAGGCTCTGCAGGCATTGCTAGAAAATAAAAATGATGCATGGCTGCAACCTAATTCTTCATAAATAAAGACACCATCCTGGAGCACTGATAAGAAAAACTGAAAAAGCAGTATGGTTAATATATGGGTAGTCCTCAATGTATGACTGGTTATTTATCATTCAATGTTACACAGACTTCCCGAGGTACATAGGAGCTTTTCTTGAAGTTACAATGGCCACACACAACCCATGGTCACATGATCACATTTTGGATGCTTGGCAATTGACTCACCTTTATGGACATTCACAGTGTCTCACGATCACATGACTGTGATTTGGGACACTTTTTACCATTTCCAATGCTTACTTCCAGTTATCATTAAAAAAAAAAACCAACCATTGGAGAAAATTGATTCACTAAATGACCACAGCATTTAGTTTGCTTAATAACCATGGCATTCACTTAAACTGCAGCAAAAATATTTAAAAAGTCAGGTCTGGTCACAGGATGCCATGACTTAAGACCATCATTCTTAGCTCAATTTTATGGTTGTAAGTCAACCCCTGTAAGTTAGTGAGACCCACTGATAAAAGCTCTAACATCAACTCAGTTTAAAATCTCATCATATATTGGATCATAACTTCCATATCGTAACAAGTCCCCATAACAAATCCTCAGTTAATGACAATAATTGGGACTGGAATTTCCATCGCTAAGTAATGCGGCTGTAAACTACAATACCCATGACCTCATTGCTTTGTAATGGCAATCTCAGCAAACTCTGCTGTCACCGTTAAGCAAAGATCACCTTGTGTCTTCCTGGCAGCATTCAACAAACAATTACAGAGAAGCTGTCAGGAAGTTGGGGAGGGCTCACAAACAGGCCAGTGACCAAATATGTGACTGCTATGGCCCAGCACAAGGACAGCCAAGTTGGGGTGGCTGCTGCTGTGGGTGGGAGGGGGCAAAAGACCTTTCCCACTCCCAGAGCCTTCTCATCCTGGACATGAATTGTTTAAAACTTCTACTCTCAAAACGATGTTATAGAGCATTGCACACCAGAACAACTAGACACAAGGACATTTTTTCCTCTGCATGCCATCGCTCTGCTAAACAACTAATTCCCACAATACCATCAAACTATTTACTAAGACTGTTATTACTATTCTTCTTCTCATTCTTCCTATTACCTACCTCCTTTTCTACTCATGACTATGACCTTGTTGCTTGTATCTTTAGTATTTGCATTGTTTTATTTAGTTTCCTATTATGATTTTGATTGCTTATTTAGTATCCTATGACTATCACTAAGTGTTGTATCTTATGATTTATGATGCATTTATGATGACTACGATCATGATTTATCACTTACAACTTTTATGTACACTGAGAGCTTGTGCACCAAAGACAAATTCCTTGTGTGTCCAATCACACTTGGCCGTAAAGAATTCTATTCTATTCTAAAAAGTGGCTGCTGAATGCAGTGTAGCATCAGGGCAGCCAGTCCAGGGGTGAGGACTTCAAGACATCCTGTGCTCCATTGCCCCAAATTCACCATCTTTTCCGTCCTGCTGACAAAGTGTGTCCACCTGGCCATTTGTAAGGCAGCTATTAGCCATGTGGAACCTTCTCCCTGAGGCCTTGGGTGACTTTGAGAAGTCAGGAAGAAAGTTTTGCGAAGGGCCAGGCCAGATGTGGCTCAATAATGGTGGGAGGAAGATCAGCTGTGGGCAGTTGTGGTGATGGAGTGCGGGACGACAGGGTGGTGGAGTGCAGAACAGCCAAAAAGGCAGAGATGAGGAGAAATAAGCAGTGGGGGAAAGTTGAAGCACCTCCTATGATCATAAATAAGGGTGTGATACCAAGTGCCCAAATTTTGATCACAAGACCACCAGGGCACTGCAACAGCCATAATTTCAAGGACTGGTCATTATGCCATCCATTCAATGCTGTCATAACTTTGAACTGTCACTGAACAAATGGTCTTTAAGTGAGAACTACCCATAGAATAATGAAACTAAAAACAGCCTAGGAATAAGCTGCTGACTCCTATCTCACTAAACTGAAAATTTCAACAAGAAACCTTTCTTTTGGCAGCAATAGAGAAATGTTAATACGGACAGTTCTACTGTAATAAAAAAGCTGCTATCTACCGAATTCAAAAGCAGCAGTTCAGAGAAAGCCATATCTTTTCCTGGTATTTATTAATTAAGAAACAAAACAAAATAAAAACTTAGCACCTTAGCAACGAACTTCTCACTGTAGTTATTTTTCCTTTAAGGAAATGTCTTATCTGCTGCTTGTTAGCAAAACTGAATGTAAATCTATGCAAATTCACCAAGGAAGTGAAACAAAAGTCTATTATCATGAGAGAAAAACCTCACTTCCAAGAACAGCATTGTAGCTGAAGCAGAAGTATCTTTCATATCCTCAGTTTTAGCATTTTCCCACTCAATGTTTTCTAAAGCTGCCTTGCACTGACTCACACAGTACTTCTGAATGGATGACTGCAGTATCAGGCAGTAAAGGTAGTGGTCAGTTTGCAACCATAGTGGAGCCCAGAATTTTGGCTTTAAGTTTGTAAGTCGCAATTGTAAGTTGATGCACCATCTTTTTTTTTACAACAGTCATAAACTAAATCATGTAGTTGTTACGAAAATCAAATGGTTATTAAACAAATTCATTCTTTCAAATGGCCAATTATTCTCAGAAAACGAATAAAAAAAGTCACAAATTACAGTGATGTGATTGCAGGAGAACCTTAAGCAGTTATAAATGCAAGCTGCAATCTAAACTGCAATCACATGATCACGAGGTGTGGGTCCCCATAACTTCAAAGATGGGTCGTACGTGGCTTTTAAAGAAATCTGTCATAGATAAGTTTAAATAGTTTTAAGTGTTTGTTGATCAAGGATTATTTGTACTTCACATTTGTGAATATAGTCATTGCTTCTTTTTTTCTTCAACTGAGTTCACTCTGCAATTAGTTAAATCAGTTGACCTGGAGGCATCCAAAAACTAGGAGAGAAATCCACAAAACCATGTGAGGCTTCAATGTAGTGTCCTCAAATTGTACTACTAAATGCCCTGACACTGTTTTTCCAACAAATCTGAGATACAAAATAATGCAAAAATACAGTTGCTCAACATTGTCTCCAGATAACCACCCACCCATCCTCCAAGCTTCACATCTCCAATCAGTAAGACTAGCCTATTATTCAAGGCTAATATACATTTAAGTACAATGCAAGCAAGTTAGAAGAGGTGGAATCTTGTTAAGAGGACAATCTTGCAGCCTAAGTTTGTTGGAAACCATATTAATCTGGTAAATAGCTGGTAAAGGCAAAGGTTTTCCTTATACACTCTAAGGCAGTGGTTGCCAACCAGTGGGCCAGGGACCATTGGTGGTTCGCGAGAAAATTTTGGTGGTCAGCAGAGAAATGTCACCCACAAAGCACACCCCAAAGCAGTTAATCCAGGCTGAGCGGGAACACAAGACTACGCCACCCACATAGCCCACGGGAATATAAGGCTTGCTTTGCTTGCATTGTGAACACAAGGTAGTGAGGGGAGGGGGGGAAAGGCAGAGGGGGGGAACTTGCCCCACTCACCTGCCTGGCCACCAGGCTGCTTCTTTCTGTTCTTTCTTCTTCTGCTTTTGGTTGCATGCAAGGAAAGCAGCAAAAGTCTTTCTTTCTCTCCCCCAAACTCCACCAGAAATGAGTCTTTGGGACCCTGCAAGGCATCCTGCTCCAAGAGGCTGCACTGGCACAATAAGTCTCACAAAGACTCATTTCTGGCAGAATTTGGGGGAGAAAAAGAAAAACTTCTGCTACTTCTGCTGCTTTCCTTGCATGAAGCCAAAAGTCTCTCCCCTCCTGAGAACGAAGCTGGAGACAGTATCCTGCGATCCCAAATAAAAAATGATTGATCGGAAGGAAAACAGGGTGGGGAATTTTCCTGCAGACTTTTTGGGGGATTTTCCCAGGGTCTCTGGTCTGCAGGATTTAAAATTATGAGTTTGGTGGTCCCTGAGGTCCAAAAGGTTGGCGACCCCTGACTCACAGGCAATGTAGCTGAGGAAGCCAGAGCTGCCTGAAGACATTTCTACGATCACGTGTCTGACATGACTATGTGCCAAAAGCACATGGAATTCCGTTATCTTCCCACCAAAGTGATACCTATTCATCTACTTGTATTTGCATGCTTTCAAACTGCTAGGTGGGCAGGATCTGGGGCAAGTAACAGGAGCCCATCCTGTTGCATGGCGCTCAACCCAGTTTTCCAGCTGTCAAGCTCAGTATCTTTAATCACTGAGCCATTGCGTCCCCTATGAATAGCTAGTAAAACAATACAAATTGCTACCAAGTAAGCCAAGAAAGAAATGACACCAATGTCTCTGTTCTTCAATGTGGTGTTTTTCTATGAAAGTGAAATAGAGAAATGATGAAATAAGCTGTTTGCCCTCCCCCAAGATTAAACTCCAGTTCACCTATGGCTAGAAGTGATTCACTGTAAAGCCATGTCAAAAGGAGGCTGGATTCACATGAAAGGCCAGAAGCAATTTGGGGTCTACGTGCAGCTTCTTAGCTGTCCCAGCTCTCATCTCTAAAGGTACTATGGTGGTCCTCAATTAAACAGCAGTGCTGAATTAATGGTAAGTATGATTGGTCCATGAAGTTCCAGCCATCACAGTGTGTCCTGCAGTCACAATATAAAAACTTGGAAACCAACCTGGATTTCCAACCAATGTAGTATCCTATGGTCACATGACCGCGATTCGCAACCTTCTCTGCTGGCTTCCCACAAACAAAGTCAATGGGGAAGCCGGCAGAAAGTCCAAAGTCAGAAGACTCAGTCATGTAAGCTCCTCACTTAACGATTCATGACGATTCATTTAATAATAGTAACCAGGGACTGCCAGAACTGCTGTCATTAAGTGTCATGGTCACATGACATAATGATTTACAACTGCATCACTTAGCGATGGAAATTCCAGTCTCAATTACCATTGTTAACAAGGACTACCTGTTCAATGCCAGAAATATAGTGGGACTTTTTTGTTATTTATCTGCAGCTAAGATTAACGTGCTACATGTACAAAGTCAATAATTTCCTGTATCTACTAGAGGTATCTGCCCAAGTTTCTCACAATGTAAATAGCTAAGAAATGACATCATTTGTTGATTTTTCAACATTAAAAATTCCCTGAATGTTAAGTCTCATTTTTTATTTTTATGTTCAAGTGTATAGAATTCACTTGGCAGTGCAAAGCCAAGAAAAAGGTTTGCAAAGACGCTATAGAACTCAGTGGCATTTAGGTATGAAGACATGTGCAATAGATTGCACCACTCATCTTCCCCATTCTACAAAGTTTAACTTCACAGAGGAGAGAAAACAAATTCTACATACCTTTGCTCTAAATTAAATAACATGCAGGAGTCAAAATAGTTCACATTCAGGAAGGAACGGAGCCAGAGCAATAATGTTATAGAAGCAACGTAACTTAGCAATCATCAATGATTTATTCTGAATAGGCTATAATGGAGCATGTTTGTTAATATGCAACTATGCAAAACTTAGGTTTGCCCCAGAAAGCACACAACGTGTTTCCCAAATGCCCTAAATTACTAGAAGTTTTCATCACAGTCATCATATATCAAAAATAAAAAGAGTTTTCCTTGATGAACAATGGTACAAATTATAAAAAGTAAACCAATAAATAAAATGGATGCAAATACCTTCACTTGGAAAATAATTTGTAGAACTGTTGTGAACACGGGTCATTCAAGGTGACCATATCTTGTTTTCTTAGCTACTGGCCATGTGATAAGAGCAGTACAAGTAAATCAAAGTACAAAGATGTGAAACTTCTATGAAAGTTTATACAGTAACAGAAATATGCCATCTCATAGATTAAAAAAAGTACAGTAAACATCCACCAGCATTTCTGATTTAACATTATATATTTATGTATTCACCATAATATTTAAGCTACTGATATCCAAAATATAATTCTGATGAGAAAATACATATTGTCAGAATCCCTTTAGATCAAGGTATTGTAAACTGGGGTTGTAAATGGCTTAGTTGGTGGAATGAATGAATATATCAATCCGTCCATCCATACTCTGTAAGGTGCACTCTGGTTGTATGCTGGGGCCAGATTTATTTTTATTTTTTAAAGGCTCCTTACAACATCTAGACAGTGCTATGAAAAAGCATTCATGACTATTTGGATTTTCGGAATTTTTAAATGAGACTGCCACTTTTAAGTAATCAGAGCTCCATGTGAACCCTATTGATATAGAAAGGGATTTCGGGTAAACAAACACTATCAGAGGTTGGTGCCTACTTGCATTTGTTTCATAAACAAAGTAATTCAATGTGTGATATGTCAATGCAAAAAAGTAATCACTTCCTTAATGGCTGTACAGAATGATCTTTATTTGCAATAAGTACAGTACAATCAAATATTTCTTGTGACTGGTAATTGGTCTCTCAGTGTTCTGCAGGTATTTTGATCCATTCTTCCATAGCGAAGTACCACAATTCAGTTTCTAGCATTAACTGCTTGTTTTAAGTCCTGTAACTTCTTGATGAAGTTTAGGACTTTGGCTTGACCATTCCATTTTTCTTTCTTTCTCAATTACATTGAGGGCTGTATCAGTATTGTGGTTGTCCCCCGGGGGGGCGGGGGGGTAGCTGGAGTGGTCATCGGTGACTGGGCGAGGCCTGGAGGCGTGGCTAGCTCATCGCTTGCATGGGGGGCTGTGGGGATGAGGTGAGGCAGGGGGCAGAGCAGCTGCTGCCAGAAACCATTGGCCACTGCGTGCTCACCGACCTTTCTGCGTGCGGGGGGGAGGGGGGGGATGGTTTCCAGCACTAGCCAGAGCCTGCTGGCCCCTCAGCTCGTGCACTCTGCAGCTCCGGAAACTACTCCACCAGGCTGGCCATCCAAGCAGGTGTGGCAGCAGCATCAGCAGCAGGCACGGGGGAGGCACATGATGTGGACTGCTGGATGTGCTTACTCTGTCCCACTGTCTGTTTTTGCTTGTGATTGAGAGCAGGTTGCCACTGGTCATCTTCTCCTTGGCCCCCTTGTGGGTCTTGCCCTTGGCCTGCTTGTAGAGCGTGTTCTCCTTACGCACCTGATGCACCTGCGCCCTGCTCTGGGCTGCTGCCGCTCGGCAGACTCACCCAGTCTGAAGGAGGCGAACTCAGGTGTATGCTTTCTTCAACAAACCCCACTAATAGCAGACAACCCATTACATTTCGTATAATCTAGATGAGAAAATTAAGTGTACATTAACTTTATCATTACAACATCCACATAGATTCTAAACAAACAATGTATTTTTTTTAAATGAGGCACAGGTAGTCCTCCATTTATGATCATAATTGAGCTCAAAATTTCTGTTGCTAAATGGGACAGTAAAGTGAATTTTGCCCCATTTTACAATCTTGCCACAGTCGTTAAGTGAACCACTGCAGTTGTTAAGTTGTAACACGGTTGTTAAATGAATCTGGCTTCTCCATTTACTTTGTTTGCCAAAAGGCCACAAAAGAGGACTGCATGACCCGAGGACACTGCAACCTTCATAAATATGGGTCAGTTGCCAAGTATCTGAAATTTGATCACATGACCATAGGACAGCTGCAAAGGCCATAAGTATGAAAAACAGTCTTAAGACACTTTTCTTCTGAGTCATTGTAGCTTTGAACAGTCACTAAATGAACTTTTGTAAGTTGAAGATTACCTGTACTAATGCATTTAATGGATAGTTGAGATAAACAGTCACATCTCCCTTCAGCAAATCAATCCTTCACTGTAACTCAGAACTGACTAATTCATAAAGCTGACTCAAAAATACCACAGGATAATAAGGCTAGGCAGCACACTTAGGGGGAAAGGCAAGATCCAAGAGCTACCATGCAAAGCAGATAGCTGGGATTTCCCTGTTTTTGCCTATAGTGAACAGAACTGGGGCCCCTTTATTTTTCAAAAATTGCACACTAGTAAGCCTATTTTAAAGCTTAGCATTGCAGTTTCATGTACCTGAAAATGGTAAGAATTCATGCCTTTCATTTTCAATCAAAATCAAATTCATATAACGTATGCATACTATTCATCATTCTGAATACCAAAAAAACCAAAATGTTTTCTAGAAAGTACCTCTTAAGAGATTGCAAAAATAATCTGAATTTTTAAAATATGCATGAAAGTTAAATATAATTAAATTACAAATATAAATAAAATCACATTACAGTATTGTGTGCTCCTATTTACTGTATTTCAACCCGTCAATCATGCTCTGTGCCAAGGAGGCACCATCAATTCAAGGTGAAGGACATCTCCACCCTGAGCTGAGCAGGAGATGTAGCCAAGTTCTTAATGTGATGTTTGGAGGATGCGAGAGACTGGATGGGATTAAACAGTGAAATTGTATCCCCCAAAAAACCAGTTTGGCTGTTATTCAGAAATCTCTTTAGTTCCAGGTTAATCCCACTTTTGGTCTTTAGAAAGAGCGTGGTTGGAGGTTCCCTTAGGCTTCAGGTTTCTGAATAACAGCAGGTAGAGACTGATGCCAGAAGCATTCCCCAACTCTGGCTGGTGTCTCAAGTGCAACTGTTTTTAAAGTGAGATACCTCGGAGGTAATCAATCACATTCTTATCACTTTACCATTGGATTCTTGCAGTGTTGTCTTCATGGAGCTGCCTTTGAAAACTGCTTGGAAGTTACAGCTGGTTCAAAATGCCTATTTGCAGCTGGGCAACAGTCATTTTAGCAGAATCACAATTATTCTATGGCAGGGGTGTCCAAGTCGCGGTGTCACATGACGTATCGTGAATTTTTGCCCCTTCGCTAAACCGGGCATGGGCGTGGCCAGCGTGGGACACATCCAACCCACGGGCTGCAAGTTTGATAGTCCTGCTCTAGGGGGCTTCACTAGTTACCAATAGGTTTCTAAGTACAAGTCAAAGTGTTATCTGACCTATAAAGCCCTTCATGGCTTAGAAGTACCTCTGTGTCATCTTTGGATTGTTCCAAGTATAATTTGCTTGTATATTCAATTTGGTAAGATGTATTTCTGATTCTTACCCTCCCATCTGGTTGGTGATGGTGCTGGGTAGTAGATGTTGGATGGATACACTGGCATTTTGGATAACCCCGTGGGGCTCCCCCTTGCAATCAGAATGGCCCTTTTCTATTGGGAAAAGATAAAGACAGTTCTCGTGGATCAGGTTTTGGGATTACAGTTTAGGCTTATTGCTTGCTATTCATAGCTGACTAGTTGTCAATGTTGGGAAACCCTGCCCTAAAGTTAAGCTTGACTTCTGTATCTACACAAACCAGTCCAGATAGTTTTCTTGGCAACAATGTAAAAATGGTTTTTCACCACCTTCTTTCAATGTATTTTTTCTAACTTCCCCATCTAGTCTATAGCCATGGGATCCTCTAGAAGTCGGCTAGCCAAGAATTAAACATTTTTGACCCTGTTAGTTTTACACAACATCAGCACAATCATTAGGTGCTGCTATTGTGGATGGTTACCTCCTGTTAAACCAATTACTGGTTTATATAACCTATTTCTCTTTATTAAACAACCATAATTTCGCAACAAAACCAGGGGAAATTTGTTCCTATTTTATTTCAAAATATTTTTTTGAAATGGAGAAACCTATGGCTCTCAACATTATGTGACTCAAGACTCACCCCCATTTCATTTTTGTTTAGGATGACCTAAATTTGAAGAATCATAGATTATGTTAAACCAGCAGTAATCTATCTTGACCTTCCAAATATATTACAATTTCTAGCATGCCTAAGGCAACGTGGCTAATAGTGAAGTCTGATGGAAGATGTATTTCAATAATATAAGAATGCTACAATGTGGTTTTGTCAGCCTTCAAGATTTTCTCCCTTTGCTTTGCATCTTTCGGCTGTCATAAGTAATGGGGGGAGGAGTGGGGAAATGATTGTGGAAAGTGAGATGGAGGTGTTACAAACCAGAACAGTATAAACTGGGGGGGGGGGGTACATTCTTGCTTAGGTTTCTATCCTATGCTATGCGCAGCTGCAACCTTTTATCAAACTATGTCAAGGTCAATGGACAGAAGCCTCATCACCACCTGGAGATGCCCACACGATGATCTACACAACTTTTAATTGGATGAGCCAATTGAACTATTGGGGGTGGGAACGTTGCCATTACTTTGTATATGTGATTTATGCACCCATTTTCTCAGATTCAGAATTCTTTTGCTGCTACCACTTGATTTCCAGTAAAAGATATCTTTTCTCTGATTAAAGGAGTCTTAAGTATTTCTTTCTTGGATTTTGAATGGAGCACCAGCTGACAGGTTTTGTATACAGGTTTTGCAGCCCGCTTGAATCCAGGCACTACGATCCACAAATCATGGTTTATGGCTTTAAGTATTGAAAATAAAAGCCAAATCAAGCCTCAACATATGTGATATCAATCAGCAGCATTACCATTCTTAATTCTCTGTGAGTTATTTTACTTGATCTTTCAACTAAATACATAGGTATTGGGTGGGGAAAGTTTAAAAATGATGTTGTTTAAACCTGCCACTGCCACAAGGGTTGATCCCCTTTTCCTGAATGTTATCACAACAAATGTAAGGTACAGCTTGTGAACTGTGGTCTTATTAAGCTACTCATGTAAACATGGACATAGTGCAGAAGTAGAGTTTCAATGCCCTCCACATAAACAAGAGCCAAGAAATCCCTGCTCACAAGACACTCCTGTAAATTAATTAATTGGCTGTCACAAAATGCTGATCTCTATCAATAATCACTTAAAATGCAAAGAGATTCCTTCTCTTTTTGTCATATGCAAGGGGAGCCGATGATACTAGTTACTTTTTTATTAATTCAGTTTGCATAGCTCTTCATCAGAAAAATGAAATTATGGAATGAAAAAATTACAGAACAGAAATAAAATATAGGAAAATTTAAAGCATACATTATAAAACCCCACACGAAAGCAGCAATCACATCAAAAGAAACAACAACAACAAAAAACAAGGTAGAAAGATGCATCTTAAACAAGAATAGATGGTTGTGAGTTTAAATGGATATTGTAGGCCATGTACTCCAATTGTGGAACCATGTCTCCCAATGGTTTCTACCATCCTATCAGATCAGACAGTGTGGGCAAGCTGTGTCCCATCATTGAAGCAATGTCACTTTGGATGGGGGAGCTAGGATGTGTTCCTTCTCTGTCATAGCACCCATCTTTTGAACAGCTTTCTGCTTCTGAGACACAGCTGACTCCAACCCTGCTGATATTTTGAAGACCATTAACACCTTACTATTCTTCCAGGTACCGGGGCCAATGTAGTCTGATATGGGTGAAAGTGTACTGGTTGTTAAATTTCTTCCTTAGGAACCTTAAATTGCTCCTTTTTATGTTACAGATTGGGATTTTGTTTTGTTTTTATTTATTCATTGTTTAGGGAGCTTTCAGTAGATGGACAGCCATACAAATATGGCTTTATTTATTAACAAATAAATAAAATCTTTTGCTCTACTAAACTATTCCCCAAAGCTGGCCATCTGGTCCTCATTTGAAACTATTCCATGAAGATTCCATGACAATTCTAAGCCAATTATTTCAGCCTCTTTAGAATAATCAAAGACATTTGATTGTGGAAGTTGCCCAGTGCATGTCCCAAATGCAAAGAGAGTTGGATTCAGTATTGCCAGTCTGACAGCTGTTTTGCAGTCTCAGGAAGAGGATTTCCTCCTCATCAATAACTTGATCATTCAGGTCAAAACATGAACCTCTTCCTCAGCCAGACCCATTAGTTGCATATTCTGTTGGGTCCTTCAGAGTCTTTCAAAGAAAATGAAAGTGAATTTCCACTTGCACTTTGACATGCTTGTGAAAGTCAGATTTGGCTTTTCCAGATTCATTTAACACATAAATAGAGGATTCCTGGCTTCCAGAGCAAAATATTCTGGTAGTAAAGGAATACCACCACTCATCCAACTACTCCCTCCGCCCTGTACAGTGGGAACAGTTTCATGGCTGAATAAATATTAATTATCTGGAATAGTAGCTTCATGGGGCTGCCTTCCAAGAAACCAAGTATAATTGAAATTACTGGAGTATTCTTAACGTTTGTGTGTGCTATAAAATCCAAACAATTAAATATGTCAATTAATATCATTCCTAGGCATCATTTCTACTCTTACATAAAAACATGCTCTCCACTCCCACCAAATGGCTCACTTACAAATAATAAGTAGTATGACAAGTTCCAAGTTATCTTTTTTCTACTATGCTTCCAAACAGCTCAAGGTTGTAAGCAAGAATTTCCTTCAGGTGATTAGCAGGGAATATTTTGAAAAGTGGACATGCCTTTCATTTCATGCTTCGAAATGTGAACAGGACTGTAACTAGGTAAAAACATCGGTGACAGGTAACTTTCATACACAAGGTTACATACTACAGTCTTTAGTACAGCCCCTCTTTTTATACTTTACAAAAATTTACTTTCTCTAAACAAACCTCCAGCCACCATTCATCAGTCATCATCATTGTGCAGAAAGCCAGTGGAATAAGATGGTTATGGAGTACTGTATATCAAGGATACTTTGATTTAAATCTCCACCTCTCTAGAGTTTATTCTTTCTCAATTAAACCTACCCACCTGACTGCTAAGATTAAAAACTCCCATGTAAACCCTCACCAAACCAGATATAAACATTGTCCCTGCTTCTGGACCGACAACCTTTAGTAAACTAAACTGACTTCTGATTTGTGAATTATTAAGGGTACAGAGAATGGATAAGTAATGAAAGTAAGTAAGGATAAATAATGAAAACTACAAATCCCATATCTTAAATTCAACTGTTCTTTCTGCCAAGCTATAACCCATATTTAAAATCAGCAACTAAAGGATATATCAAAATCCAGAGAATCAGACATCCCTATCAATTCCATATCCAAAGCTAAAATCAGAAGAACAGCTTACATATTGCAATGACAATTCAGAATACAGTTAATCATTACTGCACATATATGGCTTCAGCAAGCTAACTGAAATGTGCAAACAAAACTGTTCCTGAATTAGAAATATTTGGCTATAGTTGCGTTTAAAATTTGACATTTAAACCGATCCATTTTACAGAAATTGTGATAACAGAAGCTGGCACGATCTTGTACTCGCCATTTCAGACTGCAAGTATTTTTTTTAAATACAGTCCTATGAAACCCCCACCCCCACCCCATCTCTGCATCTGGAAAAGTATTTGTGCCATTTTAACACAAGTAGGATTGTTTAAAGAAATGTATATGTTATGTTGCACACAAATCTGTGTTATTTGGCATGACAATTTTAACCCTTCATTATTGCATCCCACTGCAAGTCAGACTTTTTAGGATAACTCCTCATGAAACGATGGAAAAAAAGGGAAGAAGAGAGCAACTTCACAATAAATACTGTATTTTAGATTAGACATGATCATACCAAGGAAACAGATATGATGAAGCCATAACTTTTAAGTAAAGCAAAATGGTCAACTGTTATAAGCCATCCAATGCCACTTAAGTGAGATGGGAGGTCATACAGAATGAATGAATCAATAAAGCAGCTTTAGACCCAGGAATACAGACTGCATATTCTGACTTCATTAATATTATCACACATTTACATAGAGTCAGAGTAACTTGCACCTCTAGAAATTTGCAAACTACCAAGCACTGCAAAGGTACTTCTTGTACATAACCACTTACAACATTGTGCCAGCGCTGCAATGACAGTCTGGAGGCACTGCAGATAGTGTATATAGGGCAATTTTTCAGAAACTAATGTGCCATCCTGCAACCTCAAATTTCAGATTTGGACCACTGGTCCATCAACCAAAGAGTAGACAGACATAAACTTTACAGGGTTTCATCTTCTCAGCCTGCTCTAAATTTGTTAAGATTGAACCTAGGAATTTCTGTTGCTTAGCATCTAATGGAGAGACTGGCCTAAAGTCATGCTTCCTGCTCCAAACCTATTCCTTAATCACTTGTTATACTGGTCACCATCAACTCCAATTTGCCTATTTGGATTTTTTATTTGGGATGCAAGAAATTTAACCTGATACCTTCCACAAATATACCATGTGCTATTACGCTATATCAATGAACAGATTATTTCCAAAGACGAAGACTATGTGCAACTTTGTATGATGCCCAGGAAAAGTTTGAAATGTGCAGGGACTTCCCTATTATACACCATTTGGGGAATGCAAAAGTAAAACCCTGTCAGTTTACTGATAGTTCCCATGCATATTGTAAAATAAACCAATCTTTTGTGCAGGGGACTTGAATCACACTTAGCATGTAGAAATGTTCCATTAAAATCCTACCAATTTATTTTGTTGGACATGATAACATCTTATACAACTTGAAAATACAGAAAAGAGAAAGTCAAGGGTCAATGCACTGAATTTTTAAAGCAAGTTCTCCACATAATAAAAGAAAAAAAGCAATTTGTCCATTACCTTGGGTTGTTACTACACATTTGTTGTTCAAGCACAAAATCTTAAGTATGTGCTAGTTTATTATGGTACCATGCAGAGTTTTTCTTTACCCTAGGTGGATTTGATTCATGTGTCAGATAACCTGTGGTTCACTTTGTCCTTGGCAAAAATTCACCTTGTGATACTTTTTTTTTCCTGATCTACCACTAAGAACTGTTGCAAGAATAAATGAAAAACAAATCTTAAGGAAACTATTTTGAACACCCTGAAGTAAAGCAGAATATAAATTTGATATAGGTAAATCAGAAATATTTTGATTGATTTTGGTTTCCAGGTTCATTTCATGGAGTCTTTCCTATACTAGTACATATTATCTCTGGTAATATCTCCCTCAACAGCCATCATTTCTGGCACAAAGGTTTTAAAACATTAATAACTCCATTGGTCCAAGATAACTAAATGAAAATATTGTGGCTATGAATCAAAAGTCAATAGTTCAGTTGGAACTTTTGAAGTTCATTTACCTGTAAACAAATATAGTGGTGATAATTAACCTGGACAGCCTTGGGGGAAAAAGACCCATAATTTATGGTATAAAAGGAAACTTGTTTTGGGGGTATATTCACAGCAAAGACAAAGGTGAATGAATTATACAAACCAAAATTTCACTGCAACTGGATTCTGTCCTCACATTGAAATTCTTCCTCCCTGAAAGTTACTGTTTACTTTCTAGTATGTACTCAGATAGACAGAAAAAGAAGAAACAAAACTGAAAAAATAACTGGTATCATACAAAGAACTCTCCAGAAAGAACCCGAATCCTGATTTTCTTGATCCTAGTTTTAATACCAGGCTAGGTTCACACAAAATGATAACACGACATATGGTTGATCTGGCTTTGGTTCATAACATGATGCACCCAGCCACTTTGTTTACATACCCTGCTTTAGGGCAGGAGTACAAAAAGGGCAATAGCCAAGCCATGTTTGTTTTCCTTTTGGGGAGGATTTTAGAGAGCATTAAGGAGCAAATAGATGCTCTAAATGTGGCAGATGCTTCTGATATCAATATTAAGCTTTAAAATTCCTACATCCCTTCCAAAAGGGGACCCACCTCTTTTTGGATGCAATTCTTAACATGGCATGCAAAGTTAAATCATCTTTCAGCTTACAGAAGTTGCACATCTATTGTTTAGGCTTGGGGAAGTTATACAGTGTGAATCCAGCCAATTATGATGTGCGCAATAAACCAAGGCTAAACAAACCATGGCTCAGCGCAATCTATGAACCACCAATGGTTCTCATATTAAAGAAGAGGAGGACATAGGCAGAAGCAGTTTTTCTTGGCATTACTATTACCCATCTGCCAGCAGTCACTGGAACCACAGGTTGCTCCCTGGACAGTCCTTTCAGCTCTTACCTCTATCATCACAAAAACATATCTTTAAATTATCAAGATTGTTTACAGCAAGAAAACTGGATGTATTTGTATGGCTGGACTATTTCTGTATAGGTTCATACTGTTCTCTGCCATTTACACACACGTGCCAAAAATGGCAGGAACTGGAATTTGCAATCAACAGCTAACCTCCATTTCAAATTCCAGCTCCTGAACATTTCATTGGTGGTTGGTTTAGGTTACTTGCTTTAGGTTCACATGATGCATAAAAGGATATATGAAGAGGTGAGCATATATTAGCCAACAATAGACGGTTAGTCGCCCATACAAATATCCTCCTGCGCAGTTACTACTCATGTTTATGAACCTTTACAGTCTGAACATGTTGTAATGCAGAGACTATATGATCTGTATGACTTCATGAATACTGTTCAAATCAATGGGGCATTTTCAGGACATTAAAACCATGAATTCTAACGTTCTGTCCAAGATACACACACAGTGTTCACTGAAGAATTTGGCTTCCAAAAAACCCTCTTTATTTTAAAAAGTAAATTGATCAAACTTTAAACAAAGGATACTTGGTTATTTCACTTTCTGGGGGGGGGATTTTACACAGGGCCACAGGCTTTGGCAAGCAACTGAACACACTCCACATGAGGAGACAGGACCATTCCAGCTATCCAACATGTGTCCTCCTAGCACGACATGCGTCCTCCTAGCATGACATGCGGCTTTGCCTCATTCACGTTGTCTGGGTATATGCATCTTAGAAACATAACGTGTGAACCCACCGCGTGTCTTTTCCCAAGCTAGGATCAACGAATCAAACCCAAGGGGATGGCGCAGGGAGAGCCGTTGGGTTTTTCTAGTGCTGAATGGCGGGGGGAAGGAAAAGAAATATTGGATGCTCCCTTAAAGCTCCCTCCTTCTTCGCTGCTGCGCAGGCAGAGACTCGGCTACCTAGGAAGTAAAGAAGGAAGACGAACGAGATCCTGTCTCTTTCCTGCTCAAACAGCTGTGGCCAGCAAATGGGGAAGCCAGAGGTAAACAAACACCGCAGAGAAAAGGGGAGGGGAGCCAGCGGAGCAACAATTCTTTGCTTCCGATTCTCTTGCAAAGGCAGACCCCGCTACGGAAATTCTTTTCAGTTCCTCTCTTCCCTCCGACTTGGGTCAAAATTGTCCCCAGAGTCAACTGCCCGGTCCCGGCGAAAAAGGGAGATGGAAAAGAAAACAAACGGAGAGGACCCAAGCAGGGCGCCGGGGGGGGTGCGGGGGCAAAAGGACTTATCGCACGCGCCCACCGAGAGACCCCTCGCCGTTTTTCCTCCCTTTTCGGGTGCAACCCGTTCCCAAAGCCTGGCGCCCAGCTGCAGCTGCAGCAAGCACCAGCACCAGCACAGCCGCCGCCACTGCAATGCACTAAAAGGTGGGTGGGGGGATGTGGAGAACGGGGGGGAAGAATAAAGAAATTGAATCCGGCCAGGCCTCTGAGCGAGAAAGAGAGTCACTTTTTACAACGAGCCATTTGCCAAACCAGCAGCTTCCCCAGACGCAGCGGGAAAGCAGAAAGAGGTGCAGCGGAGCCCGGCCGGGCGCTCCAGACAATGAGCCAGCAAGGGCAGCCGAAAGGCAGAGCAGGCCCCATAGCTGCTTCCTCCCCATCTCTAACCTGGGAACGGCGCGACGGCTCACTTACATGGCCTGGAAGGGTTGCAATGAAAGCCGCTGGCCGGAGCCGAGGCCTAGGCGAGCTGTTGCAGGCGCCTCCGCCTTGCTGCTGGTACCGCTGGTCTCCCAGGGAATCAGCCCATGGAGCTCTTCGCCTGCATCGGTAATGAATGGAGGCCAGAAAGGTTGCCAGCGGCCGAAGGCGCTCGGGCTCCTGTTCTCTATCCAGGCTCCCTTTGAAAGAGAGAAACGAGGCAAGCTGGGCGTTGTGGGCTTGGAGCGCGTAGCTGCTGCCGTTCCCAGTTCCTCCAGCTTCCCTTCCTTTCCCTTCTTTGACTCACTCGCGCACACACTCTCTCTGTCTCTTCCCCGGAACGCCCGCGGGGTCCTACCGCCCGGCATGCTCCTCTCCTTGTTTCCATTCAATTTTTTAAAATAAATAATAACAAACGGCAGCCTCCCGCGCCAACGTACAGACTTCACAAAGCATCCTTCAGGAAGCTCTCGCCCACTTGCCTCACGCCTCCCGGTTTACCAACGCGCCCCTTTTCTTTGCTTCCTCGGTTCACCCGGTGCTGCTTTGGCGTTTGGAGGTTGCCGACCTAGGTGCGTTTACCTAGCCCTGAACTCAATGGGTCTTACTCTGGAGGAGAGACACGCAGACCCGCCTTACTGGGGTTAAGTAGGCAGTGTAGGAATAAATCGCAGATAATTCAGTGTAATATTTTTACATCGCTTCTCATTGTTAAAAATCTCAAAACGATTTGCATTGGATAAAATGTACTAACTTTTTTTTTAAAGTAACATACAAAAAAATGATGGGAAAGGGGAAAACAATTCGTTCATTCAAAATTCATACAAGATTTTAACATTAATAGGAATAAACTACAGGGTTGTGTGTTGAGTCCCTTACTCTATACTCATTAGGTGCATGACTGCAATTCCCACCCACGTTAGTAATACTATTACTAAATTTGCAGATGATACAACAGTGGTGGGACTCAGCTGGGGGATGGATAAATCTGCCTACCAAGATGACCTGGACTGATTGCTTTAGTGGTGTGGAGACAATAACTTGGACGTCAACACTAATAAGACCGAGGAGCTTATAGTGGATTACAGAAGGAATAGTTCAGACATCCAGCCCTTGGTTATCAATGGAGATCAAATGGAGCAGTTAAGTTTCTGGGTGTTACCATATAAGACAACCTGACCTGGGGTGCTCACATTGCAGCCCTGGTCAAAAGGGCCCAGCAGAGATTACCTGAGACTTCTCAGAAAATAACAACTGAATGAAAAACTGCTGGTGACCTTCTACTGCTGCACCATAGAGAGTATCTTAACTTACTGCACCTCTTTATGGTTTGCCAATTGTACAGTGGCAGATAGGAAAGCACTCCAGAGGTTTAACATCATTGCCCAGAAGATCATTGATTGTCCTCTCCCCTCTTTGGAAGGGCTTTATAGCTCCTGCTGTCTTAAAAAAGTTCAAAACATTCTCAAAGATCCATCTCATCCTGGGAACCCTTTTTTTGAACTATTACCATCTGGCAAGACGGTACAGGATAATAAAAACAAGGACAAATAGGCTGAAAAACAGCTTCTATCCCAGGGCACTAACTCTATTGAATTCTAATGTATAGTGCAATATTAATGCAATATCAGGGGTTTTCAATTCAATGTATAGAATGTGAAGGATGTGTGTTTTTATTTTCATAGTCATAATATACAGTGAAGATGGTATTTAATTTCATTATATGAGGTGCAATGACAATAAAGTAAACTAAACTACTTTGCTAAGTTCATATAGTGCCTTAAACCTTTTACAATATGTAATGAAATTTGTTTGGCTTGATCTTACTGTGTTTTACAAACTTAGCCAAGTGCTATTTATCCGGTAAATCCAGCCAACTCATTTGGAATGTGTGAAACTAGTCAGTTTTTTAGAAATAAAAATAAAAAATACAGTTTTGGAATAAAGTTTCACAGTCGTTCAAAGTGACAAAACATCAAAAGACCACACAATACCATAATACGTAATACCTGGAGGGCAGTAGTATTTATAATGCTTAATATAGCAGTGATACTTCAAGGGGAAGGGATGAAAATATGAGATGATAAATGGAATGCATGGAGTATTATTTATTATAGTTATGGCTCAATCCCTGCCTTTTTTCCCATCCAATGTTAGCCATACAAATTCTCCTTACAAAAAAAGGATCTTTCAATACTTGCTTACTTGCCTAAAGTACAGAAATCAACCAGAATTTATATTCCTTGTTGCTCACTTTTGGAGTAGAGTATATTATAGAGTACTCTTTGTAGTAGTTAATCCAGGCTAGATTACTTCCTCCAAACCCAGCATTACTGGACAGCCCTGTTAGAGTGTGATAGCAAACATTGACTTCAATGTAGCCAATTTTCTGTTGTTAGAACTTGGCCTCATGCTTGGTGGTGGTGGTGGTGGTGGGGGGGTTTCTGGGATTTTTTTTAAAAAAAATTGATTCCACGGAGTTTGAAAATCCTTGGGTTATAGTGTTGGACAAGGAGTGGAGAAATCTAGATTTAAATCCATTTCCAGCCATAGAATCCGGTTTCTTGGGGGACTGCCTATTTCCATAACATCTGCCCTGCTGATCTGATTTGGCAGGTTGGCACACTCTTGAGTTCCGTAGATTAAGAAATGTAATTCTGTCCTCTCTATGACAGTGCCTATCTTCTGGAATGAGGTTTCCCCCCAATATTCAAATGCCCCCCCACCCTGCTGCTGTTTTAAAGGGTGCTGAAGACTCTTTGCAAGCATGATTTAAATCTTGTTCTTTTCCTTTGTTCCCATCTGGATTTATCACTGCAGTCTTTTCTTGTTTTAATGTTTTTCCAACAATCTGCATGCCACCCAGAGTCACTGGGAGTTGGGTGGCATATACAGTTAATCAATTAATTATAAACATCTTATTAGGTGATTTGGGGCCAGTTAATTTATTTCCACCCAGTCTACTCTACAAGATTGTTGTAGGAAGTGTTTGAGAAGGGAGTGATAATTATGCTGCTTGCACTGGCTAAAAATATGTCAGAATGTAAATCTAATGAGCACTTTTACATTGATTTTTCTCCAAGAGAAAAGGTGGAATACACATCTGAAATTTATATCTTATTGTTAAGCCTCACTTGACTTGCCTTAAGCTCAATTTCGATTTACTGAATAGGCCACAATATATCACTAAGCCATGGTTTATAAATGGCACTGGCTGGATTGCACTTCATTATAAACTGTAAACATATAAACAACATTATGTCTTAGCATAATGTATGAACCCAGTGTTTCCCAAACTCTTGCTTAAGCTAAAATATTTTATTATCCTTGAAACTTAAATTAACAACTTCTAATATAAGAAAGACTATATAATTGACTCACATACACACATAATTATATTTATGGTCAAAAAACCCAAATGGCTATGTATGTATGTATGTATGTATGTATGTATGATATTCAGCTTTGTTCGGGTATTTTCCCACGTCATTGTAGCTGTGCTTTTAAAGTTGTAGCAACGTTTTGGCAGAATCTCATCTGCCATCATCAGACTTCCAGAAGCCTGATGATGGCAGATGAGATTCTGCCAAAACGTTGCTACAACTTTAAAAGCACAGCTACAATGATGTGGAAAATACCCAAACAAAGCTGAATGCCATACATGTAAGTACCGCTAAAACTTAAGAATATATATATATATATATATATTTGTTTTCTGAGGTTCTCAGGTATTTATATGTAGATCTTTGGTTGTTCGGTTTTCTCCCGTAAGATTTGAAGTATCTAGGCAACGTTTCGATGAAGTCTCATTCATCATCTTCAGGCTTCTGTCTCCAGCTCTGTGCTTCTCAGAGTAATGGAGATTGCAGCTGCTTCCTCCTTTAACTGCCAGTGGGTGGAACTTGATTGGGTGGGGGCTTGGCTGAGAAACGACCATGGACCAGAAGCTGCACTGCAGCTGCATCACTACCACTTCAAACCCTCTGAGCCATACATGAAGCAAACCAACACCCACTATGAAGATGCAGCAGGACCACGAACTAGAAGCCAAACAGCAAGATCACAACTCTCAGCTCAAATCCCCAGCAACTAAAACTAACCTGAGCACAACCAAGCCCCCCTGAACAGAACACGCTCCAACCAATCAGAACACGCTAACCCCCAACCAATCAGAACACAGCCAAACCCCTACCAATGAGAACACACCCCACCCAATCAGAACACAGCCAAGCCCCCACCCAATCAAGTTCCACCCCACTGGCAGTTAAAAGGAGGAAGCAGCTGCAATCTCCATTACTCTGAGAAGCACAGAGCTGGAGACAGAAGCCTGAAGATGATGAATGAGACTTCATCGAAACGTTGCCTAGATACTTCAAATCTTACGGGAGAAAACCAACAACAAAGATCTACATATATATATATATATATATATATATATATATATATATATATATATATATATATATCCTAAAAGTTTGACTTTAGATCAGTTTAACGAATAATATAAATTGATAAATACTATATAAAATGTTTAAAATTTGAAATTACTAATGTGTTACTGAAGACCTGACTTTTACAGCCATAGTTAAAAGTTCTAACCTGTAAATGGCTTTCACGATTAATTTCTGTACTGAGTTTCCCCATAATCTTTGTTTAATATAAACTGCTGATGTCATATTCCTGGAAACAAGTAATTACAATCAGAACCTAACCAATCTTAGGGTCATTTATTATTTATTTAAACTTCGCATCTCAGTTAAGAATCATTTGAATCAACTATAGCAGTGCTTCCTTGTTTTTGAGAACATGTATTTGAAACCAAAATGTTAACAGCACATAGCCAAGTTTTTGTTTTCAAAGGGCATTGCCCAGTTTCCAGGAGAATAACAGAATTTGGAACACAATTTGGAACATTGACAAGTATTCTTAAAAATATAGCTAGTACTTGGATTATGTTGTCGATTATATTATATTGTATAAAATTTGAGATGCAATGTTTGCATTAAAAACCTGTATTTTAAACTCTCCCCTTTTGAATAAAAGTATTGAAGTAAGACTGTCTTAACTGGCACATTTAGTTCTCTTCTGAGGACATTATAAAAATTATCAGGATCTATTAAAGAGAGGGGACTCAAGATGACAATTACAACTGTATGCTTGAACCCTTATCCCTTTGTATGTGCATACAACATTGAGGGGTGGAACTTCAATTACATGGTTGTATCGGGCATCTTCACCAGGGGTGAAATTCAACCACCTCGCATCACCTTGGAAGAGGTGGTAGGGACGATTTGAACCAGTTGGCCCTGCCCATGCCCGCCTTCTTCCTTTTAGAGATCTGAGTCCCACCAAGGCACGCCCACCAAGCCATGCCCACAGAGCTGGTAGGGAAAAATTTTGAATTTCACCCCTGATCTTCACTATTGTCACAGGTATCTGCAGGATCTTGCTCCTTTTGTCAAAATGACAAGCAGTATTGTATTGTTATGTCATAAGCATTCTCCCTTTCATATATGTGTGTGGTGTCACAATGCACATAGAAAAGAAGTAGGCTTCCTTGCTCCCCAGCTCCTGACAAAGTCCCCATTATTGTTAACACCTCATGTTTAATGCCATTTATTTGGCTTTCCTTTTAACATTCAATGTGAATCCAGATGTATTTGTGGTTTAGAATATTGAGAGACAATTGTTGTTTATTTTAATACCTCATGCTTGAAACCACCTTCACAATGAAAACTACTGCAGGGAAACTACTGTAAGTAAACAAATGAGAAAACTATACATTTTCATCACACACACAAAAACCAGACAAATTTGCCATATTTGATTTCCTTTTACTTCTGTTTAGGAGATGACTTTCTATGTTTTATGGAAAAAATGGATTTGTCAAAGTTTGTTTGCTCAGCACCTTGGAGTGCATATTAAAGCCAAGGTGGAGATTTGTATTTGTAGCAAGAATTTTGGAGAATTCTGATTATACAATCTTCTCCTTGATTACCTTGATAGTATCTTGGAAAATTATCTTTGTGGAAAAGGTTTGCCATTACTAAGTTCTAGCTCCTTTTCTTTGTTGAAATAGACTTTCCAAATGTTCTTTTTTGATTTATTTATTCTGAAATGTGAAGTGCTCTTATGTGCAAATTCAGCTGAAACTGGCTGGCTTTTCTTTGTTTTAACAGGCACAGTCAAGAAATATTCAGTGCCCTTTGTCTTATTAAAATCAGCTCTCCTGTACTGAATCCAAGTCCTCCATAGCAAAACTTTGCATGATCTCTAGAGATTTGTTTTGCACAATGTGTTTTTAGGGCACTGTCAGTGTTCAGAGACTGGGCTAAACCATAACATGGGTTATTGAATTCTGGCTTGTTATATTGTTCAAACTCAGACATTTTGATTTATAAACCATGGTTTGGCAAATGTATGAACCAGGACTATGCAAATGGATGTCTCCACAAAATGTCCTAAACCATAATCATTAATTAATGGGAAAAATCCATTAATGGGTACCTACATCACCATGTTAATACCACCTAAATAACCCCCTTTCTATGGAGTCTGTGATACCCTCTGAGCTCGTAGACATTTGCTTGTAGACGTTTCATTACCCAACTAGGTAACATCTTTAGTGTTCCACAGTTTAACCCTGAGCTACATATATTCTCTTTTACTGTAACTCCCTATCTATCCCAGGTGATTGGCACACCTAAAGATTAGCAACCCATGTGACTGCCATTTCTCTGAATACAAACTGAAATTCAAAACCAGCAACCAACTTTTATTTTCAAATTGCCAAGTTTACATATCATGCAAACCACACACTGGCCAGTAAAACATATAGATAGGAGGAAATACATCAGTGAGATCTAGTAATAAGAATGAAGGGTTTTATTAATCTTTGTTTTATAAAAAATATATTCAGGAACATATTGTTTGGAGGATTGTGTTCCCTGCCAGATTAACCTACTGCAAATATAAGCCTCAGAGATTTTGCATCATCTCTGAGAACTTCATTTGGAATGGGAGAAGTCAAGCAAAAATAAACAATTGTTGGCTTGTTTTTGTAAAAAAAAGTATTTCAGTCTGCATTTAGTTTACTTATTTATATTTATTTAAAACATTTAGTCACCTATCTTATAACCAACTTTGGGCTGCTCCGAATCAAAAGTTAAAACAGCAGTTAAATTTTAAAATTTTACAAAGGCTTTATATCATGTATGCTGCCTTCAGGAATATCAATGCTTTGAAAAGCAGCACAGAAGTCCTTGAAATAAATAAATGTGAGTGTGTGTGTGTGTGTGTGTGTGTGTGTGTGTGTGTGTGTAATTTTGCTCACATAATGGTTATGTTATCAGAATCATAATCAGATTTCCATTAAATTAGCACTATAGTTTTGAAGTGATGAAACAACTTTATGACCAAACCTCACATTTATGACCTATGCAGATTTGTAAATGAAAGCTGAAGTTCATAAACACAGTCAGAGTTTCACTTAGCAACCAATCTAAAAACTGAGGGGCTGGTCCAATTGTGGTCACTAAATGAGGACTACCTATATTACATTCCTTTCGGACAGTCATTTCACAAGTTGTAGATGGTCAAACATTTTTCCTGTTTTTCATTTAAGTAATGTTCAGCAATTATTAAATGTCTGACTTTTACCTAACCTGTGATCTACTTATGTTGGGTTACGTTAGTACCAGGGGCATCTGAAAATTGAACAATCTGTATAATAATTCAAATAAGTTGTTGTCATAATTCTGAATGTGCCACTGTCCCACATGAAAGAGAGGTAGTTTTAAAGGATTACATTTCTGAAAAGGCACATACAAACTATAATCCTGTTTTAAAACTCTATAAAACTTTAATTCAACAAAAATATATTTCGAAATGCATTCTAAACACCATTCTTTGTATTTTGTTGTTATTGAAATATATGATTGTAAAGTAAACCATCTTGGCCAGGTACAATCTTTGCTTGTAATAAGAAAGATAAAGCTGTTTCTCATCAGAAGAGCCTCTCCCAACCTAGCATGCTTCAGACAGTCTGGCCTTTGGCTCCCATAACATTTCCAGCCAGATGAGTGGGAAACAGATGACCTTCCAGATGTTTTCATCAATTTTCAGCATCTCCCACCTTGGTTATGTTGACTGAGACTCTGGGGAACTTTAGTTCAGCATCGTTGTGACCACCAGAGGTTGCCCATTATTGTGTTCCTTTACATTCATACAGCATGTTTGTCATCTACATGAAGGGCTGCTGTTAAAGGCAAGTGGTACAGATTGTTTATTTTTTTTAAAAAAAGGTCAGGCCTGCCAGATGTTCGGACTGGAATTCCAAAATTCTTAGCCTAAAAGGAAAGGCTGACATTTTGTTCAAACTATTATTCCAATGCGTCTTTGACTTATAGTATGGGCAACCACGACTTATTTTATATTTGGTTTAATGATGAGATCCTCACTGTAACAACTATGTGTAGAATATGATCATTAATTTATTTGGCATCATCAGGACCCCTGATCTGCTCTCGTTTTATTTTTTTTAAATATATTTTAAAGGAAGTAAAGAGCAAAGCACAAACCTCCAGAATTATCTTTTATTACAAAAAATTCCTTTAAAGTCATATAGGAACTATAGAGAACTTAGAAAATAGAAATGTTATATAGCTGGCTTGGTTAATGGCTATCTGTTCAAAGGATAAAGAAAACCTCAGGCTGATAGAAAAAACTTGAGAAGGTAACAGAGCACAAATTTACCAGTTTGCTTTCTAGTGAACAGGTATTGAGTGACTAGTCAACAAAAGCCACAACCCTAAAGGCAGCCATTGTATCCTCAAGTTGAATAATAAAGTTTTAGGTTTGTTATTGTGCCATTGGCTCAAAAAGACTTTAGGGACTTCTGGATTAAGATCACAACTTTTTGGTAGTGATGTCAAGAACATCATGTTGAAACAGATTGTCTTAGACAACAATGTGGTAGGAAAATCATGTAGGGCATGGCTGCTGGAATCTTCTCCAATACTTTTACCAGCAGGGGTCATAGGAGGCATTTGTAATTTCTTCTGTGTAATGAAGTTGTGTGTGCATGTGTGTGTGTGTGTGTGTGTACATGGGTATACTGTCGCTATCATGTATTGTGTCTGTGAAAATCTCATCAGCCAGGGTATATAAGGGGCTTCTAGGTATGTTTATATGTGTGAAAAGTTAATCAGAATTGATGTATTGCTTTGGGGAATGGGGAGCTCATTTCTCTCCTTTTATTATGTTACTACATTTTTGTCTGTAAGTATATACTGGGATCCATAGGGCAGGCAGCGTACTGTGCATTCTGGGCCACACAATCAGGAGGAAGATAACTTACACTACAGCAGCTGACAATATTCTGAGTCACTGTCCAGCCTCTTCTCCCAGAGCGAGCTTTTCTTCAAAGCAGTGGCAAGATCTAATCCATTTTCGAACTTGAACTTTCTTTTGCTGTCTTTTCCCACCATACAAAATTTGCTCCATTGGTTTCTGCTACAGGGGGTTATCCTACTGATAGACAGACAGATAAGAATCCAAACCCCTGTACACATGCATTTTCCCCCAAAATTCCAATAGATTGCAAAGAATACAAATGGCTAAGTTGGTTAAAAATATTGCTCCGTAATCACTCTTAGCCATCCACAAGAAAATACAAACAATGAGGTAGGAAAAGGCCAAGTTGCCTCAACTGGCTTCATTTATGTTTTAAACAGTGCAAGAACTGGTTCTCTAAGCCACACTAAACTATGTGACTTGCTTGGTTTTAGCATAGACTATTGTGAAAAGTCAAATGTTATAGTTTATAAACAATGGTCTATGACTTAGCACAGGGCTATCAAATGTTATAGTCAAGTGACATATCACAACTTTCCCTCCCTCTGGAGTGGGCGTGGCATATCTGGCCTGCAGGCCAAAGATTTAGCATATGTCAATATACTCTTTTGTAGCTTATAACATAGTTACAAATGACATCACTGTTTTTTTTTCCTCTCTTTCCCACCCTGTTCCAATATACAATCCAGGTTCCACCTCAGCTACATGTCTCTGTACCAGCTGCAGATGGCAACATCTTTATACTACTGTTTTTCTCTAGCAAAAACTTAGTGTGGTCTTTCATTAGAGGGCTACCACTAGCTAAGTAATACAAGGTTGTTCTCATTCCCCCAACTCATCTTACATGCCATCATTTTCCCTAGCCAATATATTCCCTTTGAAAATAATAAAGGTATTCTAGGAATGCAGCTGTTTTCAGCAAATTGCAAAGCCAAGCTGGGTTAAGATTTTGGACCACTGCTCACCCCTTTGGCCAAATCATGATAGATTTCTCTATAGGGAGGACAATGACTGTAGAATAGCCAATCAGAACAAGTATATACTAATAAAAAGCAAAAATTGCAAACCCCAAACTATTCCAGGTGGAAACAAAATATCTCTTACAAGATTCCAAAAGTATCTCCTCCATCAGTTGGTAAATTATAACCCTGAGTTCTGCTGATTTAGTCCTCTTGAAATATGTCAGTCTTGGGAATTTTCTACTACCTTTCTCATATTATCTTTGAAAGTTAAACAGCATTCTGGTCTTTTTTCTTCTTCTCCCAAATATTAAGAAAACCAAACCTAAAGTCGTAACTCCATAATAAGTGAATTACCTATCAGTAAATAACTAGCAGACCTAGGAAATTGTTTTTGAAGTAAATTTTTTTAAAACAAACCAATCAAACTTCCTGGACAGTTATGCTGAAACATTGACACTGAATAGCTGTTGACATGGAAGTGCTATTTATTTTTTCTGGCAGACAGTCTGTGTGTTGTCAGTTGCTGTATAATTACTTGCAATGCAGTATTCAAATTAGATGACAGGTGGAATAAAATAAATAAAACAGAACTTTTCTCCATCACAATAATTAAAACTGAATACATTGGGTTTTTCTGTCTGCTTGTCACCAGCTTCAAGTTCCTGGGGATCCACCTCTCTGAGGACTTGTCCTGGCAGATTAACACCACTAGTCTGATTAAGAAAGGTCACCAGCGCCTCTTCTTCCTGAGATTACTGAGGAAGAATTCTGACTAATTTCTACCGCTGCACAATTGAGAGCATCTTAACTAGCTGTACCTCAGTTTGGTATGGAAATTGTACTATAAAAGAAAAAAAGGTATTACAGAGGGTGGTGAAAACCGCCCAACACATTATAGGGATTCCACTTCCTGCCATTGTAGATATTCAGAGGAAACGATGTCTGCGTAAAGCCCACAGCATTGTTAAGGACCCCTTCCATCCAGCCCACAAACTGTTTACTCTTCTTCCATCTGGGAGGAGATTCAGGTGCCTGCAGTCTAAGACCAGCAGGCTAAGGAACAGCTTTTACCATACAGCCGTTTCCTTGCTGAACTCTTCAGTTCGTTTGTCCCCACACATATGCTGATGCTTCCCTTGATAATATATGATGTATTTTGTATAATTCTCTGTGCATTTGTATTTATATTCAACATGTCCATAAACATTTTGTACAGTTGTATATGTTCATATATGTGCAGTCACACTTGCCTTTGTGTGCTCGTGTACATACATTTTGTTGTGTTTTCCACTGACATATTCATAGATGCCTTGCATATTTGTATGTATATATATATGTGTGTGTGTGTGTGTGTGTGTGTGTGTGTGTGTGTGTGCATGTATGTGTATATGTATATATATGTATGGCATTCAGCTTTGTTCGAGTATTTTCCCACGTCATTGTAGTTGTGCTTTTAAAGTTGTAGCAACGTTTCGGCAGAATCTCATCTGCCATCATCAGGCTTCTGTATAGTGTTCATCTGTGAGTCAGGCTTTTATAGTGGTTTCAGATTTAAATTTGGGGCAGCCTATTGCTGTGCCAGAATGGTTTTTTCTTCACCCTGATTGGTTGGGAGTCTTGGTCTGTGTTTATTGGTCTTGGAGTTTGCTGTGTTCTGCTTGATTGTTGTTTCTAATATCTCCTGTCTGTTTTTTGGCTCTTTTTGTCTCTTGATTGGCTGCCAACATTGTGTTACTTTATTGGAGGCCTTTAGTGCAGCTTGGCTCCGGGTAAATGGACGGCTATCATTAGTTAGGAAGCTAGGTTTCATCTGGGTGCCTGGTTGGGGTGTGTTTGAGCTGGATGTATGGGGGGTGGTGGAAATCTGTCTGTGCCCAGGTGTTTGCCTGGCTTGTGGTGTGGAGATTTTTTTGTTTGTGAGTGCAGGCTTCCAAATGATTGACAGTCCGGTGGAATCATCTCTTCTATTCATGCTTTCTGGTCTTTTTTCAATCTCTATGGCTTCTCTGATGATTCTGTGGCTGGGGTTTTCTATAGTGGCTAGGGTTTTGGTGCCATTGAAGTTGATGCTATGACCTGTGGCTTCCATGTGTTGGACTAGTGAGGAAGTGTGTTCCAGTTTTTTGACTGCATTTTTGTGTTCATCCAGGCGGGTACTTTTTGTTTCCATGGTGAACTTGATTTTTGGGTGTGTCTGTTTAGGTGTGTCAGGAAATTGTTTAGGTTTTCTTTTCCATGGGGCCAAATCACAAATGTGTCATCGATGTATCTTAACCAAAGTTTGGGTTTGTGGATGGCATTGGCCAGGGCTCTGGATTCGAATTCTTCCATGAACAGGTTTGCAATGACGGGTGACAGTGGTGATCCCATAGAGGCTCCTTCAATTTGTTTGTATCTTTGTCCTTTGTATATGAAATATGTGTTGGTTAAGCAGTGTTCTGTTAGTTCCATGAGGTGTTTAGCTGGTTGGTATTTATTTTTGATGGTTTCAAGGGTCTCTTTTATCGGGACTTGAGTGAATAGTGAAACCACGTCAAAACTTACAAGCAGATCTTCTTGCTCCACATGTAGATCTTTGATCATTTCCAAGAAGTGGTATGAGTTTTGTACATGTGAAGCTGCTGTTTCAGCATGGGGCTGTAGCTGTTTTGCTAAGTATTTGGCTAGGTTTTGTAGTGGTGCTCCTCTGGAGCTGACTATGGGTCTGAGAGGTATTCCTTCTTTGTGTATTTTTGGGAGGCCGTATAGTTTGGGGCATCTGGAAGATTTTTCTCTTGGGATGAGTACAAAACTCATACCACTTCTTGGAAATGATATATTTTTATTTATTACTGTTGTTTTGCACTTCTGGTTGGATGCTAACTGCATTTCGTTGCCTGTATCCATGGCAATGACAATAAAGTTTAATCTAATCTAATCTAATCTAAAGCAGAAATATGTAATTTTATATATCTTTTCTTTAAAGATAATTCTTTGGATTTTTTCTAAGGAAGTTCCTCCTTTTCTTCCAAGGTTTCTAAACTAATACTGGTGGTATTATATCTCAACATCTAGAAAGAGTGCAAAGAACAACAACAAAGGTGATTAGGGGACTGGAGGCTAAAACGTATAAAGAACAGTTGCTGGAATTGGGTATGTCTAGTTTAATGAAAAGAAGGACTAGGGGTAACATGATAGCAGTGTTCCAATATCTCAGGGGTTGCCACAAAGAAGAGGAAGTCAAGCTATTCTCCAAAGCACCTGAGGGCAAGACAAGAAGCAATGGGTGGAATCAAAGCAACAAGCAACCTAGAACTAAGAAATTTCCTGACAGAACAATTAACCAGTGGAACAACTTGCCTCCAGAAGTTGTAAATTCTCTATTGGAAGTTTTTAAGAAGAGATTGGACAACCATTTGTCTGAAATGGCATAGGGTTTTCTGCCTGTGCAGGTGGTTGGACTAGAAGACCTCCAAGGTCCCTTCTAACTCTGATATTCTGTCTATTCACCTAGCAGCCATTTGAAGTTACAACAAAGTGTAAAAAAGTGACTTAAAACCAGTCCTTGCATTTTCAATCTTTGCAGCATCCCCATGATCATGTGATCAAAATTCAAGCGCTTGGCATCCAGCATATTTACAACAATTGCAGCGTTCCAAGGTCAAGTGATCACATTTGCACCTTCCCAGCTGCCTTCCAACAGTCAATGAAGGAAGCCAGATTCACTTAACAACTAAGCAATTCATTTAACAACTGCAGTGACTCAACTTAACCAATATAGAAAAAAGGTCATAAAATCAGGTGCAACTCAGTTAACAAATGGCTAGCTTAGTAATGGAAATGTTGTTCCAATTGTGGTTGTAAGTCAAGGACTACTTGTATGTGCATTCTTAAAGCATATTGGTTGAACTCACGTAAGTGCTACGTCTCAATGGGCTTGGTTTTGGTTTACTATTCTGCTTTATAAAACATGCTTTATGGCTTAATGTGATGTGTAAATTGGCTGGGTTCACACATCAACCAATTTTATTTAAAAGTTACTGAATCATAATAGGCTGGATTACAACTCACTAAGCCAAAATGAAATCAACCATCTGAAGTGTAGGGTATTGTTTGAATTCAAGCATAATTTTCATGAAATAATACAGTTTCCAGCCTCACCATAAGATGACAAAGGATATGAGTTACATGCCTTAAAACTAGAGCTTCTAACTAAAATTAAGATGTAGACCAATTTAACAGTATTAATGAACTATTCTGCCTATTGTTCTCTGATTATTTACTAAGTTTAGATAATAAAATCAATGGTGGGATTCAAAATTTTTTACTACCAGTTCTGTGGGCATAGCTAGGTGGGCATGGCCATGTGACTGGGTGGGCATGGTGCTTTTTTGCAGCACCCCTCTCCCCTTTTTGGGGCCTTCTGGGACTCAGGGAAGCCTCCGGGGGAGCATTATTGGTCCCAGGAAGCTTCCCTGGAGCTCAAGAAGCCAAAAACTGGAGCCTAGGAGGGCACACAGCTTCCCCTTATGCTCCATTTTGGGACTTCTGGGCCTCAGGGGAGCCTCCTGGGGGGTGTTTTTGCTCCCAGGAAGCTTCCCTGGGGCCCAGGAAGGCAAAAAACGGAGTCTGGGGAGGCAGCCCAGGGAAGCCTCCTGGGTGAAGCAGTAAGACAGCTAGGGGAATCCTGGCATAGCTGATTGTAGGAACAGCTGATTGTCAGGAGGGGGAAAAAAAAGAAATACCTTAAAGAGTGACTGGGCAGGGAAGAACACAGTCAGCGATGTTGGGCATGTGCGAGATGTTGCACATGCGCGATAAGGACTTACTGGGTGGGGAGGGGCGACTGGGTCAGGGGTGTGGCCAACCAGAAGTTACTACCAGTTTGGCGACCCATGCCAAATCCTTGCTACTGGTTCGCCTGAACCAGTGTGAACTGGATGAATACCACCACTGAATAAAATAGAATAATCTAAATCAGTGATCCCCAATCTGTTGGGCACCAGGGACCAGTTCCATGCAGAGAGGTTTTTCCACAGACTGGAGGAAGCATGATTTTGTGTGCTGCCTGCATCCCGTGGATGGGATTTCCCTTGTTTGAGTGACCCAGTTTCTGGCATGCCACGGACCAGTGCCAGTTCATGGACTAGGAGTTGGGGACCCCTGGTCTAAACAGTTTTTCCCCAGTGTTAACCTTGAAAGTAAATTGGTTAAAAGACATTCAGTAGTTATTGTATATTCTAGAAGTAAAAAATTGCATAGTCATTTGTTAAATAGTTAACGTTTTTGTAACATTTCTGTAACTTTTTTTGCATTTCATTTCTAAAAAGTTTTTCATTCACATCTATGTAATCTAATTCTAGTCCAATAACTCATGCATGCGCCCAATGTCTTGGAAAATGTCTTAGCTGCACTTTTAATAACAGTTTGATCTATTGCAATTGCTAATGAATGAAATTATGCTAATGAATGAAGGATACTGGAATCTCAAACTCACATGTGACCTTTGGAAGCTTGGGGTGTGTTCTCGTGAGCTAATTCAAATGTATTGCTGTTACTTTTTAAAGTGGTAGAAGAGGGAAGTTATTATATTGGTTGACTAGCAGGATACCCGTGCTTCGCGACAAAACTTTGTAATCAGGCTATGCAGGAGAAATTCGCTTCACAATCCATTGGCTCAATGGTGGTCGGTGACTGAGACACATAAAGGAATATCACTCCCACCACCTTAAGTCCGGAAGCAGTTCCATAAGTGGAAAGTGTAGACATTTTGGTGAGGTACCAATGTTTAGTACTGTAAGGAGCCCCAGGCTGCTCCTGAGTGAAGGAGTGGAACACCTGCTAGTTTGAACTGAGGTAACGGAATATGAGGCAACTGGCAGTTGGAACAGAGTTCTTTTCAGGTGGGAAGGGGGAGTAGAATGTCTAACTCCTTAGCATCAGAGCATATTAATTATTGTATAAGAAATACTAATTATCTAATGATTTGGAAAAAATGCTTTCTTAGAGAACACCTAGAAGCCTAGATGCCAAATTTCAAGTTTGTAGGCTTTATGATTCTAGAGATTTCGTGATGAGTGAGTGGTACTTGGCTTTTATATATATAGATTTATGATTGTGAGGTGGCCAGAAGTGCTCTGTAGTAAAATGGGTGGCCAATAAATTTTATAAATAAATAAATTATATGCAATAGGAGAGAGCAGATTTACTGTGATTAATTTCTTACATTTAGTTGTCCTGACACTATATACTTTTTAGAGGACAGAACATTTCTCAAAAATTAAATGAAATTCTTATTTTTAAAAAAGTGCATCCAACCACTACTTAGAATCAATTGCCAAGCTGCAGCCTTAAACTGGGCTACCAGCTTTTTAGGAAGTTTGCTTTCACTGTCAGGGTGACAACTACTGTAAAGTCCCTTTTCTTAGAGCAAATGGCATCCAATAGGAAGACAGGATTAAAACAGAAAGGGGATTAAAGATGATCATAATGTCATGCCCCTGGTGGAGACTGACTCTGAGGGAGAGGAGGAACAGCTGACAGGGAGTGGAAGTGTGGCTCCGGCGGTCGTGGAGAAGGCTGGGGAAGGGCAGTCAGAGGAGGACTCAGGCCCATCCCCTATCCATCCTAAGGCACGCAGGGAGGAGAGGATAAGGGAGAGACGTGGTCTACTCGGGAAGAGAGGGCCTTGATCCTCTTCATGGGATGCAGGTGTGAGAACTGCAAAAGAGTTTGGACCTGCGCTCTGGCAAACACTGGAGATAAAGTGTGTTTTATTTTGGTTGGCGTCCTTCCAACAGACTGTGCCTTGTTATCTCCTTGAATTTGGTAAATACTTCTGTCCCATTGTGGAAATTTCATCATTGTAGTTTGTTTGGTTTTTATTTTCACCTCTATCTGCTCATTAAATTCGGACTGTATTGCTTTCTTTTGAAGACTATTTTTGAGTACGTTTTATCTCTAACTGAGAATTATTGAACAGTGAAGCCAAGTTGGAGGCATTAAAGGACATTTATTTACATTTTGGATTTTGTTACATTTGTGTTACAAGCTGGGTCATCACACATAAAAGGATGGAGGACTGGATGAAAACTAATAACATGAATAACAAAATAAATATAAACTGACATTATTTTTAGAGAAAACTATTGTATTTATTTAAAACATTAAATCTCCCAGTAGCTGAAGTTAAAATTGTCCAAATTCAAAGTCCAAATTCAAGGATACCATCAAGGCAATGAACACATGGGCAATTTTAAGTTAGATACACAGCTGGAATAGTTGAGTGGACTCAAACTGAAGTAGAAACCTTGGATAAGAAGACTAGAAAAATAATGACAATGAATCATGCCCTTCATCCATGCAACAATGTTGAAAGATACTATTCACCAAGGAGTATAGATAGGCATGGAATTTTGCAAATACACCAGACATTTAAAGAAGAACATTAGAAGAATATCTGAAGGAAAGGAAAAAGTTGTACTGAAGGCTTACTGAATACTGGAGACAACTTAAGTTTGTAAACCAAACTCACTTACAAGAAGGACCAAATGAAGAATAGAAAAAAGACATGGCAAGGCAAAGTATTACATGATCAGTATGTAAAAAATAGCAGGCAAAGCTTATATAACAAGATCTGGCAATGGTAAAGAGCAGGAAAGTTGAAGAAAGAGTCGGGGCTAATTCTGGCTGCATGAGACCAATGAACAGCTGCATTTAAAGTAAAAATTAAGAAGTCAGTCACAGACAGCAAATGTCACCTTTACAAAGAAGCTAAAGAAACAGTGGACCACCTAATCCTGGACTGTCAAACTTGCAGCCCACAGGCCAGATGCGTCACACACCGCCGCACCCGGTTTAGAGAAGGGGGGGAAATTCCTGATATGTCACGTGACACATCCCTAATCTACTCACATAGACTACAATGGCATAATAAAGTAGCAGAGACTTTGGAATATCTGCAAGAAGTACCACTCAAGTAAAGTTTTAGTAAATGAAGAAGCCTAAGTGCTCTGGGACTTCACAGTTCGAACAGACAAACATCTGTTGGGGGACAACACCACAGACTTAACAATAGTTTTAAAGAGAAAAAAGTACCATGTTTCTCCAACAGACAGAAAATAAGACCCTAATATTTTTTTTGCTACCAAAAAAGGCACCAGGTCTTATTTTCAGGGGTTGTCATCCACTGACTAACCTCACTTGCATATGTCGCCCCCAGCCTCCTTTTTGTTATCAGAGGCCTTCAGGAACTTCTTCTATGGCTAGCAAGGCTTTCCTGAAGGCCTCCACAGTCGATAACAGAGCTCCAGATCAATCCGATACCCGTGCACTCTGGATTGGACAGGATTTTAATTAGGGCTTATTTTGGGGGGTAGGGCTTGTTATTGGACACACATGTAAAAATCAAGCTAGGACTTACTTTCAGGGTAGGTCATATTTTCAGGGAAATGGAATAGATAATGGACATAGCAGTACCTGAAGATCACAGAAGAGAAAGAACTGAAGAAAATCACCAAATCTATAGATCTGCAAATAGAACAACTGTGGGGGAGAAAAGATTGTACCAATAGTAATAGGCCCCTTGTTTGCAATTCCAAAACATCTGGAGCATCACTTGAATAGCATCAGCACTAAGAAAATCACCATCAGTCAACTGCAAAAGGCAGCTTTACTTGGAATAGTTTATATCTTGCAATGATACTTTTAACATCATCAAACAACATCTGCCTATCCTAATTCCTTGGGAAGAATTCAACAGGTGAATAAAAATGCCAAATCCAGTCTAAACATCTGCATGAATGTATGATCAAAACAACAACAACAATAATAATAATGCATTAAAAGTTATATGTTGTCTCACTCTCAGTGACTCTGTGCAGCATATTTGGTATAACAAATATATTACAGTTAATTATATTAAACATTCCTTTTACTTCTTTTTCCCCAACAGATGTTTCAGATCAGTTCCACAGGAACAGAAATCATGTTATCAAACATTCTGCCAGATGTCTGCAGGGTTTATCACATAAATGAAAACCACTTTGAGTATGATGAAACTTTCTCTAAGTTTTTCCTGATAGGATCAAAACTTGTTTTCTTCTTTGCCATTAAAAAATCAGAAGAACTTTTTGTGCCCCAAAGCTGTATGTCCAATATCATCAACAAAAAATATACCCATGTTTAAAAAGTAGAGACGTGGCAATTGCCATGCCAAAATTTGCAGAAACAGTCATAGAGTGACACCACAGCAGTTCTAGAATAGATGGAGTGCCATGTTCCCACAGGCAGAAACATAGCATTCTGTCCATCTGGCTGTTGCATTCTCTGGAATATTGCCTTGCTTCTCCAACAAGGTCACAACGTGTGTCCATTCTGAAGTTAATTTTAATGTCCAATAAATCATTCAGTGACCTAACATTACCTCCCTGAAGGTATCTGTGGATTTCTCATGAGCAACTTACCTACTTCTCTGTTAATACCAGTGCAGAAACTTTTGCCATCTTCAAAGAGTTTTCCTCGAGTACTTTTTCAAATGTCTCTGAAAACAATGAGACAAGAATAGAAATTTTATCAACCAGGATAAATTTACATATGAGATATCTGTAAAGAAGCCATACTTTTATGGAATTTGGATATGATTTCTTGCTATAGTTTTGTCATATGAATTCAGATCTGGATATTTTTTTTCTAAAAAGCCATTAAGAACAAACTGTTTACATGCTAGAACAATGCCATAAATGAAATGCCATATAAATGCAGCCATCGTTGGAAATCATTTACCATTTTCTCTCAGTTCTGCAATCTTTTGCTGCATATAATTTTTGATTATACATGTGGAAAGGTACACAACATAAATCCTGAAGACAAGAGCACAGTCTCTGGAGTGAGGCTTCTCAACCATAACATTATACTAATGTATTATAATTTCCATATGTGAGATCAGGTGGGTAAGTATCAGACAGGGTATTCCTAGCAGTAGGCACCAAGACTGTGACATTTGCTTGTATTTCTTCTTTGCCTGCCTTTATATGGATAGTAACAAGCTCTTCATTCTAATCTACTCTTAATGTGGTGTTAGATGAATGCTGAACCTGCTGGCCCAATCATATCCTTTGTTAGGAAACGACTAATGGCTCAGCATTGGCAGTCAATTATCAGAATATAAAAGTTATCAGATCTGAGAAAGGAACTCCAGAGTAAAGAGAGGGGCTTAATACCTGTTTTGTTTTAATTATAACTCATATTTCCTCCAGGCTTAAAATGGCATACACTGCTCTTCCTGTTCCAATTTTTCCCTTCAACAACAAACCTAGAAAGCAGGTTTGTCTGAGAGCATATGACTGGGAATCCATAGCCCATTTATCATGATTGCTGAATTTTACATGGCACATTACAGTTAAGCAGTCCGAAGCTCATTATTGCTAGCAACCCACCCCAGGATAAGTTAGAAAGAGTTCTAGATACTCAGGGAAAACAACAAAAACACCCTAATTTCAGAACCATAAAGGAAGAAACCACATCTCCACTAAGATTGGCAAGTTAAGTCTCTATGTATAGGCATTCAGCAAACTTTATTCTCCTGTGAGGTGATGTTGTTAGGTAGTAAAATGCCTGTAGCAAAACAGCCAAGTCCAGAGAACACCACAAACCTAACAATCCAACCCTGGCCTCCATATATTCTGTACTATTGTAATAGCATATGGGCGTCAAATGCTTCAGAAGGCAAGAGAGGAATTTGCATGCAGGTAAATATCCACTAAGATACACAATACATAGGGAAAGTTGACTCTGGAAGGACAAAGAAATCTACAAACCCATAAACACAAACCTTAAGTAGAAACACTTGTAAGTGGATCACAAGCTTCCTAATAGACAGGAAGCAGCAGGTGAAGCTAGGTAGCATCACATCTGATACCTGTACAATTAGCACAGCCCCCACCCCACCCCCAAGGTTGTGTGCTTTCTCCACTTCTCTTCTCCCTATATACCAATGACTGCATCTCAAACAATTCATCTGTTAAAATACTGAAGTTTGCAGATGACACAACAGTGATTGGTCTCATTTGAGAAAACAACAAATCCGCATACAGACAGGAGGTTGTACAGCTTGCCTCATGGTGTAACCGGAACAATCTGGAACTGAACACACTCAAAACTGTAGAAATGGTGGTAGACTTTAGAAGAAACCCTCCCATACTACCACCTCTTACAATACTAGACAACACAGTATCAACCGTAGAGACCTTCAAATTTCTAGGATCTATTATATCACATGATCTAAAATGGACACCTAACATCAAAAATGTCATCAAAAAAGCACAACAAAGAATGCTCTTTCTGCACCAACTCAGAAAGCTCAAACTGCCCAAGGAGCTGCTGATACAGTTCTACAGAGGAATTATTAAGTCTATCATGTGCACTCTATAACTGTCTGATTTGGTTCTGCAACCCAACAGGACAGACACAGACTTCAGAGGATAATTAGGACTGCAGAAAAAACAATTACTACTAACCTCCCTTCCATCGAGGACTTTTATACCGCACAAGTCAAAAAGAGGGCCATGAAAATATTTACAGACCCCTCACATCCCAGACAGAAACTGTTTCAACTCCTTTCAAAACGATGCTGTAGAGTACTGCACACCAGAATAACTAGACACAAGAACAGTTTTTTTCCCGAACGCCAACACTCTGCTAAACAAATAATTCCCGCACACTGTCCAACTATTTACAAAGTCTGCACTACTATTACTATTAATCTTCTCATCACTCCTTATCACCCATCCCCTCCCACTTGTGACTGTATGACTGTAACTTCGTTGCTTGTATCCTTATGATTTATATTGACTGTTTCCTACTATGATTTGATTGCTTATTGTACCCTATGACTATTACTAAGTGTTGTACATTATGATTCTTGACTTTTGACTAATGTATCTTTTCTTTTATGTACACTGAGAGCATTTGCACCAAGACAAATTCCTTGTGTGTCGAATCACACTTGGCCAATAAAAGAATTCTAATTCTAATTCTAAAGTGGACAACCAACATAAGAGAATGTTAAACAATCCAGCCAAGAAAGGACAAATCAGAAAAAAGAATGATAGACATAATGCTATGGATCTGTTTTCCCAAGCTTCTCTGAATGCCATCAAATGTGCAAACCAATGTGCCATTGTGTTACTGTGGCAGAGATTTGTGATACTTTATGATACTATTTTGTACCAATTAAATTATCTGCAGTTTTTACTAAATCAGTGAACTATGGTCTAGATACTAATGCAGCATCTAATATAGAAGACAGGTAAGTTCCCCCTCCTTGTTTTTCTTTTTGTTTGGGGTTGGGATTTTAGTTTGTTTTGGTTACTATTATTTTTTTCTTCTTTAAATTGAAAAATTGGGTTAATTGTGGACGTGAAAATGTAAAATAATAAAATAAATTAAGAGTGGATTAAAATAAACAAGAAAGTGAAATGAGGACTTAATCTGATGCCACACCACTCTTCACATCCATAGATCCAGAACTAACTAAAAGACTCCATTGCAACACTACTATACAACACACAACCTAACATACAAAAATTGAGATACTTGGACTCATGGAACTTATTGACCCTTGCAGACATCTCTGATCCAGGATTTTATCTGGATGCCTCTTTCTTCTCTTAACCTTTAGATTTTGTATCATCAGCTGTTCCCCAGCTGATATGGTACCTATTTCCTCTATAGTGTGCTAATTATTTCTATTTTTAATCTTTTTTAAAAATTTGCCTGTACTTAGTTGTTGCAATTGGTGCTTTGAGAGAGCTGCCTCACTTGCAGTGAGGATTTGAGTCCTGACAGCACCTTGGCTTTTGTCCATGTATTTTTCTCTATAGGGTAAAAAAAAATGATTTGAGACCTTACATCAAGGGTCTTCAAACTTGGCAAGTTTAAGACTTGTGGACTTCAACTCCCAGAATTCCTGAGCTAATCTGACTGGAGGAGGAATTCTGGGAGTTGAAGTTCACAAATCTTAAAACTGTCAAGTTTGAAGACCTCTGACACAACTTTTCTCCTGGGAGGGGCATTAGCTTCAAAGAAGTCATGACGGCAGGTTTGACAGTGCAATTGAAGCGCTAACCCTGTTTCACATGCATTGTGCTGGTGACACACATAAAAAGGAGGGTACAGTTTAATTATGCAGTCACACTTGCCATCTAACAATCCCATGGCCTCGCACTTCTGGCATTCCAACTCCATGACCTCTGCAGTGACGTCATGGGCTGAGAATCTGAAGGAATGGGTGAGGTTGGAATACTGTAAGCAAGGAGGCCATTTATACACATAAATGAGGTTTGGATCTTCTTGGGGTTGACGTGAGTTTTTATTCTTTTTGCTCCTTTTTAACTACTACATCATGCATACTTTAGAACTTGAGCTATTTGTATCTCACACTTCACAGTGCTGGGAAGTTATGCTGTAGTTTGGAAAGCAATGTGATAGAGAGGCTGAAGAAAATGGATTGGGGACTATGTCCATCTTGATTTCACAGGTTGCACTTCTTGCATTAAGCCATAATGTGGTTTGTTTGAATTTGGTCGAATATAAAGTGTGAATTTGACCACAGTAACTGTAATTTATGATTTTGCATTATTCATTAACCTAAGTTATTTATTAAATAAGTCAGTTCTGCCTTATTCAATAAATGGGGACTTACAGCAATGTGTGAAAACAGCTAGATTGTCTTGTGAAAGTCATTGTCTGTTTTTGGCTGTCTCAATGGCTGTTAGCAGAATCTGTCTTTATTTAAGTGGGGTCTGAATATCTGTCAAAGACTATATGTGCCATCTTCAGATTCCCAGCCTTTCTAAGTCTGTTCTTAATTATGAAAAGTCTCCATATTCTTTGAGTATTTTGCTCTAAACCAATGGAAGGAAGTTGAAAGGTATTTTGGGACTGACTTCTGTACATCTGGGACTAAAAAGAGAGGGGACCTGTGGCAGTGCCATCAGTGGTGGGATTCAAATTTTTTTACTACCGATTCTGTAGGCGTGGCTTGGTGGGTGTGACAGGGGAAGGATACTGTAAAACAAGGGTCTTCAAACTTGACAGCTTTAAGACTTGTGGACTTCAACTCCTAGAATTCTTCCTCCAGTCATGTTAGTTCAGGAATTCTGGGAATTGAAGTCCACAACTCTTAAACTTGCCAAGTTTGAAGACCCTTGCTGTAAAATCTCCAATCAGAAGTGATATGTGCCGGTTATCTAAACTACTCAAAATTTCCGCTACCAGTTCTCCAGAACTGGTCAGAACCTGCTGAATACCACCTCTGAGTGCTATCCTATACATATAATGGTGATAAAAGTGTATGATTTTCTTGATCTCCATTGTGGTACCTGAGCATGCAGTAATTAACAGCACAATTACTATCACTAACGCAATAAATCATTTGAACACTGCCCAAAATCACTTGTTGAGATGGTCAGCTATAGAATCAAAGAATAGAACAGAATAGACATTTCAGATTTTGATTACAGTATGTCTTGATTTATTAGATGGAGCTAGCCATCTAAAAAGCATCTGTCAAAAGAACAGGCTTATATTAGGAAATTACATGGTAAAGCTGAAAATGTCCATAAAATGGGCATGACTTCACTCAGCTAATACATTAACCAAGATTGTATAGAGGTGACTGATATGTTGTGGAAAAGCCCCTAGAAACACCAAGAGGTGGACTTGCCTGAATGGATAATCATCGTTGATATCATTTTGGAAATACATTAAAGCTGTGCTGACAAGCTCACTAACTCGATTTTAACCTAGCATGGTGTGTGAACTCAGCCAGTATGCTCGGTTTATCAGCTAATGTGTTATATAAACACTGCACCTGGATTATTTATTTTTTTATCTTATTTAGCTATTAGCCATCTCATTCTCGAAGTGGCTGAATTGTAAAATTTTTTAGTTCAGTTGGCCACTTCATTGTTTCGCATGTTTTAATTAATTAATTTTATTTTATATTTTTATACTATTATTATTGTTATTGTTATGCTATTTTATACTACGTATTTATGCTTTTTGGCATAAATGGGTGGCTATATAAATGCATGAATAAACAAATAAATAAAAATTGTAGGTGGGTAATCCGAATACCAACTAACTGAGATTACTTTCCTGCAATGGCAATCGCATTAGAACTAATGTTGTAAGCCTCCCAGAATCGCCTGTGGTGACATGGGCAGCAATAAATTTTTTAAAAAAATAATTTATTGCTTGCAGACTATTGTTTAGGGTTTTTTAAAAATAAAATTTCAAACTCACTTTTCATTATAATTATGACTATTCTAAAGCAAGGTATAAATAAAATAAAAATTACATCGTTGTCAAAGCATAGCATTATCACATTTTAGAATCAAATGTTAATCTTATTTAGAGATGCCGTAAAAGCAAAATTCATATTACACTAAAATATGGTTTGTTTAATAATATATTGCCAAATTCATTGTTTCATCCTGGGGTGTGTATTTGTGTCTGCTATAAACAGAGCCAGTGTTTATCATGATGCTGCAAACGGTTTCAGCTTTGGTTGTTCTCCTTCTTACCAGAGACAAAAACAGAGGAACTTTTATACACACTGCTTTATCTCCTCCACCACTGAATAACTGTCAGGTTGTCTTTAAAAACACAGATGCAAAGCCAAACAAAGAAAAAGGAAAAAAAATGTGATTGGTTTCTTGTTGTCAGTTTGACCTTGGAAAATTTGATACCTGCCTTTCTAACAACCTAAAGGGGTTGTGCTTTTTTAATCTTTGAAACAGAACAACTAAATAACAAAAACAAAGGCAGGGCAGTAGAGAAGATACTGTAACACCCAGTGAAAAAGCTCAACAAAACAGAAATTCATCACCAGCATAGTGAAAAACAAGGAAGAGAAGTTCAGTTCCTGGCAGATGGTTCTCAAGAGGAGGAACATTGTGTGACCACTCCTCTGTTTTTAATACTTTGAATACTTTATCCACAAAGGGAAGGGCTCTTGCTCAGTAATAAAACAAGACGCTTTGCATTCAGAAAGTCCCAAGTCCAATCCTTCACATTCCTGTTCTATGATGATTTTAAGCATCAAACTAAAAGACCAAGATGTGGAAACTGGAGGAAACAATATGAGATACTATGGACAGAGGGCAGAAATTCAATTTGGTTTAGCTTAGTCTAATGCAGGGGTGTCAAACTTGGTTTCATTGAGGGCCACATCAGGGTTGTGTTTGACCCGGAAGGGTGGGTGGCATAGCCATTGAGGGCACAGCTATCTTGACGTCACTTGTGTTGGGTGCACCTGTGGTGGCCCAGGTACTCTGCCAGCGAAAATGGACTCCTGAGCTCCGTTTTCAGCTGTGATGGCCTCCTGCAACCCTCTGCCAGCAAAAACTGCTAGCAAAGGGCTACAGGAGGCCACCACAACTGAAAACAGGGCCTGGGAGGGCTGTGTGCTGTCTTCCCAAACTCTGTTTTTACTGGCAAAGGCATTGCGGGCCAGTCCTTTGCTGTTTCCAGGGTGGCCCCGCAGGCCAGATCTAAACACCCCATGGGCCGGATCTGGCCCGCAGTCCTTGACACCTCTGGTCTAATGTATGAATGCAGCCATTGTGCCTTATTCAACAAATCATCATTTAGCCTTATCTACATACCAAGCCAGTTGTTGTACAATGTGATTAACAGTGGGGATATCCTGCAATTTTTAACATCAGTGAGGCAACAGTAATCTTTTAAACCAAAGATGAAAAAAATGAAACTTTTAGCCATTTTTGGCCTAATCACATTATATCAGTGATCCTTAGAGATCATATGCTTTCTAAAAATGGATCTCTCCAAGCGTGAACTTATTCTATGATAACTTATGTGTGACATTTTAGTGGGGACCAGTTGGGCCATTTGGTTGGTGCTTACCTGTTGAATGCTGTTATTTGTGATTGGCTGGTACTATGGACAAATTAGGCCTCCTAGTGTTGTACTGTCCAACATCTTGCTCAGTAGCAGCCCTTCTTCAGCTTTTGGATCTTCTTGTGAGATTCATGGAAAATCCCCCTAAGCAGGACTTGAATTCCAAGTCTTGTGGATTGAGTCAGGTGTAGCTTCCATCTTCATAGCCTCCAGGCAAACATGTTATCGTGATTTTGCTCATGTTGGTGGTCACATACCAGATCTAGATTAGAACTAGAAGGAAACAGTACATGTCACATACACAGAACATGAGAACATTGCCCCCAGTCTATTGCCATGAGCAGGTCACTGTCTGTCCAACCCCCACCCCCCCCAATGTTTATGTGAAGCTATTAGGAAAGTTTGTCTGGGGTGAGATATCATCCATATGCTGGTGATACTCAACTGTACTTTGTTACCACAGATGTTGTGGAAGTATGTGGAGTATGGATTATGTGAGGCTCTTGAAGGCTAGAAATAAGTTCAAATAATATTAGCAAAATAGTTTGTCTAGATCAGAGGTGTCAAACTTGCATCGTCACGACATCGTCACATGACATACCGGGACTTTTTTCCCCTTCACTAAACCAGGCATAGGTGTGGCCAGCGCATGACACATCCGGCCCGCAAGCTGCAAGTTTGACAGCCCTGGTCAAAATCAGTGGTGGGATTCAAAAACTTTTACTACCGGTTCTGTGGGCGTGGCTTGGTGGGCATGGCCATGTGACTGGGTAGGCGTGGCTTTTTATTTTTTTGCAGCCCCCACCCATTTTGGGGAGCTTCCTAGCCACAGAGGCGCCTCTGGGGGGCATTTTTGCTCCCCTAAAGCTCCTCTGAGGCTCTGAAAGAAAAGGGACAGAGCATGGGAGAGGCATGCAGCACCCCTCCAAACTCCATTTTGGGAGCGTCCTAGCCTCAGAGAAGCCTCTGAGGGGGCGTTTTTGCTCCCCTGAGGCTCATCTGGGGCTCTGGAAGAAAAGGAACAGAGCATGGGAGGGGCAGGGAGCACCCCCCCAAGCTCTGTTTTGGGAGCTTCCTAGCCTCAGAGAAGCCTGTGGGGGGGCATTTTTGCTCCCCTAAGGCTCCTCTGGGGCTCTGGAAGGCAAAAAATGGAGGGGGGGTTGAGCTCCTCCCTCCATTTTTTGCCTTCCTGGGCCTCAGCAAGGGAAATCCTGGCACAGCTGATCTTATCTACAGCTGATTGTCAGGAGGGAAAAAAAGAAAGAAATATCTTAGGTGAATGTCAGGCAGGCGGGCGGGGTGAGCGAGCATCAGGCGGGAGGGCAACTGGGTGGGGGGCGTGGCCAGCCAGAACTTATTACTGGTTCAGCAGCTCATGCCAAATTCTTGCTACCGGTTCGCCCGATCCAGTGTGAACCGGTTGAATACCACCACTGGTCTAAATACACGTTGACTCTCGGATGATCTCTCTGTTAGCTCTGGATGGGCTGCTATGTTGTTGAAGGAACATTGAATCACAGCTTCTGCTTAACAAGCTGGTAAAGTCATGATGGAGGGTCAAGGCTGGTGAAAGAGCTGCTAGTAGATTACTATATTCTCTATAAAGGACTTATGGAACTATTTACTGGCATATTCCTCTGTACTATATTGCCAAAGAAAGTATTTTCTCAGCAAGGTGCCCCGCAGATGTATTGGGCTGCAATTTTCATTATCCCCAGCCAGCATGACTAAGACAACTGAATTCAATGAAATAGACATCTGTCAATGACACTTAAATCTACCAAGTCACCTTGAAAACTAAACGATAGAGAGGCAGAGGAGAAATGTTTAAAAAATGTGAGCGCAAATAATTTTCTCACTTCAAAATTCTGATAGGAAGAAAGAAGCTGTATTGCAGAAAAAAGTCTTCTGGAGAAGCTGCATCAACAGAGAGATAGTATCAAGATCAGTTAAGTGTTAGTACCACTTTATACTGCATTGTAAGACCACACTTGGAATATTACATCCAGTTCTGGTCATCATAAAACAAAGAATATATTGAGATTTTAGAAAAAAAGTCTAAAGAAGAGCAATAAAGATTAGGGAATTGGAGGATAAATCATATGATGAGCAGTTATGGGAACTAGATATGTCTACTTTAACAAAGAAAAGGACTAGGAGTGACATGATAGCATATTAGAGGGATTGTCATAGAGAAGAAGGTTCAACCCATTCTCTAAAGTACTTGAGAGCAGGGCAAGAACTAACAGAAAGAGAGATCCAATGTAGAATTAAGGAGAAATTTCCGGACAGTGAGAACAATTAATCAATGGAATGGCTTGCCTCCAGAAGTTGTGGATGGTCCATCACTGGAGGTTTTTAAGAAGACATTAGACAGCCATTTGTCTAAAATAGTATAGGGTCTCCTGCTCATATGAACTAGAAGACTTCCATGGTCACTTGCAACTCTTAGTCTATATTCTGTGCTCTATAAGATCAAACTTATGACAAATACAGTATGTAGCCTTATAATTGGCAATAAAGATACTGAAGTGATTGATAACTTTTATATTTTAGGATTTATAGAAATAGTCAAGAAACATGCCACAGACTAACACTTGGTAGGGTAGCAATGAAGACTGGAAAAGATATTCAGATGCTGGGATGTACCTAGATTCTGTAGCTAGTAAGGTCAGAATTGTGCAGCCAGTATTTTTTCCAGGGTCACTCTATGGAAGGAAAAGTTAGACTTTAAAGAAGCAGTATTGGGAAACAGTATTGGTGATTTTGAAGTTTGGTGTTGGAGAAGATCCTGAAAATCCATGGATAACCAAGATAACAAATGGATCATAGAATAAATCAACCCTGAATTTTGACTTTATACACAAACAAACAGGCCCAAATTCTTCTATTTTATATAAAGCCCAAGCTCATTTGAAATGTCTATAATGCTAGGAAATAGAAAAGGAAAACCAGATGATCAACAACAAGGTGGATGGACTTGATTACAGGAGTGATAGGTACATCATTGGAAGACAAGAAGAGCTAGACTAAGGACGAAATACCCTGAAGGGGATGCATTCTAAGATCGGATACTGAATTGAAATCACTAATCAAAACTATGGTTTAATGTGTCACCCTAGCAGTTTAGATATAGTTAGTCAGTAAAGTGAAACAGCAGGTTAATATGATGTGTTGAATAAGACACATATCAAAGATGTTGATAAAATTACGCTGCAGTTATTGAAACTTTTTGGAGTAGTCAATTTTTGACTATTGAGCTCTCAGATTGGTTGGAATCCAAATATGTTGCAGTTTTGGTTGGTTGGTTGGATGGATGATTTATCACAGCTCTTACAACAGATGTGCATTATTCATTCATTAGTGTTCAAGTTATTATATTTTATTATCTACTCATTTGCATGTTCCCTGATGTTTAAATTACTTTTGTTTCTTTTTTAACTGTTTCTTTTTTAACCTTTTTTAAGTTCCATGATAAAGGGTAAATAAACAAAAAATCAATTTACAACTCGGTGGAGCTTAAAAACTGTTAAATTAATGATATGTTAATGAATTTATAGACTATCCATCCCATAATTTTTAATGGTAATTATTAAACTAATCCTGCATACAATAACAAAGGGGAAAAAAGTGTGTGGAAAACAAGCAAATTAACATACAGTACTGTTGACATGGGTAAATTTCTGAGATGAGAAAAATCCAAGTTATTGTGTATGAGAGAGGAAGGTTCTATAGTCGCTTAGTTCAAACTCTGAAACAAGTCAGTTTCTTTCACTCTAAACTTACTTCATAGGGTTTTTGAGGGGATATAATACAAGAGGAAGAAATTCCACATGCCACTCCGAGATAGCTTGGATATTATGATTTCAGACTCGATTTATTACATCTTATTAAGGGTTGGTGTGTTTAAAAATGGGTTCAAAAATCTCAAATGGCTGGATTCACAAACATTACAAGCAATTGACAAGCAAATCACTTGGCTGAGTTTATTGTGACTTTGCTGGATGAACCCAGAAGAACTTATGCAATTTGTATGAAGATAAAATGGGGTTGGTTGTTTGCAGCTCAAGCTGTAATGCAAGAGACTATTTTGGCCACTTAACGTATATAAATGGGAATAGGCTCCATATAGGAACGTATTGTACAGGCCATTGATTTTCAGCACTTTTTCATGAGAATTTTTATTTAACACCCCCCCCCCGCCCCCCAAAAAAACAAAAAACCCTATTAGTCACTCAGATGGTCTCTAGCTCTACAATCTAGAGCTAGAATCTCTTGTGTAGTGTCCAGGTTTTCAGGGCAGAAACATAACACATCCTACACAATAATTCAGACCAGGAGTTAAATTATGATTTGAATGAGTGCCTTAACAAATGTTATCCATGGCTCCTGCATTGTCCAAATAAGTCATAATTAGCCATGGATAAACCATACATTGAACACAACCAAACAGAATATTTTATTGTCTTAAAGTTTTAATTTTGATCAAATATGTTTTCAGTACAGCACACCTCTTAGTCATCTCCCAGAAACCAGGTCTTCAGAGATGCCTATGACCCAGCCATTTCTCTCTGGAGAGCTGCCAAAACATGAGCCTAAGTAGTTACAGCAGGACTGTGAGATTTTTATTTTATATATTTAATCTGGGATGAGATTTGGTAGCTGGGATAAAGCCAGCAGGCAGAGTGGGGTTTTAGCATCTGTTAGATTTTAATTCAGATTTTAATTAGGTACTTTACATTTTTAAAGAAATTGCTATTCAAGCAGGACTTTATTTTCTAACATTGGAGTAACATCAGCTTACCACCAAAGAGATATCTTCAGCAGGTATCAGAGTAAACCTCAATTTAATTGACTAGTGGAGGAAATAGGACCACTAAAGCAAAGTGTTGAATAGGCATAATAAAGGATATGGTATGTGACATTGTCTATTGTGTTATCAGTCCATTTGTCAGCCTTCAAGATCTTCCTCCTTTCCTTTGCTTCTTTCTGGCTGTCATGAGTAACGGGGGGGTGGAAGGGGAAAATGTATGGGATGTGAGCTGAAAGTGTTACTAACTGATATTGTATAAACTGGAGAGGGTTTCTAATTCCTGCTTAGCTTTCTCTTCTCTGCGCAACTGCAAACCTTTATCTGAGTAAGCCAAGGTCAACTAATCATCACCACCTGGAGATGTCCACATGAAGTTCACAACTTTTAATTGGAAGAACTGTTTGAACTATTGGGAGTGGGAACATTTCACTCCCTTGATATATGTGATGTACGTGCCTATTTCCCCAGATTCAGAATTTTCTTGTTGCTACCACTTAACTTCCAGTAAAAGATATCTTTTCTCTAATTACAAGAGTCTAAGTATTTCTTTCTTGGATTTTGAACAGAGCAGCAGCTGACATTATTCTAAATTTCACCTTACCAGCCCACCCAGAGAGATAATACAATTTCTTCCGAGGGGGTCTGAACATCATGTCAACTCCAGCCAGCGACCAAGAAGACCTGGGGACAACTGGAGGACAAGATTATCTGTTGCTAGAGGAAGCACGGGAAGCCGAATTGCTAGCAGAGCTCAACCTTGGGGAAACCCCAGCTGTGAAACCCAAATGGTCATTGGGAGTCAGCTGGAAGGATCCGGAGGAGGCACCCCCCCGCCCCAGGAGTCACCACTACCCGTCGGCGTGGAAGAGAGGAGCCATGGCGAGGGAAAGGAAAGACTTTTTACTGAACCAAGCCAGGCACTTCATCAATGAAGCCCTTGGAGAACCTCACGCTGCACAAAGGTATGAGGGAGAGGAGGGGGAGGCAGTCCCAGCCAGAAGAAGCAGAGCAGCCATCCCCATAAATCAATCTGGGCTAGCGCAATAGCAAGCAGCAAGCCCGGGGCCCCCAGTGGGAGGAGTAATTGCCAGAAGACGTAGAACCCCAAAGTTGCCTCCGTTGGAAGTAAAATATGGGGGGGATCCCAAAGAGTTGGGATTTTTCCTAGCACAAGTGTGGAGCTATATGGAGGAATACGGAAAGGATTTTTCCTCAGAAGTAGCCAAGATTAGATGTGTTACCAGGGCTCTGGAGGGAACAGCTGCAAAGTGGATGGTGACTTTGCATAATGATAATGCTCCCCAGCTGTTGAATTATAAACTGTTCATGACTGCGCTGCGGGCAAGGTTTGAGGACCCACTGGTGGAACGTAAGGCCAGGATTAGGATGAAGACCATAAATCAGGGGCAGAGATCAGTGGCCGACTACACCCAGGAATTTAGAGAGCTGGCGTATCATATTCGAGGCTGGTCCCAAGTAGCCTTGATAGAAGCTTTCAAAGATGGGTTAAATGATGATGTATACCAGAGCTGCATTGCCAGAAGAGACCCCAATGATCTGCAGATGTGGTACATGCTGGCAGCAGAGGTGGAAATTCATTTAACCCGAAACAGACGCCGGGGAGGCTCTGGTTGGAGCAAGCCCTCCCCCGCACGTCCTCAAGAAGCCTTCAAACCCCAAAAGGGAGGGATGGCAGCAAGACTCAAGACTACTGTTTGCTTCCGATGTGGGAAGGAAGGTCACCGGGCTGCAGACTGCTGGGCCAAGTTGGAACCAAAGGGGGCACCAAGAGGAGAGAAAAAAAACTGGAAAAACCTCAGCGAAGCCTCGTGAAATGGTGCTTAAGACAGGGGAGGTTGTAGAGGTCACCCATCTGAAGGGAGAGGGGCTGGGAACTCCGACCTCCTCTGAAGAGAGTGACGTTGATTTGGAAGATGACTCATTGGTAAGTCCAAACAAGGACCCTATGACCATTCCAGTGCAGTTAACGGTACCTGCATCGGGGGCCAAGGGGGAAATGCCAGCCTTGCTAGACTCTAGGTACACAAGGTGTGTGATCAACCCGGAAGTAGTACAGAAGATGGGCTTAAGACTAAAACCTTTAAAAACGCCCATAGCCTTTTGCCAATTAGATGGATCAGTGGTGGGGGGCGGGCCTGCACGTTTCATAACGGAACCTATAGAAATGACGATGGGGAAGCATAGCGAGACTCTGTATTTTATTGTGGCCCCTGGGATGGAACAGCCACTAATACTGGGATTTCCCTGGCTCCGGAAATGGAACCCCCAAGTCAATTGGAGAAGAGGGTAATTGCGTATATGTACTGACCAGCACCCGGAAGGGGAGGGGCGATCTCAACTGAAACTCCAGAATCCTATTGACCTAGCTTCCACGGGTACCGAAGACCTGAAGGGGGAGGAGAAAATTCCGGAGGAATATTGGGACTTAAAGGACGTATTCAGTGAGAAGGCCTCAGATGAGCTGCCCCCTCATCGTCCAACAGATTGTAGTATTGAATTTTTACCTGGGGTGAAACTCCCAAAACCGAAGCTGTACTCGATGACACAACGGGAATTAGAAGAGCTGCGGTCGTTTATCAATAAAAATTTGAAACGTGGCTTCATCCAGCCCGCTAGACCCCGGGTGGCGGCCCCAGTACTGTTCCGTGAAAAGAAAGGTGGCTCCTTTCGCTTATGTGTTGATTACAGAAACCTGAACACCATTTCCTTGGAAAACGTGTACCCCCTCCCCCTGATGGACATGCTGGCCCACCTGGCCAAGGAGAAGATTTTTACGAAGCTCGACTTGAGAGAAGCGTACTACCGGGTTCGAATTAAGGAAGGGGACGAATGGAAAACCACTTTTAACTGCCTGATAGGTTGTTTCCAGTTCCGTGTTCTTCCATTTGGCCTACAGGGGCCCCCAGCAATATTCATGCAGATGATTAATCAGGTTTTACATGAACATTTATACAAGGCAGTTTTGGTCTACCTTGATGATATCCTTATCTACACAGAGACTTGGGATGAACATGTGAAACTGGTGCGGTCAGTCTTAAAGAAACTCCGAGCTGCTAAGTTGTATGCTAAATTGTCCAAATGTGAGTTCCATTAGGAGAAAATTGACTATTTGGGGTATCGCATCTCACAGGAGGGCATAGAAATGTATCCAGGGAAGGTGCGTGCTCTGTTGGAATGCCCCCACCACCACCAGAAAACAACTTCAGAGTTTCTTGGGATTCGCCAATTTTTACCGACAATTTATCCTGACTTTTGCAAAGATAGCACTGCCTATCACAAACCTCCTAAAAACCAAAGGGGAGGCAAAACCAAAGCCTAGTAAGCCACTGGAGTGGTCCATGGAATGTCAAGCGGCCTTTGAAAAGCTGAAACAACTGTTTGCTGCTGAACCAGTGCTAAAGCACCCGGACATGGACACTCCTTTCGTAATCCAGGCCGATGTGAGTGATGTGGCGGTGGGAGCTGTATTGCTGCAAATCAATGAGAAGGGGTTTTTACAACCCTCTGCATAAATTAACCTCCCATAAATTATCTGAAACCGAAAGAAGGTAGACAGTGTGGGAAAAAGAAGCTTTTGCAGTTCGTTGGGCCCTACTCACTTGAAGACATTTCTTGGAAGGAGCAAAACACCCATTTGAGGTGTGGACCGACCATAAGAATTTGGAGGCCTTAAAAACGCCTCGGAAGCTGTCCCCCAAAGAAGTTCGCTGGGCTCAGTACTTTAAACGGTTTAATTTTTCATTTTCCTCCAGGGGGGAGGAACTTCATGGCAGATGGTCTATCTAGACTACCTCAATATAATAGTGCTCACCAGGAAGTAGTACGGCCAATTGTCCCAATCGAACAGTTGGCAGCTCCAGTAGTTACTAGAGCCCAAAAGAAGAAGGAAGTGGATCTATCGAATGATTTGACTGCGCAATTAAAGGATGCTCTAAAACTCGATGATTGGTTCCTGGCTCATTCAAATAACTGTACAGTTAGAGATGGACTGGCCTGGATGGGAGCCAAGTTGTATGTGCCAGAAAAACTGAGGAGCCAAATCTTACAACAAGCTCATGATTCTAAAGCGGCTGGTCACTTTGGATTCGTGAAAACCTTACACCTAGTTAAGCGGCAATTCTGGTGGCCTACTTTGAAGAAGGACATTGAAACTTATGTGGCTAGCTATTCTATTTGTGCATCAGCCAAGAGACCTCCTGGTAAGCCAGCAGGGTTGTTACAAAATGTGGCTAGACCAACGGCTCCGTGGAAGGAAATTTCTATGGACTTTATAGTGGAATTACCCGATAGCGGGGGAAACACAGTTATTTGGGTGGTAACTGATTTGTTTTCCAAGCCAAGTACATTTCATACCTTGTTCGAAGATTCCATCCGCAAAAACATTGGCTAAACTGTTTATATTGCATATCTATAGATTACATGGGGTTCCTGAACGCATAATCTCTGACAGGGGTGTTCAATTTACCTCGAACGTTTGGAGGGAGTTCCTGAAGATATTGGGCTCTGCCCAGGGATTAAGCTCCGCCCACCACCCCCAAACCAATGGGGCCTGTGAGAGAACGAATGCGGTATTGGAGCAGTACCTTAGATGTTACATAAACTATCAGCAAGATAATTGGACTGACCTATTACCATTTGCTGAAGTGGCATATAACAATTCTATCCATAGTAGTACTGGATTTACCCCCTTCAAGGTGGCATCGGGACAAGACTTTGTACCCATACCTGAACTCCCTTGTGAGAGGCCTAGTAATTCAGTCATTAGATGAATGGATAACACAACTCCAGCTTAATTGGCCAGTCGCTCGTAAAGCATTGGACGATACACATCGGGCTCATAAGAAATTTGCAGACAAAAAGAGGACTCCACAAAACCCATATCAAGTGGGCGATAAAGTCTTTTTGTCCACCAGATATCTACAAACCATTCAAAAGTCAAAGAAACTTGGTCCTAAGTATGTTGGTCCTTTCTCAATTGAACGAATTGTAAACCCTGTGACAGTCCAATTGAAATTACCTAAAAGCCTTCGACGAATTCACCCGGTTTTCCACGTTAGTTTGTTAAAACCTGAACATACTTCCGATCTGAGACCGATCCAGACCGACCCTCCTGTACCATTGCTTATTGATGGCGAACAACATTTTGAAGTTAAAGAAATTCTAGACTCTCGACGACGGAGGGGTCGGCTCCAATATTTGGTTGCTTGGAAGCATTTTCCTTCGTCCCAGGCTGAGTGGGTCAATGAAAAAGATGTTAGAGCCCCTAGGCTTGTCAGAGCATTTCGTTCTAATTATCCTGATAAACCCTAGATACGTGTCTCTTTTATGTTAACTGGTTATTAAGTCGCGCCTTTTATATTTCCCTCTTTTATAGGACTAACGTCTTTTTTCTAGGAGGGCCGAATGTCACCCTTCAAGATCTTCCTCCTTTCCTTTGCTTCTTTCTGGCTGTCATGAGTAATGGGGGATGGAAGGGGGAAATGTATGGGACGTGAGCTGAAAGTGTTACTGATATTGTATAAACTGGAGAGGGTTTCTAATTCCTGCTTAGCTTTCTCTTCGCAACTGCAAACCTTTATCTGAGTAAGCCAAGGTCAACTAATCATCACCACCTGGAGATGTCCACATGATGAAGTTCACAACTTTTAATTGGAAGAACCGTTTGAACTATTTGGGGTGGGAACATTTCACTCCCTTGATATATGTGATGTACATGCCTATTTCCCCAGATTCAGAATTTTCATATTGCTACCACTTAACTTCCAGTAAAAGATATCTTTTCTCTAATTACAAGAGTCTAAGTATTTCTTTCTTGGATATTTAACGAGCACCAGCTGACACCATTAAACAAAGATCTATTAATTTTGAGGGTTTAACTCTGTAGAGGAATCTATTCTCCCTTTCTGAGTTGCCTATCAATATACTTTCTATACTCTTCATTTTCTTATAGAAAATTAAATATTTTTTCTGCATTATTTGGAGCAATTTTCTTATTAAATAAAGGCATCTGATAGCACTTCACTGCAATGAAAACTTCAGAATGCTCCAAGGTGGCTTTTTTTCCCCTGTACCTCCAAAATCAAAGGTCTTACAGAACACGGAATAACTAGATTCATAGATTTTGCTTAGCCATAAATTATACATATGGTTGGATTCATACAGAAAGCTGGGTCAGAATGAAACAAACCTTATTAGTGCAATGCCTGAATTCATTTAATCTGTTACATTACCATATGTCCCAATCCCTATATAATTGTAGCTAAAATACAGTATAAATATAGCATAGCTTGTCCCTAGATAAATATTTGACATCTCCTACTGCTTGATACCAGTAAGCTGCAATTAGTCATAAACACTATACAATAAGAGCCCAGAAATGTTGAATAAAATAAATTTGCAATGAAACTACAAACGCTATAATATACCCCAAGTTCAGAATCAACCTAAAGGAGTTTTAACCAACTCATCGCTTTATGAGTTTTACCTTAGGCAGAAGTTGGTGAACCAATTCTGAATATACAGTTAATACATGGATTACGAACAATATTGCACATGGGAATTTAATATAAAGATACTTAAGTGACCAGGGTCTTGTTTAAGGTGGGAACATAGGTCAGTGGTATTGAATATACTTTCAACTTAAGACATTCTTTCATGCAAAATTAACCACCTGTGACTTCTGCATAGATGTGTGAGATTCCAGGGCTAGTGAGTTATCTATAGAAAAAATGTACTGATTTTTGCCTTACAATTCTTATGAATTTGTTCAACATTTCTTTCAAAAGAGAGGTAAGTGCTTTTGCCTTTATTTATTTATCAGGTAAGTCAAAAACTATGTGTGGCTATTCAGTCTTCACTATTGCAGATTACAACCTCCCTTACATTTATTGCAACCCAAGAGAGCCCTCAACAAAGGAGTCCATTGGATTTTTTTCCACATTAGGAAGTGTAGGGAACTATTTATCAACCCACCCATCCCCAATAACATCAAGACACGTTTGAGAAAACAAATATCCCCAAAAAAGTAGAATTTTTTTTTGAGAAATTGTAGGACAGATGTCAGCCTAGCATTAGTTGCACTTGGGTAGTGTAGCACTTCATATTTGAAGCCCCAAACTTGGAGTATGCAAAGATTTACATATACAGTATACAACAGAGGTTCCCAACAGGTGTGAGTGAGTGTGCTTGTGTTTTCTGTTCTTTTCTGTTTTAACATCGTGTACTGCAGCATTAAAATATTATTTCAATATTGTCAGAGTTCTTAATAAGAGATGGGCTGCCATATAAGTGGAAATAAATAACTATGCAAGCAAACCAACAATCATCCAACCCACAACTCATTGGCCAGTTAAGCCTGGCGGAATGCCAGCCACGTGGTCCGGTTTGCAAACTCACGTAGGCGCGTCTTTCCGGCAGAGACACCCTCAATTTCCTCTACTATAGAGGACTAACGAAGACCCACATTTGTAAGCGAGCATTTTGAAAGGAGCCAATAGTAGCGGTAGTTCGCCACTGGCTCCACCCTCCCGGGCAAACTGACCAAATTGGGCACGTGTAAAAGTTGTTGAGGGCGGGGAAGTTCAGAAGCCTTTCAGTTTATCCGGTGTGCTGCGATTAGCGGAACTTTTGGGTTTATAGAAACCTAAAACGTTTTGTATGGTGATGGGGAAAAAAACCCTTTAGCATGCAAGTTATCTGAAGCCGTTTAAGAAGCAGAGTTGTCCAGGATTGCCTACCAAGATTTGTGCAAAACTGACTGCAAGTAGCACATACGATGCGGGATTATTAACATGCTGGTTTAGAAATCGGTACATCTTAATTTTTAATTAATTAGTGTGCGCAAACATACCTCTAAGCGTCCAGACCCAATACGTGATCAAGTAAAGGTGCAATTCAACCTCCGCATTTTTAGGAAAAAGTCTCATCAAACGCTTCGAAATTTGAACTGAGGCAACTCATTCCTTCCCAGGTAAATAGATGTAGCCCGACTGTTGCGTAGGTAGGATTGAGTACTTACGCTGGCTTCAAGGCCAGTTATCAAACTAGACAATGAGAAATTACACTACTTTTCCTTGAAATTCCTGTGGCAATTGCGTACTGTATTAGGAAAATTTTGAATTTGCAGAAACGTGCTATTTTTAAAAACATTTTCTAAAACAACCCTGAATAAAAGATGTAAGAGTGATTAATCTGAAATAAAGGTGTTCTATGTGCTCAATTGCAGTCCCTCAATTCTATGCTTATAAAATGTTACCCCTGTCAATCTGGGATTGCACTCAGTATCGTTCCTTAGTTGCAAGCGATTCCTTTACAGGGTGGTAATTCTGTCTGTTGTACATACAACACAGGTTGCATCAAACATGTATGACATCTCATCCTTGCAGTCGATTTGTGTGTAAATTACTGTAAATTGGACGGCTTTTCGGTGATCTTACAACACTGCAGCGCAGTAGCTCAATAAACATACTTGGAGCTGTTACCCAGTGTTCCCATTGATATTGTTCGGATGTAGCATTGCAGCCTTCCGCTGCTTTCAATTAGGTTTACCTCCGGTAAATGTCTGTCGCCGCGCTGAGTAATATTTCTGATCTTTCAAAATCGGTATTAGGGCCCATAATAAATAACGTTGGGCAATAGCGTTACTCCGCGCACTTGTGAGGATTCAGTAAAAGAAAAAGAAAAATCAGTCCGCGCGATTTTGCACGCGTCTGTCAATGGGCTCTTGTGTAAAAGCGACCAGAGGAATCCAGTGCTACGGTGCCGAGTCCCACTACCGAGGCGGGTCTCGAACAGAAAGAAACACTGCACCGATAGGGAGTTTCCACAACTGCCAAGGGTCAACGGATCCCTGCCAGTTGTCGAGAAAAGTATAGGGAACCACAAGCCCGAATCCAACACAGCCTCCTTGAATTAAATCCGCTTCTTTGCTTCTCGTGTTTACCAGCTGGCTTCCTCATTTTTGGGGGGGGGGGGGGCAGGGAGGAAGAATTCATCTCTTCATCCTACTCTTTCCCGTCTGAAAACAAACACAAGGCTATTTTCTTCTCGAGGTCTTGAAAGGGAAACACTGCTGCGTACAGATAACTTGCATTTTATATTTGTATTTATAGTGTGTGTGTATCCTTTTTCTTTCCCTCCCATTGCTCAAAACGGGACCTTTTTGCAAAATTACAGCGTTTTCCTAAACGCAAACAGCGCCCCAACCACGAACATCTCCCTCCTTGTAGCCTTTTAAGCTGCTAGCGAGTTGGGACTGGGACGGAGGGGTTGAGTTAAGAGGAGAAGGAAGAAAAAAAAACCGAGCAGGATTTACAAATGCAAAGAAGCAGCTGAGGACCCACAGCAGCTGCTGCTGCCGCCGCTGCCCAGAACAGAAGCCCTGGCAGGCTGGCTGGCTGGCGGCGGAAGGGAGGAGGGACTTGTGTGTGTGTGTTTTAAAGTGGGAGGGGGGGGGTTGCCAGCAGCAGCAGTAGTCAGACGACAGTGCGTACACCGGCCGCAGGCGCGTCAGAAGCAGCGCCCCACCAACAACGCCTGGAGCTCGGCTGAGACCGCTATTGTGTGCGGACCGAGAAGCGAAAAGAAAGCCCGCGCGCACTCTCTCTCCCCCCCCTCCGCCAACCCCGGGCCCGGAAAGTATCGCGAGAGCGCCCAGGCTAACAACCTGCTTCGCAACACACACAGGAGCGCTCCCGCTGAGTTACCAGCAACAAGGAGCAGCCACACGGAGCAGCCGAGGGAGGGGGAAGCACATCTGGGGAAGGCGTAGAGTTTGAGGCAGGGAAGTGAAGGAGGAGAGGAAAAAAAGAAAGAAAAGAAAAAAAAGATTCGAGCACATGCCGTGCTCCAGCGGCACCTCTGAGCAGCGCCTGGCCAGGCGGGTGAGTAGCCGAGCAGCATTTTTCCAAGCTGCAGGTTTTCCCCATCCCTCCACGGAGGTTCGGGGTGGGGGGGTAGAGGCCTTTCGGTCCCCCGGCAGAGCTCCCTTTGGCTGCCTCCGGAGTGTTCGGCTTCCGCGCTATTTTGGGCCGTTTGCTGGATGCGTTTGGCTCCGCCGGGCTCCAAGCACAAAGGGGGAAGCTGAACGGGATTGCCTTACAAAGTTAGAAAGAACCGGTGGGGTGTGTGTGGGTGGGGGAGGTGTTGCTACTTTAGAGTATAGGAGAGCTCACCCAAAGGCATCTTACCCCTAGAGGGCGATGTGCTTTTTAAAATGGGGGGGGGGGGGGGGAGAAGGATCCTTTAAAGTTTGCAAACTGCAAATCCCGAACTTTGTTTTTCTCTCTCTTCCCTCCCTCCCTCCTGCTGCTCTTCCGCGCACCTCTGCAAAGATCAAACTGTGTGTCCTCCATTAAGAATAATTAGTAATAAGATTGTTATTTAAGCAACTTTTCTGGGGTGGTGGAGAAGGGGGGAGAGGCGGTGACAGGATTTAGAATGAGGAAAGGACTCGGTTTAAGTTTGAGATTTAATAGATGGCTATAAATATGGGGGGGGGGTTGTTGCTGGAACTTTAAAAGGCAGCAAGCTGTGGTTGGCTGGTAGCTAGATTTGAAGTAACATATGGCATTAAAAGGGGCACAGCTGGAGGTAGCATTTCCATCGCAGTGAAGTCAGAGCAGCTGACTCTCCAGCTTGCGGTGTAATTAGCAAACGGAGCACTCCTCCCATCCCTCTCCTCCCTCCCAGACGCTCTTTCCTTTCTTTTTTTCCCCCTCTCTCCCCCCCCTCTTTTTTTACACACACACACACACACACACACACACACACACACACACACACACAGACACACACACATTCTTCCGTTACTGGCTAGCGAAAGCCTCTCCTCTTCCCAAACATTTGGGTGATGGGGGGAGGGGAGACCCGAAGCAAAAAGCTTAGGCTGTTCTAGAACTTTTGGGAGGGGGATTCGTTTTCCTCCCTGTGAACCCTTCACTCTGTATTCCCCGGCTATTCAAGGTAAGGTCCCTGAGATATGCCCTCCTCAGAGGAGCCTTAATTACTGGTAGCTTGAGGAGGAACTGCAAAATATTGGGATGGGTTTTTGTTTTAAATTGTGTTTTTGCTTTTAATAACTTTCAGAGTTTCATCTTAGTTTTAACTATGCCTTCTGGTATAACTCTGATTTCTGTTTTGAAGGACAAGTGATGGTTTAAAAGAATAAAGCCAATGTAGTTATGCTTTTTCTTGGATTAATATTTTTAAGTTTGGGGGTGCAAAATACATTTTTTTTAAATTGAGCAGTTATCGTGCTCTGTCGGAATTAAGACTTCCAGGAATGCATAAAACTCTGAAGTCAACCTCCTCCCCCTCTTCTGTTTTAAAGCCTTGAGTGGCAAAGGTTGGAGGAGTGACTTCCTTAGTAGCTTTGGTTTACTTAAGAGTCAAGTTTTTCCTGTTTTTCAAGCAGGTGCTCTGATGGGGGGAGGAATTTTTGAAAATAAAAAAATTAAGTAAAATTTGCAATCAGTTAACAGGTGAACTGTTATCCCCAAGGTTCCAGTTATCCCCTCCCCAGCCAATCTGTTCGTTTATTAATAGCTGGTTTGAAGCCTTGTGGTTTAGAGTAGAATTCAAGTTTTTCCTGTTTTGAACAGGTTATGAAGGAAGAATGGAGTTCCCAGACCATAGCCGGCAGTTACTGCAGTGTCTGAGTCAGCAGCGTCACCAGGGCTTCCTGTGTGACTGTACTGTTTTAGTTGGAGACGCTCAGTTCCGAGCCCACAGAGCTGTTCTCGCTTCTTGCAGCATGTACTTCCATCTTTTCTACAGGGACCAGCTAGACAAAAGGGACATTGTGCATCTGAACAGTGACATTGTGACAGCCCCAGCCTTTGGCTTGCTGCTTGAATTCATGTACGAAGGCAAGCTGGAGTTCAACAGCCTCCCGGTTGAAGATGTGCTGGCTGCAGCCAGCTACCTTCACATGTATGACATTGTGAAAGTCTGCAAGGGCAAGCTGAAAGATAAGGAGTTGTGCGGGGATGAGAAGATGAACGGCAGTGGGATCCCTTTGGAAAGGGACATGCGGGTCCTTGATGAAGGAGTGCCCTTGGGGCGTGAGCTCAGCCCCAGGAATAAACAAAAATTGATTGCTATGGAATATGAAAGATCAGCTGGAAAAGAAAAGGACAGTAGCTATCTGGGCTGGTCCTCTGAATTTGTAAGTATCAACTCTGCATTAGCAGAAGCAGAATTGGACACCGTGGCAGCTGAGAAAACAAGAGCTAATACCTGTAGTTCAGTGGGACCTTTGTCCCAAAGAACTCTTAACCACTCCTTGGCTTCATCTGGCATAGAATGCGCTTTAGACCTGTCTTTCAAGTCTGTGGCAGGGAAGGATTCCTTTCACCCCTCCTATGTCTTTGGACAGCTGGCTTCCAATGGTCAGCAGCAGAGCAGCAAACCCCTGATTAAGGATGAGCCAGAATCTTTATCAGATGGAGAAGAGAGTGAGGCAAGGTGCCTAGAAAACCAGCATTTGGGGAATTCTGCCAAGAGCCTGATGACAGGATTGGGAAACGTGTTTGCAGGGAATGGCAATTCCCAAGAGCCAGAGGAAGACTTAGATCACGAGCGGGAGGTGAGTGAAGATGACATGGATTCTTCTGACATTCCATCCTTGGGGGTCTTGGTGCCTCCAGGTCACATCTGTATTTGCCCGCTCTGCAGCAAAGTCTTTCCTAGCCCACATGTCCTCCAGCTGCATCTCAGCTCTCATTTCCGCGATAAGGATGTTTCAAGAACCAGGCTTTCCCCTGATGGTTCGGTGCCTACTTGTACACTTTGTGGCAAGACTTTCTCCTGTATGTACACTTTGAAAAGACACGAGAGAACTCACTCAGGTGAGAAACCGTACACCTGTGGTCAGTGTGGGAAGAGCTTCCAGTATTCTCACAACCTGAGCCGCCATGCAGTGGTGCACACGAGGGAGAAGCCCCATGGCTGCAAGTGGTGCGAGAGACGATTCACTCAGTCAGGCGATTTATACAGACACATCCGTAAATTTCACTGTGGCCTTGTAAAGTCGCTGGTGGTTTGAGAGAAGTTGCCAAAAGGCACCATTTATTGGACTTCTTCACTCTGTTGATTCACTTCGGGCAAATTATATTTTGAGGGGTTGGGAGAATGTAATTCTACATTTCATAGCGGGAAAGTTTCAATTGAGCATTTTCCCTATCTTTGGGCCTACTGTAGGCTTGCAATTACCCTTAATATTCTGTTCATTTTGGAGTAACAAGTAAGCTGAATTTCAATCTGAATTCTTGGATAGAAGCTGATTTAATCTCTTTGGTTTACTGTAATTGGTATGCTTCTGTCTGGGTGGATGTGCTTCTGATAAGTTGGAAATATGGTAAGGAAAATAGAAACCTTGATCAAAAGTGCTCCTTGGGTGAGATGTACTAGATTTGCCTGCATAACAGCTCCTCCCTTCCTTCCAGTTTAGCACTCGTATCTGCAGTGCAGATGCCTCAAGTAGGCAATTTAAGAGTTCTAATGGCCCCAGTTCCTTTCCTGCTTTGGATGTTGCTTTTTTTTTAGTCAGTGTTTTTAATCTGTTCCAGACAAGCAAAAACTCAAAACGGGGAGGGATGGCTTTTTTTTATTTATGAAGTGTGTGAGAGAGAAGAAATCTGAGTTCATGTGCCTCATGGGGACTATCTAGAATTCTTATGATAATTTTTACTATAATTTGAAGAGGCCTTGAAATCAATATAAGGTGAGGCTGAAAATTCCCCCTTTATCAGCAGGTGATAGTTTTGTTCTTTTGAAACTCTTCTGCCAAACCATCAGCCTCACTGGTGCTGCTACTCTCTTGCCTTTGCCAATACTTTGGAATTTCTTTCTGAATTTACATTTCTCGTGAATTGTAGTGAAATACTTGTTCTCCACCTTTATTGGTATTCTTGCAGCTCTGATTCATTGGTGGTCCTGACTGTGTGTCCTTTTCTTCCCTCTTCTCTATCATGTATAGAATTATGGATGTGAACTTTGGCTTTTGTATATGGAAAGCCAGAGTAGTTCCTCCACCCGCTATGGATCACGGGTGGAATGAAAGGGTCTTTCTTGTGCATTCATACCTGGATTAATGCTGAAGGAAACCTGGGAGAGAACCTTTCAAGATGAATCTTGAAATAGTGTAGAAGAGAATCAAGATGCAGGCATTATAAATTGGTGCAACACATTCATACTTAGTATAGTCCTCTAATTTTGCTTCTAACAAAAGCACTTTTTTTCAGGTAAATTATGCGGGAGAAAATTGGAATTTTAAAATTTAAATTTTTTTACCTATTGAGATTGTTGAGAGTTCCTAATTCCCCAAAAATCCTTCTTTAAATTACTTGACAGGCATGGTTTTTAGGATTTAGGGATGGGATTTTACAGTCAACAAGGTACTGCAGATTTTTCAATGGTTGAAACATACTGTAATAGTTTTACTTTGTCAATGAAAATAAGTGGTGGTATTTGAAGGCCCATTGCCTTTCTAGTCATTTTGCTACATGTAAAAGATCCAGCCCTCACCATCAACTATAAAGTTATTTTTGGTCTTAGATTGCCAACTGTGATTAATCCTCCCCATACCATTGTTGTTTGATTGCAGTCTTTAGGAAATGGTGATGCCTAGGCTGTCAGAATTCTGCTAAAAGTGCAAGATCAGACTACATTATTCTCCCTCCCCCACTGAATAATTCAAATTGAGTCTCACAGGCCTGTTTTTATTTGAACCAGGGCAGGGAAGACATTTCTCTATGAAGCATTCATAGTTGCTGTGCCCATCCATCTGTTCATATATAAACATAATTTGTGTACTAAGGATGAATGTTCTTCCTTACGCATTCACACATGCTTTACTCCCATTAGCACTGACTTAGACCTATCTCTAAAACATCTGGCTGTTGCAGGAAGTCAATTGATTGGGGGGGGGAGGGGATGCTATTTTTTGGAAACTGAAGAATCAGCCTTTGCCTGACCCTTGAAGCACATTTCGCTGAAATAGCTGATGGACATAAGCTTGGGTTTGAAGAAGAGAAATGGGTTCAAATGAATGGCGCCTTGAAAAGTTATGAGAGAATCAGATGAGCATGTTGGAGGTGCAGATGGCAGTCACAGTAATGCATAATTTCCTTCTGAGAGAAAAAAAAACCCTTTGTTATAATATGCACATGGCTTTTTTAATATTCAAAAAGATATGTTTTTGAAAAGATCTCTTATGCACTTCAAATTATGGGGGAATCTGTTGGTCTCCAGAAAACAGTGCCATTTTGTGGCACTGAACATTTACGAAGGCTAAATTTAGTGTGAGTTATTTCATAGGACTGCAAAGGAGCAGGAACTGTTCTCTTGGAAGCAGATCTGCCAGCAAAGAAATTCACAGTTTACCTCTGAAGTCTCCCCATAAGCTGCCTCTGCTGTTAGAATACTTTGTGTTCTTATTGATATATCAGTTCATTTTCATAGATCAAGTCTTGTAAAATGCTACTGATGATAGATGGGGAGGGCTTAATATTGGTTTGCATAATGAACTCCTTATAAGCAAAGTATTACTGCGTGGCTTGGGGTTGTGTGGTATTTTGGAGAGCTTAAAACAGATTGAAATGTTGTGGTACCTTTGGAACAAATATGGGGTGTTTACTTATTTCTACCTAATTCCAGTATGTATTGCCTGTCATGTTATTAAACATGCCTTCAGATATCCACAAAATATATTTTTGCATATGTAAAATATTTATTTTAAAAAAAAGTATAACTGATTAGATTTCTGAGAAGTTGATGTTCAATGAATGGGACTAGAGAAGGATTGCCAAAACAAATTTACTGTCATTTTGGATGCACTGAAATGATTTTTTTGAAAAGGCAAGTAATATTAATGTTGCAGAAAATATTATCTAGCACTTCCCTTTAATTATTAGAGTTCTCCAAAAGGGAGGTTGCATATGTTGTTGCCACAGGGATTGTTATGTGCTCAGCCAAAATAGTGATTGTGGGTGGTTGTTGGGATCCTTTTTTACAATAATATATCCCCCTGCTGAAAAGGCATGTAAACAATAACATCTCTTTAGAGTTAATGTAAAGCAGTGTCTCAGTTTTAATTTTTTTCCTTCCTGATTTTATGCATTTCCTTTTGAATTGTAGCCAAAATATTTAGGAAATAGTGCTATGAAAAAGCATAACTGCTACATTAACTGCAATATAGCTTTTTTGGAGAGGGAGATGTTATGATAAGTGACTCCTTTTTATTCAGATAAAAACTTACGGTGCAAGCTTTTTTAACTCCTGTTTTAAATGATAGTGGCCATAGTGTGTGAAATTTGACATTTTGGTTGTAGGTAATTGATGACTGTATAAACATTCTTACTAACAAGGCGCGTGGTAGAGCACCATATTCCTAAGACATGTGACAGCAGTACTGTGTCCTTTCTTCATGTCTCCCCCACCCCTTGGCCCAGATTGGAAATAGCACTGAACAAAACCTTCAAGTTAAGTTATTTTTTTTTCTTTTTAAAATTTAAGTTATATATCTATATATATTTTCCTCCTGATGATACTTGATATAGTATTTATTAGATTTTTTTTAATTAAGGAATGCTTGCTGTGGAGCTTTTTCAGAATAACAAGTGTGAAATTTGTGATTTTAATTTTATTTCTGTACATGTTTTACAAAGTGAATGTGTGAACATGTGAACCAGTACACAGAATGTAGTGTTTTTTGTATGCTGATCCTATGCTGGGTGGAATGGCGGAAGAATACCGATCTCAGTGTGGAGTCCTGATGGTTTGCAAAGAGCTCTCCTTTCTTGGCTGCAGGGGAGAATGCTGAAGAGATGCTTTTATCCCAGGCACAATACACGGGGCACTACAAGGAAGGATTTAAGTACCTGGGTCCCTGAACCCATTTGCCTCTTATCTTGGTACTTGTTGAAGGATTTAAAATTAAGTGCCATAGGATACCAGTGGGTTGACTTTGAGGTTTTTGTTTTTTGGCTAATTTTGGAGATTTTTGGAGATGCTCTCTGCTGCAGTTAAAAAAGAACAGGTGGCAGATGAAGTGTTGTCTTTTTATTATTCTTTCCCAAAATTTCTGGGTTAATCACTTTTTTTAAAAAAAAAGATTGCACTTTTATTTAAATATCTTTTTCATTCTTTGGATTTCTTTTAAATCGTTGCAATAGTTCTGAGCATGTTTTGTTTGCTTTTTTTTAATGTTTCTTTACTCCACAGAAAATTACTAAGCACTGTATACTTAGGTTTGTTCCTTAATATTCAGCAGCTGCTCTGGTTTGTGGAGAGCATAACTGGAAATTTGGGGGCTCCATTCTGATTTTACTCATTGGAGTCCGAATTTTATCATAGTACGGCTTTACTTAAAACACTGAATTTGTCTTCTACTTCAAACCAATACTGTGAAGTTAATGTTTGAAAAAAATCTGCTATTTTAAATTGCTTTTAATCTTGGTGCAGTTCAGATTCAAATATGTATATTTAAAGACACTAATTTTTGTGGGAGAGTTTTTATAGTGTATAGTATGTAGAAAAGCTATTGGATTGAACTATATTTTATTAAAAAAAAGTTCTTTCACTGTTTTATAGTGAATTATTGCCCTCACCCTCTCATTGTTGGTTTTATGCTGTATTTTAGGCTAGGTTCGACAATCGCATAAAAATGACTTTGACAAACTTTAATGTCTAGTTTCTGTGTGGTTTTGTTCCTTTTTTTAAAAAAAAAATGTGTGTTGGTATGTGCTTTTTTAAAAAAGGAAAAAACTGTGACAATCGTGATTAGAACTGTCTTTACTGAATAAAACACACTAGAGTTATAAGTGAAGTCTTTTATTTATTTCAAAATATTTATATTGTTCAGAATGAAACCTTCAAAAAGTGATGTTCACAGAGAAATGAGGTAGGTAGACAGGAGAAGGTAAGCCTTTCACACTTACACAGAAAGAAATGAATTTGTGCTGCAATACACTAATGCATGCTTCAGAAATCTGCAGTCGGTCACAGATGCCTGTTTGTTTACCTATACACATGCTTATGAATACTCACTTGAAATATGCTAAGGAATATACAAAGTGGCTTTTATTCAGTGCACAGTTATCAACAATTTTGAACATTGCTACAGCTTGTTAAGTGAGCAATACCATGCCCCTCCAATTTCCTGCTTCATGAATATTCACAGAATGCTCGTGGGAAAATTCTCTGCAAATGTAAATGAAAACTTACATGAATGTTGTTCAATCAATAATAGGCTTTTGCCACAATTGCCAGAGTTGATGCAACAGTTTCAAGGTACGATCCATGTTTTATAAATTGTACAACTGAGTCACACACAGGGCTAAGTCAATCCATCCCTATTAAGATTCATTGTTATGTATGAAAGTGTGGTCCCCCTGTGATATGAAATTGGATGACATCCATCACATACTCTAGCTCTTGAATAACTTACCTGTGTGATAAAAATATGCCCCGGAAAATGATTAAAAGTGGTTTGCAAGAGGAGAGAAAAATGGATATACACAAAGATGGGAGGGTTAAACATTATTCACTGCTAATTGTCCTCTGTGCTACAGGATTTGCCTTAGGAGAAAAACACGGTGTTCTGTTTTACATGTGACTTGTAATCCAGTCCTCCCAAGCATTCCTGAATTAACAAGGCTGGGTAGGTCTCCATAGAAAGAAGCCGCAAGAGAATTAAATAAAATGAGCATCTCCCAAGAACTGGAATTAAGCTATCTACTACCACCACTACAATTCTCATTTCAAGAAGCATTACTGAAATAAAGGGCAAAGTAGATGCATGGGATCAAGGAAACCATCAGAAAGTGCCTCGCTGTTGATCAGTTGAAATGGTGAGTATCTGTCCAGTCACTGGTTGTTGGAGGTAGTTTGATGATATCTCACTGAAACAAGGTGGAATTCTCTGTAATAAATCAGGGCTGAGGAAAAAAAGTGCTCTGTAAAACATTTCTCAACTTTAGCAACTTTAAAATGTGTGGACTTCAACTCCCAGAATTCCCCAGCCCATGTGCTGAGTGGGAATTGAAATCCACACATCTTAATCATTAAGGTTGAGAAACACTGTTGCACACATTCAGTGTGGCTACTGCAATGGCATTTTCTCAAAAGTGATGTATGCAGAGGTCCAGAGCTAAAGTGTTGCCTGTATTGGTTTAAGTTCTGAAACCATAAAAAAAAAATTTAACCACTCAGAATGGCAGGAAAGTCTGACATTGCACCCCTCAAATCCTGAGAACTCTCATTCTGGACACTCCAACCAGACAAAGATGCCCTCATGCTACTGGCAAGTTCCTTTCATTGCTTGTTAATATTTTTTTACTTACCCTGTTTTAACTGAGGGGGCTAGTTTGTTTATTGTAACTCTACCCTATCCTCCCCCCCAAATCTTTGGTTTTATACCACTTCAGTATAGCTGCACATTTCTGTACACACATCTGGCACTTGTGTCATTTCAGAATGATTTGCCTTAGAAAATTAAGACTTGCCAACCTGGTTTGAACACAATAACAAAGAAGTCCATTAATATTCTTGGACATTTATGTGCTTCAAAGTGACAGCTTCTGCAGTGTCTCTTAAGAAAAGGCTGGCACAAGATATAGTGGGAGGAAAATCTGATGTAGCAGCAGATTCCTAGCCAAAAACAATTTATGCTGGTCAGAACTGACAGCATTTCCAAAGGCTAAGGGGTCATTGGCGGAAAGCTGGCATTTAAGCCACCTGTTTGCATTCACACTAAGCCTCAAGCTGTTGCCCTCTGCTGGGTGGCTCCTCCAGTAGCTTCCTCCAGTTCATCAAGCAACTTCAGTTCATGACACAAACTAGAGAGAATTCCTTTCCTCCAAGTCTTTCTCCAATTGATTTTCTGTTTGCAAATGGTTGCTAATGCTGTCGGATGATGATCCAGCTGAGTTTCACTTGGCTGCCAAAATGCAGCAAGGTCACAGGAGCCAAGGAGCTTGTTTGCATGATGTTTGGGTTCCTTTACATTATTTCAACTTTCCTACCACTGTTGCAGGTGTTTGAACCTGACAGGTTTCACATGCTGCATCAAGCCATAGTGTGGTATATATGATTCAGAGATGCATGCTATGTTTATGTTTATTTAGCATAAGGAATATGTTCAATTCTGTTTATGCTAAACTTTGTTCTGGTTTGTTTTAGCATGTTCTCTGCACTCGGATAAAAACTGAGATTATAACAAAGGTATTTTGCTTTGGCTATAATCTGTAACTGTGGGTTGCTTAGTTCAATTTAACTGTGTCTTTGCATGTCAAGTTACCCAGACTTAGAGCTAACATATGGTTAGGGAGACATAAATCCTCCTCAAAAAACCCACAGAATGCACATGTGGCCACAACATTCATCCTGCAGCAATAGCTCCACTTCTCTCAGCCCAGGAAAGATGCTGAGTCAGGAATATGGTGAGAGTGGGAGAAGACTCGGCCTACCCTTCCAACCCAGGTCCTCCAACTCAATTGGAAATGTAAGCTTTTCTGTGATTTACAGAGTGTCCCCTTTTGCACCACTGACCCCATCAAAATTCCTAAGATACCAAGGAAGGAGAAACGGGGCTGGGCAGCCCACCATCTGACATGTTTGCTGAGTATGTAGTTGGATAATGATTCATGTCCAATTGAATAGCCAAGGTCACACACACTCAAAAATGAGCGATAATGTGGTTTGTTTGGATGTGGCATAGCATGAACCCAGCTACTAAAGACCTGTTGGTTATACATACACTATTCACATTTCACTCCTGCTATTTTAGAACAAGAGTGTTGCATGAAGAACAGAAAAGGAATAAGACATAACTAAAGATCTGAAAGAGGGAAAAGAAGAAATAAATCTACTTGACTTTAACTTCATTCAATTTCTCTTCTGCCTTCCTGTCTCTGAAAAGTCTTAGTATGTTTGTAACTGCTTTCCATGTTGCCTTAGGTTCTTTAAATTCTCACCTCTTGTCTTTTTTCAGGATTTCATTTATTCCATCACTTTCTTAGTCTTACTTTTTATCTCAACCCAATCCTTCTTCCTTCATATAGTGTTTTTTTTCAGTTTGATCCTCTATCTCAATGGCTCCCGATCTTTTTGATACCAGGAACCGGTTTCATGGAAGACAATTTTTCCATGGATTGGGGAGGGTAGATGGTTTCAATTTCACTCATTCATCCCATCACTCATTTCTAGCCATGTGGCCCAATTCTTAACAGGCCACGGAGTGGTACCAGTTTGTGGCCTGGGGCAGGGGTGGGATTCAAATTTTTTAACAACCGGTTCTATGGGCCTGGCTAAGTTGGTGGGCGTGGCTTGGTCATGTTATTGGCTGGGTGTGGCCAACTCAATATCACTCACATCAAGGCACGCATCTCCTCGCCTGGCCTCATGACTGTGGGGATGCTGCAACAGTCGTAAGCGTAAAAAATGGTCATAAGTCACTTTTTTCAGTACCATTGTAACTTTGGTCACTCCACACAAGCAAAGTATCAGCAAAAGAGGGGAAAAAAACTCCAGAGAAGTTCCTGAGACAGGAAGTCTAGTCCTGCTAAGAATGTAATAAGGGTTAATGGAGAGGCAGTTTCTGTAAGCAACACCAGAATGTTTCCTTCCTGCCTTCCTTACAGGATTAGGTCAGTAATTTCTTCTAACAACCGGTTCTCTGAACTGCTTAGAATGTTAACAACCGGTTCTAGTGAATAGGTGCGAACTGGTAGAATCCCACCCCTGGCCTGGGGGTTGGGGACCCCTGCTCTATCTGCCCAAAGCTGCACATCCACCTATTTCTTTTCTACTGGATGCATTCTTTTGTATCATGCATTCATGACCTGACCTCTTCTAGTTTTACCACATGCACTTCTCATAGAAACACAACTTTTATGTTTTTCCTAATATCACTTCACTTCCACATGAGGGAAAGGGCAAAAGGGCTCTTATAGACAACCATTTGCACTTATTTTGACCTACCTTCCTCCTAAGAGATCATGTGTTGCCCATTTTCTACCAGAATTTGCATGTTGTAGCATTTTTTAAAAAAATTTCTTGATTTTACAATTTAAACAAACCAACAACACATACACAAATGTAAGAGAGAAAAAGAAAAGAAAGGAAGAAGAAAATAGAAAAAGAAAACAATTAAAAACATTTTCATCTTCAACAGTTTGTGAGACCTCCTTTTTATCCTTATTTTATGCCATATACACACTTAATCCTTACATATATCTCTATATCTCACTACTATGGTTCTATCCTATCCTCTTTTGCCTTTTAGTGTGAAATCTATCTTTGGTCTATCCATTTGTACCAGCAGTTCCAGCTGTTGTAGTATATTGAAGTGTCTTTGTTTTTTAGTGCCAAGGTTAATTTGTCCATTTCTGCACAACTTGAAATTTTTTGAATAATCATCTCTGATGGAACATGAGGCTGTTTCCAGCATTGTGCAAAAGCCAATCTGGCCGCTGTCAGAATATGTATTATATATTTCACTTTTTTGATATTTCTTTATCAAAGATCCCTAATAGAAAGGACTCTGGTTTGAATTCAATCTGTTCTCTTGTTATTTCCTCCAGCCAATTTCTAATTTTCTGCCAATATTTTTGAGCTTCTATACAGGACCACCACATATGGAAGAAGGTTCCTTCTTTTTTTTGCATTTCCAGCAATTCAGACTCATATTGGAGTGCATCTTCGCTAATCTCGAAGGGGGAAGGTGCCATCTGTAAAACATTTTATAGGCATTTTCTTTGTATGCTACCGATTTTGTAATTTTATTATTTCTACCCCAGACCTTTTCCCATTCTGTTATGGTGATACTGTGTCCTATATTCCTACTCCAGGCTATCATATTCCCTTTTACAATTTCTTCTTCTAATTCTACTTCTAATAAATAATTATAAAATTTTGTTATATTTTTTTGCCTGATCCTTATAAAATTTTGTCTAATTGCTGGAGTTTATTGTTAATTCCAAATTCTTTCTTGTGCTGTTTATATCTACTTTGAATTTGAAGATATGCCCACTGATCAATTTTTAGTCCCTGATCTTGAAGTTCTTGCCACGATTTCAGATTTCCTTGCATATCCAATAGGTCCTTATATTTAATCATTTTAGTAAGATCCAAATTATTTGGTGAATCATGGCCTCCGTTGTTGAAATCCAAATTGGTATTTTTAAATAGTGTTTTTTTCCGTATTTTCTTCCAATTAGTCAATAATGAATCTCTGATTAGGTGTCTGTGAAAGTATTTCTGACTAGTTTTCCCAACATCTCATAAAAAAGCATGCCACCCCCTCTGCAAGTCATGGCTTTCTAAGAATAATATTCTCTTATTGGTTAAATTCACCCATTCCTTCAACCATACTAAAGAGGCTGCACTCCCAAGAGGCTGCACAACTCCCAATTTGGAAGTGCCAGCCCTCCCCTGCACTTCATATCCTGCATTGCCTTTAAGTTTATTCTAGGTTTTTTCCCTTGTCAGATGAATTTTACCGTTATTTTATTAAGTTCTTCGAAAAAAAATTTGTGTACTTTGATTGGGATCATCTGAAATATATAGAGGAATTTTGGAAGAATATTCATTTTAATAGCAGTGATCCTGCCTAATAATGAAAGTTGCAGCTTGCCCCATGTTTCTAAATCCTTCTTTACCTGTTGCATCAATTTATCATAATTATTTTCCTTAAGTGTCTTACAATGTGCTTTCAACCATATTCCTAAGTATTTAACTTTCTTTATCACTTGTATTCCCATAACCTCTTCTAGTTCTAATTTCTGCTTTTCTGTTAAATTTTTGGTCATTAATTTTGTTTTCTTCCTATTAATTTTTAGTCTTGCTACTGCTCCAAATTGTTCTTATTCATTCATCAATTTTTGTCCTCTTTCTATTGGTTCTTCAATGAAAAAAAATCATATCATCCGCAAACGCTTGCAACTTATATTCTTCTTTCTTAACCTTTAATCCTTTTATGTCTGGGTTCTGTCTAATTTGCGTTAATAATGCTTCTAGTGATAATATGAAGAGCAGGGATGAGAGTGGGCAGCCCTGTCTAACTCCTTTTTCTATTTTTATTGGGTGCGTATATTCCCCATTTATTATAATATTAGCCTGTTGTGTATCATAAATGGTTGTTATAATATTTTCAAATTGGCAACCAGGATGCCGGACTCATGGAGGCGGGCATTGATTTCGCTGATCCCGAAGGAGGATTCTGATCCCTGATATATACAAAATTATAGGCCGATTTCATTGTTAAATACTGATTACAAAATATTTACTTCTATTATAGCAAGTAGACTAAAAAGAATGTTAAATGAGCATATACATGAAGACCAAAATGGATTTCTCCCAACTAGACAAATCAGGAATAACTTAAGAATAGTATTAGATGTTTTAGAATTTTACAAAGCCCACCGCGAAAAACAAATTGCACTTATGTTTTTAGATGCAGAGAAGGCCTTTGATAATTTAAGTTGGCAATTTTTAATCCAAAAAATTTATAATATGAATTTAGGCACCAAATTTGCATGTTGTAACATTTCTGCATCCATTATCTTTAGGAAACATTTTACCAATATTCATACATTCATCAATTTTCTGTAGTTTTCTGTCTTCTACATTAAGTTGCAATAACACTATTTATTAAGCCATGGTGGCACAGTGGTAAAAAGGTAGTGTTGCAGGCTAATTATGTCAACTGCCAGCAGTTCAATTCTTACTGGCTCAAGGTTGACTCAGCCTTCCATCCTTCTGAGGTTGGTAAAATGAGGACCCAGATTGATGAGGGCAATAGGCTGACTCTGTAAACCGCTTAAAGAGGGCTGTAAAGCACTGTGAAGCAGTATCTAAGCCTAAGTGCTATTGCTATTTAATTTTTCTTCTCCAACATAATTATCTTTGGTTTTGATGCATTCATTTTCAGGTTCACACTTCATTGAATCATATAATCTTTCTAAAATTTCTTGCAAATCATTTAACTGCTTAGCAACAAGATATCTGCATATAGAGGCACACCTCACATTTACATTGTCAAGCAATATACTTCTAGTACTAGTACAGTCATTTTATGTTTATCCCAAAAACAACCAAAGGAATGCCACTTATCCTTGTCTTATTTCCTGCTCAGCGTTGGTTGCTAAGCATTCCATTTATTCTCTGGCATGCTTTACTTTCATCATATCTCTTGCAAATTCAATAACCAAGTTCTGTATTTGATCAATTCAATAATTCAAGGCTGTTCATTTTATTCCACAGATTCTGGAAATCGGCATAGTGCAGTGAACTTTATTTCTCAATTCATACATTGCTGCTAAACAGGAAAAATCTGGTCTGCGCATTCCTTATTTGGTATAATGGTATACTGCACTTTCCAAAATTTGCTCACTCTTCCCTTTCAATCAAAATTATGCTAAACAGCTATCCAGGCAAATTTAATCTCCCTTTGTTTTTTGCATTTAATGCTTTGCTTAGGAGAACAAGACTGGGGAACCCTTGCAACCAAATCAAATTTATATCTTAACAATCCTTCACCTAACATCACTTAACTGCAGCTTTACCATTTTTAATGATTCTCACAGCATTTATGAGATCCATCATTACTTCCCCTTGGGCACTTACAGTGTTCATTTTATTATGTTCATGAACATAACACTATCAACTGTATATAATATCTTTTTTTCCATTTCCATTCCAACTCATTTAACACTTTTGTTTTTAATCAGCTTCACTTTTTGGAAAGTGCAACTGTCACTAAACTGTAGATTTTTGCTTTCATTCATACTCACAATAAGGTTTTTCAATGACCTCCATCCCTTTCAAGTCAGACACATTTTTCTTTTCCTAATGTCCACAATTTCCCTACTGCACTTATTTTCCTATCACAATTGTCATATTGCTTTTTAATCCCTGTTTTAGCTTGAGTTCCAGGCATTTTTTTTTTACCAAGTTACAGAAAATGACAAAAGAAAACTGAAGTGTTTAAAAGAACAATGGGACTTAGGAAGAACAGGAAGACAGGAAGAACTGTATTCAGAACTCCCAGCAAGACAAAAAATAAAAGTTTACTGTGTTATTTGGACTACTTGTTATTTCTTTTCTATTTATCTTTCAAGATTGTTTTGAGGACCAGTGTTGAGGGAGGAGGGTAACCAACATTGTTCTGTGCTGCTTTATACAAAAGTATGTATTTAAAAATATTCTGTTCCTATATTCCTTATTTAATAGTACTCTACAGCAATGTATTCATCCGAGATAAATTTCTGGTTTGGTACTTCTTAAATCATAGCCCCAAACCAAGATGTTTCAGAAGTTCAATAATTATGTAGCTGGAGCATCATTTAAAAGGGAGGGATGAAAAAGCTGGATGCTTTTGACCTATTTGGAAAATGCTCAGTAAGCTAAGTTGATATAAATTCAACTGCTTTTGTGGGAATGCTGAGCAACAATTCACAAGCTTTAATATCTTAGATTAGAAAGCAGAGTTCGGAATTCTCCCACTGGGGGAGAAGAGAGAGGAAAAAGATTGAGATGAAATCACGGAGGGAGCTTCCTTTTTAAATAGAAATGAAAAGTACATTTCTGAAATGCACTTCAGTCACATATAAAATATTTAAACTGAATTTTTAGGGTTTTTTTTTTCAGATGAGCTTTCTTTGGGATTAACCTTGTTAATGAGATTACTGTATATTGTTTAGTGTGCATCTCTTGCTGAAATTCAAGTTACGGTCCTAAATTCTTACAGTAATGTAATGGATCCTACCCTTCTTGCATTATCTATTGAATTTTGGCCTAGTAAGCATAATACCTGCTATACTGCATTTACCTACATATGTCTATTAGGAGGGGCTAAGTACAGGTTCAACCATCTGAAACGGGGGCTGTGAGAATACAGGTCATTCTTCTTCAACTTAAAATCCTCTAGATGAGTTAAGATAGTAACTCCCAAAATCCCCAGTCAGCACTCCAATCCTAACTTGGACTCCAATCCTAACTCATCTGGAGATATCAAACTATCAAAGGTTTCAGAAGAATAGGTTACATAGAAAAGGAGAGGGTAATTCAGTCTCTGTGTAATTGGTTGACTGTTTTTCCCCACTTTTTGCACATGAAATATCCCAAATTCTCTTCCTAACATTTTCAATTAAAATGAACTAGGTATCTAGGTATTAAAGATCTGAACAACCATTGCAAATCATAGAAACCAATGGTATGTTTGATAGACAAACAGCTTGATCTTGTATAAGGTATTTTTCTAGTTTCACTACCCATGTGATCCTGCTGACTACCAAGACAGCCTTAAAGATCCCCTGTGTTTTCCTACTTCTTCCTAACTTTCTCTTTAATGAATAAGCTCTTTAAGCTGCCCTATTCCTATTTCCTAAGAAGTGCTGGCATCTGGACAGATTGCATTCCTTTGGACCCTGTGATGGAAAGAATGAGCTCAAAAACAAAGAGTCAAATGCTTAGATTTGTACCCAGAAATCTGATATTCCAAAAAGGATTTTATAGGCTAGTTGGGTGCTTGGCATTAAATAGGGTAGAAGTTAAATATGAACACACTATTAACTCATTTGTTTAAGCATCTGTAGGATGACCAAAGGTTTTGGCCACATTTGTTATTTTGATTAATTTAGTTAAAAATATAAATTAGAATATTTTCCAATTTTATTGTTTATGGAGAAAGTTGACAATTTTGCCCAGGTTTCTAAATTATCTACAAAGGTAATCCTATTTAATCAGAAGTCAGTTATTAAACACAATGGCATCAGAACATTATATGGCTCACCAACTTTTAACTGGGTTTTGAGAGGTTGTCACTCTCCCCTACAGTGGCCGTTCCCCCACATTTTCTTGCTGTGAAAAGCAAATCTGGAAAAGAGGAATGTGGATAGTGGATGGAGTGCCTGCTGGCTGCTTCTCTTTGAACCCACTTTGGCCAGCTGGAAGGAATACTGGTGGTCCTTGAGACAAGAGTACAGAGGGAATGACTCTGCTGCCAAATAGGAAAGGAGTGAAAATAGTAGCCGGGTAAGCGCCCTTAATTCCAGCCCTTGGAATAAATAATTAAATGCTTCAGTCAATGCATTAATCAAGAAGTTACCAAAGTTACCAGCTGTCTGTATGATTCAATTTAAACCAAGGAGAAGAGTGAAGTTCATAGTTAGCCTCACTCCTTTTGTGAGCTATTTAAAAAGAAATAAGATAAAACAGAAAAAACATGCTCGTTCAGCAGCTATGATTAATTTATTTATTCACATTTGTTATAGCCATTCAACTCCAATAGACTCTTGATTTATAATGATGAATAATAATATTTTTCCAATGATACTCCAAAGGTGAACTGGGAAAGGACCAAGTCCATCAGGGAGTAAAAAAAATAATAATCTACAGACTGATTTATAACAATTTCTCATTCAATTCAAATTCACCTTTGGCCACAGAAACCAGTCAACCTCCTTCACAAGGTTACTGTTATGGGGATCAAATGAAGGAAATTGCCATTAAGTCATCTTAAGCTCTTGGGGGAAAGTTAAGGTACAGATCTAATTCTGTCACATACACAAAAATACATTACAATATGAAGCACAATCATGACAAACACAAAAATTGCATATCTTCTTTGTCATCCAGGATTCTGCTGGATGAGTCTACAAGTCAACAGCAGTGTGGACTTGTTTAGATGTATGATGCATTTGGAATGCCTGATTTATTTGGTAATAAAGGCGAATCAAGAATCATGCAGACTTCCTCTCTCTTGCAATTAATTGCCTTCTCTTTGTTGCTCCATGAAGAATCCTGATGCTATAAAGAGGAAGCAAGGAAGAGACTTTATTATTTTTTATGGCATCAGTGGAACAGTCTGGCAACTCCAGTTTTACTCCCCAGCCCTTCATTTACACACCTTTATTCTGTTTTCTCTATTAACAAACAGCCACAAAACCCAGAGCAAAGAACATAAGACAATGCATCATTGTTCCAACAGTTATTTCTCTTGCCACTACAAGGATTGGATTCTGCTATAATTTTCTTTTATGAAATGATCCAAGAAGCAGCAGCAATGAGTGAAAAAACCGCAGCAGCTCTTTTAAAAAGGAAAATATGGCCTAATGTTGAGCTATGCTTCCATTGATACATTTGCGAAGATTTTGGCAATAATATGGAAGATGTTTACCATTGTGTCCTTCCAGAATGTTTTGATTTGGTTTGTCCTTCCAGACAAGCCAACTGCCCTGAAATTAACTGGTGGCCTCCTGTCCAAGTACTAAACAGGCCCAACCCTGATTCATTTCCCAGCTCAGGCCAAGCCAGGCCAGGCAGCTGCTATACCATCTGGCTACAGAGGGAATAAAATTTTTGCAGGATTTCAATTTATATCATTCTTCACCATGGATTTTGTCTGCTAGAATTCATGAGTTGGACGATCATTGATGCAACACACCCAGGTATCTGTTGTTAAAGAGACTTAATTATAGATGTTGGGCCAGATAATCTGGCAGAATATTACTAGGAGCCTTAGTAGTGCTGACTGCCAAGAAGAAACTGGACATAAACTATTTCAACTCCTATCCTCAAAACGACGCTATAGAGCACTGTACACCAGAACAACAAGACACCAGAACAGTTTTTTCCTGACACCATCACTCTGCTAAACAAATAATTCCCTCAATACTGTCAAACTATTTACTAAGTTTGCATTACTATTACTATTAATCCTCCCATCCTTCCTTTCACCCATCTCCTCCCACTTATGACTGTATGACTGTAACCTTGTTGCTTGTATCCTAACAATTTTTATTGACTGTTTCCTAGTATGATTTGATTGCTTATTGTACCCTATGACTATTATTAAGTGTTGTACCTTACGATTCTTGACTTGTGACAAATGTAACTTTTCTTTTATGTACACTGGGAGCATATGCACCAAGACAAATTCCTTGTGTGGCCAATAAAAAATTCTATTCTATTCTATTCTATTCTATTCTATTCTATTCTATTCTATTCTATTCTATTCTATTCTATTCTATTCTATTCTATTCTATTTCTATGCTATACTATTACTATACTATTCTAAAAGTTGCAGGTTGTTCAGCCATTTCATATGGGGTAGGAGAGGCTAAACCTTTCCTCAGTTGCCTCTCCTTCCTCCAGTACCTGTAGGAGATTTGTTCATACACCTCTTTCTAATATACCTGGGTGATCCAGAAAGTGAAGTGAAGTAACATTGAATATGCATACTTCCCTTTTCACTTGACACAAGAAGCCATAATTTGGACTTTTCACTTCACACAAGAAGCCATGATTTGGACAAAAACCCATAAGGCAGACCCTGGATTTAGATTATAATAAAAATTCTTCTTTTGCCTCACCATAGAACCATTTCTCAGTTTGGTTTGTCATAACAATGTATATACAGTATTCTTGAAGTTCAGGAATAACTGGAAGACCATCTATTGCACATCATTGGTGTAAATCAGGGGTCTTCAAACTTGACAGTTTTAAGACTTGTGGACTTCAACTCCCAGAATTCCTTCTCCAGTCATGTTAGCTCAGGAATTCTGGGAGTTGAAGTCCACAAGTCTTAAACTTGCCAAGTTTGAAGACCCTTTAAATACTTGATCAAAAACTGATGCATGTGGCAACACAAGGGCAAGTTGCATAAAATTCAGTGAGCTGCATTTTCCTTCAGAAAGCATAAATTTTATTTCCTTATACACAAACTGAATTCTTTTTCTGTTCTGCAGGTGGAGGCCAAAGGGGCTTCTTGAAGACTTGTTTATCCTTAAACAAAGCAACGTCTGGGATATACTGCTATTTGTTTTCTTTATACAGTGATTCTTTTTTCCCCTTTTTTCCCTTTAACTGCCATTATATGCTATTTGAAGCTATTCGTAAGTCTTCTACTTATTTTGGGAGTTTCAAACCTCATTAGAAAATCAGTCAAAGTGAGCTAAGCCTACATGGTGTTGAGGAAACACCAGAAACAATTTGGACTGTAATTTTGGAGTAAGTCATCTATGAGTTAACCCAGAGGTCCCCAAACTTGGCAAGACTTGTGACTTCAACTCCCAGAATTCTCCAGCCAGCAAAGGAAACCTTTCCTTTATTAAAGTGAATGTCCCCATATCAATAATAATTTTCTTCTGTCTTTTATGAAAATGCAATTGAGCTGCAACATTTGTGGCACCAATTGCATGCAGCTTTGGGATGCAAGTCCTTTCATTTTCTAGCTTCTGAGTTCTTGAAAACAAATTACATATTAAAAAAATAAAACATTATTGAATGTATGTTCATCTGGAAATGAAAACTAGTTCATATACTTTGTAAGGCTTTCTAGAATAGCGCCATGATAAAATTAAAGGTTTTTTTTTTTTTGCAGGAATGATATGCAAATGGATTGGATGATGATGTGACTGAAATAATTCAATCAGACCATTGGTTTCATTTTTCTCTGTTAAGTACATTAAAAATATCCCCTTCTAAAAGCCATGGACCCCAGGATTGCCCAGGATTGCCTAAGGAAATAATTAAGTTGTACAGAATATACTATTAAGAGCATTAATAAATTAAATGAATTCATAGTCAACTTTTGGGGATGTGTTCCCTTCCCCTCACCAGCATATTATTCAAAGGCCAATTGTTGCATTGATTCCCAAAAATGTTGTGCATCTTTTTTTTACAATTAGTGACAGAATTTTTTCCAGACCTTTCTGAATATGCCTGCAATTAAATGTGGAACTTTCTGCAGATAAATGGCAGATGCTATACCACTAAACTTAAAAATAGTCTTGATTCTTATGAGAACAGAGCACGTGTATTCTCTTAATCTGGCATTGGGTTATATTGTATTGTGTGAATTCAATCATGTCATGGTCCTGGTCTTAATTGTCCTCCAATTGTTCCTTTTTAAAAGAAAGACATTGACCAATATTCAGCCATAAGCCTTCAGCCCAACACTTTGATCTTCATCCTTATATCAGGTGGATCCTTCACTCACGTTGACATAAGAAAAAGTATGAAGTCATTTAACCTTGAGTTATAACTATCAGTTAAAGCAATTAAATCCAAAGGGTGAGTTAATGGGCAGCATCAAACATCCTGAGAAACATCTGGTATAATAAAAGTCTGCATTTTCACTTAATGAATAATTGATTCATATTCTTTGAAGCAAGGTTAGCTCACAAGTGGAGATAGGATATTGGCATCCCTCCGAATATTGAACATTCTTTCTCTCTGTTCTTTCCTACCTTCATAGCCCTCTGAAGGGAGACAAATTTAGTTTAGGCATAAAGTCAGAATCAGAAAGAAAAGCTGCTTACTACATTGGAATTAAATCTAAAAGTAAGTTGCTGATAATTAGTCACTTCAGTTTAGTACTGTCAACATGGAGTCTTACAAAGGCTTTCAAGAGAGTCTTTCCAGACCTGATTTAAAGGTTTCTATGGAGATTCTCAGTCATACAGGTTATGGTTGTCCCAAAGATGCTTTTTTCAAGAGACAACTGGACTTCCTTTGTTTTTCCTTGAAGTCATTTCACTTCTCATCCAAGAAGTTTCAGAACCGAAGAAGCTTCTTGGACAAGAAAACTTCTTGGATGAGAAGCAAAAAGTCTTCAAGGAAAAACAAAGAAAGTCCAGTTGCATCTTGAAAAAAGCACCTTTGGATTTAAAGGTGGTGAAAATTTGGTCTAGAATGGTCTACATATATGAAGTATATGCAGTAATGCTGAGCTACAGTCTTTATAAGAGCAAATGCTGCTGCTTCCATCTTTGTGTTTTAAAATACATGCATACTTGAAAGGCAAAGCAACAAGCCTGATTTTATTGAACAAGACTAGGTTCTGATTTCATCCTCAAGTTTTGAGGGTGTTTCAAAGTGAAAAGAAGACAATGACTATAAGTGAAATGCATTCACAGTGAAGATAGGAATATGTTTCTTCTACTTAGTTGGCAGTGAATTTGGACTGGCCACAAGGAATTTGTTTGTCCCACAATGCACAATCAGTTTTAAAAAATCATAAATGTAGAATAAGCAGCATATGGCTTTAAAGGGAGGGTTTTAAAAAATTAGAAGCCATAGCATCCTATGTGTCTGATTAATGACTATGTAGAACTGTCTTTTCAAAGCAGATTTTAGTCAATAACATTCAAAAGATGGGTTTTGCAGGAGCATTGGTTTGGCTAAGAGAGTGGATGGTATACCAGGTGGGTCTTTGGTCCAGTGGAGCTTTTCTCATGTTACTGTACAGATTTCAGGGAGGAATGTGGATTGATTGGCTTTGAACTCAGCATAGGGAAAAAGCATGATACACTTTTAACTGAACAGTGCTAGAAATGGCGACAATTTTATTTTAAGTAGAGTTGTTGATGCACTCTGGCTACTGAATGCAAGATCACGCTCATGACTCAAATCACAGAGCTGGCCAGAATCTTTGGCTGCCAGAGGTTGATGTGAATGAGGAGATTCTGTAATGCACTGAAAGGAAACTAGTAAATATTGACAGGAAGTGACTCAGGGATTCACTGAGACAATAAAGAAATAATTTATCCAAGGTCTGAAAAAGCTGACAGTGAAGGCTAAGCTTAAAGAGTTTGCTTTGTTTTAAAACAAATCTGCCCCATTATATCAGATGAGGCACTAACCTTGTCATCCCTAGGATGCCATGGGATTTCATAATCTGACAAACACATATGAGCTTTGAGAAAGATGTTTTGGCATTCCATGTGAAATTGTCAGCTGAGCAGAATACCCATAGTCCTACAGGTTCTGATTTACTGTTACATAATTAGGCAGCATCCACACTGGCTCACTCTGCTCATCAAGAAAAATACAAAAACTAGATATATTTGTAAATTATCTTTACAGAAACCTTCATTTGACAGAATGGTCTGTATGATTGTGGCTAGAACAAGAATGAGCTTTCTGCCCTAATCAAGATGGATCAGGAAGGCAGCTTCTCCCTTTACTTGACCAACTAAGATAGTTTTAAGGATGATGGATATTCCTCAAAACATATGGGAAAACTCTGAAGTGGTGCATATTTTATCAATGGCCAGAATTGCCTCTCCCTCCTGTATTCTAAAGCAAGTGGTGTAAATTATGTGACAAAAACAGCTACATTCACACAAAGAACAAAGCTTGAATAACCCCAAGTTTTGCAAAAATACGGATAGAATTATGAAAACAAAAGTCTGGAGATGTGTAAGGTGTTTCCTTAAAAGTAATCTGACTGGATGTTAGCTATATATTGTAAGAGAGCAAACAGAATGGTGTTGCATGTAATAGGACTGTTCAACACAGCAATATTTTGTTGCATGTCCCAATTGTGCTTTATAAGTTCCAACATAGAGTTGAGTAATGTGAAGCCCTCCACCCCAAAATCTTTATGACCCTTGGAGACACTTCTGATCATGACTGCTAAAGAATGAAAGAACTAATTCCTGCTGTTCTGCCATAACAAGCAAATGAAAATTCTAGGATAAACCTTGAAATCGATATATCATAATAAAAACAAAAACCAGTCTTCCTACCAATCCAATTGCACTCACATGTATGCCCATTTTGTGCATCTTGGCTGCCTCAGAAATGTTGCTATTTGAAGGTGGAGCGCCCCTATTTCAAGGGCCATTATCTCCTCGGTGTAGGCTTGTGTATAACATGTATTTTTCATGATCAATCTGCTATCTAGATAAGGTGAGAAGTTACTTCCTTCACACTGTACGTGTGGTGGAAAAGAAGGCAGTTCTGCAGTTTGCTCCCCCTTTTAAAGCAGTAATCAGTGTATTTATTTGGGATTAATGGTAGAATGAATTGCTGTGGCAAAGATACGGTGTTCATTTTGAATGGCAGCAATTTAACCTGACCTAGATGACAAAGTGCCACCAAAGTGGATTAGCAACACCTTAGCAGCAATACCCAGGTTTCAGAACCTGAATTGATCAGACTTGTGATCAATGCAGGGATTTCAAATAGTCTAGAAGAGGGGTTTCAAACTCATTTTGTCACAGTGTCATCATGGTGTCATCATGTGACGTATTACAACTTTTTTCCCTTCACTAAACGGCATGGGCGTGGCCAGCATGTGACGCGAGTATGACACCCCTAGTCTAGAGCCAAGTTTCAAGGAAAGTAAGAAAAAGGAGCAAAAGTACCAGACTCCAGATTAAAGGACTTTAAATTTAAATGTTTAAATTTTTCTACTCCATCATAAACATTATTAGACCAAGTCACTTACTTACAACTTTCTAAAGTGTTGCCAGGTACTATCATATCTGGATTGCACAATTCCAGATGAGCACTATAACACAGAAAAAGAGTTAGTTTTCTGTGTTTCATTGCTGTCATTTGTGATAGCCTGGCAATTTTAGGCTACATACAGTAATTCTAGTCCTGTCATTCTGGTTGTAAGCAATGTCTATTATGCTGTAGGGACTTCTTGATAAGAAATCAACAGAGGACTCGTATTGCTGAACTGGAAATCTATTGCTTTATCAGCAACTTTGCTATCTGCTGTAAAAACCAATACTCTTTCAAAGAAATGTAAAAAATGCAAAGCTCTCTGGTGCTCTCTCATTCACAGGAAATTGAAAGCCATCATGCATGCGAAAGTCAGCAATACTATGTCAGAACATCAAATATTGCATTCACAAAGCCAAAAAAGAGAGTCATGGATGCTAAATTGTCCACATGCGCATCATTTATTTTTCTAACTCTTCCTCAAATGTTGACAGTTCATTTCTGTCTACATGCTGGCTTAAAGTCAGAAGGATTTGAAGTCAGCTGATCCTCCATCTTTTATGTATTACTGTTGTGGTCCGCTGGCAACCTGCGGAGATGGCAGCAGAGTCGGACAGTGGGGAGTCCGGGAGTCTGAGGACAAGGGTCCTGCATCCGATACAGACATGGGGCCAGGGCCATCTGGGAGTTATGTGCTGACTCTGGAGCCTCCAGAATCTGACAGCAGCAAGGCAAAGGAACAAGGGGAGCCTGTTCCCAGTGTGCGCGTACGCAGAGTTGCCAGAAGGCAAGAACAGTTAAGACAAAAGGGGCAACTTGGGAGTAAGGCTTGGAAGTGATTGACCCTCCCATAAGACATAAAGGAGGAGCAAAGGGACAGGAACCTTTGCAGGAAGCAACTTTGTCCGCACTAGTTGGTTTGAAACCTGAAGCTCTGTGTTGAATTTGTGCTCTGGTTGGCCTTGTATAACTAATTGGAAATTTAGTCGTTGGCAGCATTTCAAGGAAGATAAAGGTGCATGCTTATTAGACTTATCCTGAAGGACTTTGGCAGACTTCCATGGGACTATTACAAGCTGTTTGAGACTCATTACGGGCCGTGAATGACTAAAATTCACAGCTGTTGAAATAAAAAGGAAGGATTTTGGGACTAATGTGTGTTTGTTAGTGTCTCAATAAGCCTTGGTCAGAACAATTACATAAAGGTACAACATTAAGGGGGTTTATTGTAGTTTGGGAAATCAACTTCTGCCATTTGTAAACTATGGCTTATCATTTAGCATGATTTATTTAGTAAACCATGTTTTAATGTATTGTTCAAAAACAGCTTTAAAATATTTCATTTATTTATACATATGTGCCTCAGCCATTTTACTCAAATATCATCAGTTTATATTTATTATTTATTCATTCTAAAAGTGTTTTTTCTACCTTCTTTATGGTGGATTCCAGAGTGGAAAGTACATAAATAAACATACAAGTCAATATATCAAGCATCAGGAAAAATGAGGCTGAAAATAGCAAAACCAAACAACTATAGAGATGAACAGAATGAAAAAATAATGAATTTAAAATGTTGAGAAGATCCTGACTTGTCACTCCTCAAAAAGTTAATATTAGATCTACTTTAGCTTTAGTGGAACACCAAAGAAAAGGTTCTTTCCTTTGATATGCTTAATTTTAGAGCTGTAGCTAATGCTACTTGAAAGGGGTTTCATCTGAAGAATCTGTTTTCAGAAGGAAGGTACTGCCAAGGAATTACTTGAAGTATTTATTGATTTATAGTTTCTAAAAATGAGCAACAGCACCTTGAGCTGGGCTGGCAGCCAAAATAATTCATGCAAGATCAGTGCAATGTGTTTCGATCTAATAAACACAGTTAGAAATCAATTGTCCAATTCTTACACTAGTTGAAATTTCTGAATCGCTTACAAAAACAGCTCCATGTGGACCCTTATTACAATATTTCAACCAGCAGTTTACAGTTCATGAATCTCTACAGTAAAAAATCACTTTCTGAAATCATGGTCTAAATTCTAGCTAGTTCTTTTCTATAATTGGCAACAGGAGCAGCCACTTCAGCAAGCACACATGTCCATATACATAAATTGTGTTTTTAATTGTTAATTTAAAATGTCAGGACAAAATAGGTCACTTAAACACACAGAAACATAAGCTGCATTTTATTAAAGTCACAGAAATATACATATGAATATGCATATTCATTCTCCTTCTCCAATTTGATGCCCTCCAGATAAATTACAGGGCACCAGACTGGGGAAGCTTAGTCTGTTGGGCAATGGGAAGTTTACGAAAGTAAAGCAAGCAAAGAAACTTATTGAGGGCTTCTTCTGTGGTGGTAGTGGTGGTTCTCCAGAACTGTCCTCAACATTCTGTCTGGGAATGACTTTTTTCCTTTTTATGTTTTTAAAAGTTTTTTTCTGTTACACACTTGACTATCCGTACAAGAACATGCCACAACACCAAGACTTTCCAGGTACAGAACCCTAAAAGTCAGTAAATATAACACCACAACTATAACATGGAGGACAGTGGTGGGATTCAAAAAAATTTACTACCAGTTCTGTGGGCATGGCTTGGTGGGCGTGGCATGGCTTGGTGGGCGTGGCTTGGTGGGCATGGGAGGGGAAGGATACTGCAAAATCTCCATTTCCTCTCCACCCTACTAACCTGCTTTCCAGCTCTGTTCTCCTATGCAGGGCAACAAAAGAAGTCCCAGCCGATCAGCTGGGACTCAATGGGAGGCAGAGAATAGATGGGGGTGGGGCCAGTCAGAGGTAGTAGTTGCCGGTTTTCTGAACTACTCAAAATTTCCGCTACCAGTCCTCCAGAACTGGTCAGAACCTGCTGAATACCACCTCTGATGGAGGAACAGTAGCCAAGAGGTGAGATAGATTATCTCACTTATCACTACATCAGTATTATTTGCTACTACAGCTACGGTTTTGCCCTTATTTAATAAAACAGGTAAAATTGCAACAAAAATAACAAACATATATGTATAAAAAGGCTTCTGATATACACTTATATTATGCAATTTTATATTACAGTTTCAATGATGCCTTAGGGACAAAAATGGGTGATCTTGGGCCAGTCACTTCCCCTCATCCCTAGGTAATGGCAAATCACTTCCAAAATCTTGCCAAGAAAACTGCAGAGACATTTCCAAAAGTCAACACTGACTTGGAGGCACAGACACACTTTCATTGTCCTTGGTCCCTTGTTTTTCTCTTGGTCTGTTTTTTGTTTGTTCTTTTCCTGTCTTATTGTTATTTTTCCCCACTGGGAAAACTACATTATAGATTCAGCATTCTTACCTACTTACAGCTTTTTTCAAACGCCTCTTTCATGTGTAATGTCCCCTTTTCACTCTAGCTCAGAATTAAAATACCCATAGATTTTCCTGCCTTACATCTAAAACATTATCCCTACCAAATTCCATTGTACAAGTGTTCCTGTAAGGCAAGGGCATCAAACTAGATTTCATTGAGGGCCGCATCAGGGTTGTGTTTGACCTCAGGGGGCTTGGGGTGGGCTTGGTCAGGGTGGACATGGCCAGCTCGATGTCACACGTGTCAGGGGGGCTTGTGGTGGCCCAAGCGCTTGCAGTCCTCCTGAGCTCCATTTTTGCTGGCAGAGGATTGCAGGAAGCAGTCGCAGCTGAAAACAGAGCTTGGGAGGGCTGCGTGTGGCCTTCCCAAGCTCTGTTTTCATTGGCAGAGGCACTGTGGGTCAGTCCTTCGCTGTTTCCAGGGCAGCCCCGCAGGCCAGATCTAAGCATCCCACAGGACAACTCCAGCTCCGGCTCTTGGGCCTTGAGTTTGACACCCCTACTGTAAGGTATGCTTGAGCCAAAAATGGTTGGGGCCAGGATACAATGTAATTGGCCTTATTCTTACAGCATGTATTTTTCCCCACTAGGAACATCTTAGAATTACAGTTGGGGAACTGGTTTGGAGGTCTCTACTGGGCTGCTTCCAAGTCTTTCAAAGGCATGTGACTGTGAGACTATAGAATGAGACCTTGAGATTATAAATTGAGCACATTTGGCTTAATACATATTTGAATGTATTTAGCTTCCATTAAATCTACCTAAAAGCACTGCTAGCTGCTATTTTTCACCTAACCATACAAATCAATCAGTTAATTGATGTTCAGGTATCCTTCAAGCCAGGCAGAAACTATTATTCTAGAAAGTATGCTCTCGCTAAATGAATTCTAGGTTAGAATGAATGGCAATGGGATGACCCAATTTAATTGATAGTTGGGTTTTTTCATATTTTCTTTGTGAATTATATTCTATGGCATTCATTCATCCGTTCACCGTTGCATCCTGTAAACCACCTAGGGTTCTACTGACTGAGGCAATCTATTAATCAATAAAATAAAATGAATACATAATACATCCAAGAAACAAATCATGATATCCTGGCAAACAATCCTTGCCTCAGGTTGAAGAGAAATTAGTGGATCAAATTGATTCAATGTGATTAATAAGTAAGTGGGGATTTGAATCTGCTAGTTCAATTTGAATCTACCAGTCCTAATCTAGAGAATCACTAAACTGCAGTGACATAAACTCCTAATTAGAGAATGGCAGTTCATTGGTACAATGGCTAAGAAAAAATGGCATGATTTCTGTGTCAAATTCAAAATGGAAGAATTTTCACTGGTCTTGGTTCATACAGGAGAGCTATTTATATAGAGCTATTTATATATTTATCAAGACTCTGGACTTTTGGCCATTTAAGTATTTAAAATGTTAGTATCAGCAATTTGAATTGATCCTCTATTTGTATCAGTGCGATATATATATTGTAAAATTAAGGCAGGATGCTCCAAGCAGTCAACTATGCAACTTCCAATAACTTTCCGAAGGCAGTTCCTTGTAAAGATTATAGGTGATGGTTTACAATAGGAACTTCTTTATGATAATAAAATATATCAGAAATCCTGTTCTGCATTGTAACTCCCACCCTTATATTGAGTCTGAAAACCAGTTTGTTATATGACTTGTGATGCCAATAAGATAGCTGCTCCTTGGAGCTAGTTCTGTTATGCTTGTGGTGGAGCAGGTTCTATTGTGCTTATAGATCTTTCCTTGTGCATGACTAGATAGGACATTTCAAATTGTAGTTTTAAAAAATGTGGCTTGGCAGGATATGGAAACATATCCATTGTATAGCCTCTGGCCTTGCAGGTTTCTTGTCTTTTTTAAACCCTCATTTTGGGCCATTGACAGTGCAGGATCAGGATCCTAAGTTGTGCAACAATATATACAAAGGACTTTAATTACAAGACAAGTTATAGCAGGATTAAGATGCTCAGGCATCCATGGAGACAACAGGTCTCTCTCTCTCTTTGCATGGTGATTGGTCTAATCTGTATCAAGCAGGTTACAACATGCCATCATGAACTCCTGCCCACTTTAAGGGTGTAGAAATGGTTGAAGAATTCCTCATTCCCTTGAAGAAATATGAAGAATCCATTCACAAATTGGAAAATTTCAAAAGGCCATTGGTATCTATTCTAAGTCCAAAGTTTGTTAAGATGAGAGCAAGGTTGAATGATGTTGTACTTAAGAGATGCAATATCAGGTGCCACCCAACGTAGAAGAACTTGTTGTCTAATTTATTTATCTAAACACCTGTAAGCTCCTTTATTCCCTAAGGCAGCTCTAGGTGACGTACAACTATACAGTATAGGTGGTCCTCACTGAGGACCATTTGCAAATGGTCACTAAATGTGGCAGTTGCCCAGTGAAGTCTACCTATACTACGGTATAAAATTGTATGTCATCTAGAAATGAAAAGGGAACTTCGTTACCAATCCTTGCAATGATTACATTTGCAGATCTATAAAATGAAGGAAAGCTGAAATAAAACCATTAAGCACAATCATGGTTTCACTTAACAACCTCTTCACTTTTAACAACTGAGTTGTTGGTTTCAGTCACTAGATCAGGATTGCCTGTACCTACATTTTCTCCTCACTGCAACCATTTTCTGAAGTGTGACATGAAGCCTAAGGTTATATTTCCTGCCAAAATATAGCCCCTACTTTCCTTACAAGGCAAGTGGGCTTTTTTTTTAACACCTTCCTGCAGGAAATACAATATGAACTTTACTCCTATGAAGTCATTGTACTATAGCAGCAACCTCCTCATATAACCAGAGCCTACTAAACTTATGGAAAAGCAAATTTAAAAAGTAGCTTTTTAAAATTTTTCACAACTATCAAATCAAGAGTATATGGTAACTGGAATCTTTCATTTGTCTCATGCGATGTACTTGCATGAATGTAAATGCATCTGATTTCATAAAAGTACATGTAAATTAAGACAGTCTTAGACATGGGTATACTCTGGCTTAATAATGAGTCGAGAGCACCCTCTTCTGTATTTCTATAGTAATATAAAAATATATTCTGCTTTGCCAAGAATGTACATTCATGATTTTACATTACCATGATTACATTACCATGATTTTACACCTACCATGGAAGGTGCTGGGGGGGGGGGGAGGGGGAGAGGAAGGAGAAGCAAGGACTCAGGTGGGCAACAAATAATGAATTACCTAGGTTGACTATACCAATTTGGTTTGAAATTGTATGTCTCCATATAATTGCTTCTTTCACTTTCCTATATTTCCCGTAATCTGCTTTTCACATGTGGAAAATTGGCTTGAATTTTCACATTTGTTTATCTTACATTTACATTGAAGCTTCTCCACAGGCAAGATCCTTTTACTTGGTGGAAGGGGTCTCATGGGAGAAGTCTATCAATGAGGTCAATATTCTATATATTCTCCTAGCTTGTAACAGGATTTTAGTAGAGGTGAAGTTGTGGAAATGTTCAGTAAAGGAGAATAGGTTAAGCTGACTCCCCAACATCCATTTCAAATTAAATTGGAGAACAAGCAGGATCTACTTAATTTTTTTAAAATGATACATAAAATAGGCCCAAGCTCTTTTAGCATTGTACATATTTCCTAAGTATATAGGCACTTATGCTTAGCCTGCTAGGCAGGCTCAGAAATTGACTTTAACAGATGGACACACAAACTGAAAAATTAAAGATTTTTCCACAGGGAGCAGATCTAAGAAAGTCAAATTACTGTCATCAAAAAATCAAACTATTTTTCTTTGCCATTTAGAAAAAAGATAAATATTTAATATCTGGTATTGACGTATGGATCATCTATGCAAAAATGTGAAGCCCAAACAATACAACAGTGTACACTTTTTAAAAAATAAATACCCTTCTGCTTCTTCTTTGCTCTTAATGTTGCCAATCATTATGTCAGTGTTCCAGGGAACATCTATTCCAATCAGTAACTCCGAGACAAGCATAATCTCAAAAGTATTTTTATTAGAATAGCACCTGGCACACCTGTGGAATTTCGAAACTAAAAGTTTCCTGGACTTCCCACAATGTTCCAACCTACGAACCGTCCCCTTTTTACTCATCATCACATCACATGAACCAATCCCAAAGTAAGTTCCAATTCTTTCTGCGCCACACTCTTTGACCTTGAACTAACAAAAGAATTCTATTTGGTCTACTAAGAGCTACTCAATTAACATCAATCCCCTCCCACTTTCTCCAGCTATGTGGCAGCGATGAATAAGGATTCCAAAGCTGACACATTTAATTATGTAATACAAAAACTCAAACAAAACAAAACCACCCAAAGATCTGTCCTATCAAAGCAAAATTAAAATGAGAAACACCCACTTCTATTTTAGAGAAAAAAATATGACTGATAGCTGTGTCTGATAGACAATAAATAATGATTATTATTCAATAGCCTTGCCCCAATTAGCAGTCTGACTCTCTTATACCAAGATGACCTAGGATGTTATATGTAATGATCTCTTTCCCTGGAAATAATTGCAATAGAAGACACAATGAAACTCTTCTGCAATAAACCCTTGATGATACATCTTCATCATTGCTATATCATAGAGTCTGAAGCTTTAGCAAACCATATTCTTTCCAACTGAATTTTTATGGTTTTTTTAAAAAAGATGGGAAAAGGTGTCATTATTTGTAAACAGATACCTTGTGATTAAATTAGGAAACATTCCTTCTGTATGTGCAAAATTTAAATGAAACTCTTGTTGGAAGTTAAAACCCATCCCTCTCCTAGGAAACTGAAATATTTTAGGATAATCTAAAAAGGCAGAATATTTCCCCTAAAAGAGAAAGTAGAAACTCAGAGAGGCAGAAACTCAGAGAGGCAGAAACTCAGCCCTCCCACCTTTGTTAATGGGCCATTAAGGCCTGAGTCAGTCTATTCTACATAACAAAGATCTACTTCCTTCAGGCAGAGCCATAATACGAATTGCCCAAAGCCCTTTCATTACATCATCACCCAGCAATAATCAACCAAGCCTGGGACTCAAAAACACAATCTACCAGTTACCCCTGCATGACCCCAAGGGAGTCTGACAATCAATCAGAACACAAATTCAAATTCAAAGCCCAACAGAGAGCATACAACCCAGGCACTCTTTATCATCTCTTCTCTTTCCACCCAGGATCTCCAAGCCACGTGGTCCCATTCATCAATAAACCTCCTTTCCAAGCAACTTCCATGATTCCAATGTCTTTTTCCCCACTTGGAGTTGAACCCAGAAGGATATTTCTTCCAACACTGAGCTGAACTATTTCCCCCCCAGGTTTAGGATTGCATTTTTGCCTTTTGTAGCATGCTAGAGGGATACCCAGGATGAAAATGGGCAGAGGTGGATCTAAATTTGATTTTATCTAATTTAGTTGCAATTATGTTAGATTAAATATAATTAAGTCCCAATTATTATTCCCTTTCCCTTCATATTAGCAATCATAATTACTAGCCTCCAAGGCCAGTTCCAAGATCATGGTTCATAATATTAATTATTGCCTGCCTCCTTTCAAATGGCTAGGGATTTCAGGCAGTCCAACTCAAATTTGGCTACTTTTGAGGAGTAGTGACTGAAAGCCTAGTGTTTGACTGTATTTGATTTATAAAATCTTATGTAAAGAAATGGCTCATTAAAGTAAACAATAGCTAGTTCCCTATGCAAAGATGCTATCTTGTATTTTTTGCAGGAATGGTGTTTTTAAGGTAAGGTAGCTCGTATTTTTTATCTTTTCCCAAACTACAGAAATGGTTTCTAACTTCCTCCAACCCCAGCAGAGAAAATATAAGTTTCTCCATACATTGATAGCTAACTCTGATTGGGTATCCAATCATCAGCTTTTAAGTTTCTATTAATCAGCCTTGCTGGACTATTAACAAATAATCTCCCTTACAAAGATTATTCTTGACCAATTAATTTAAAAAGAACTTTGAAAAAAAGTCCTAATCTTTAGCAAGTGAACAAATGGAATGGCTTGATAGCTAGTTTTTCATATTTTTGCTGGGTTAAACTTTATGAGGGATATGTCTAGCAGGACATATATCACACTTCCACTTGAATAAGAAAAAAAAATCCCATCCTACATCAGTATCCCTGAAACACAGTACATCAAATTGTGTTTTTTCTAAATGCGCTTAAGACTGGCTTTCAAATATTTTATGGCCAACACTACCAGATATGGTAGTAATGGTCTGACTTTTCATGCATCTATAACTAGGTGTAATGCAATTTAAAATACAACACCAAGAAATAAATACAATAACATTTCACAATCCATTTTAGGATCATAATTGAAATATACAGCTTTCTTAGTACAAAAGATTGTTACCATTTAAAACAATTGTTAAAAGCTATTATTTAAATAATAGCAATATTCCACAAAAATAACTTGACAAAGGGCCATAAAAGTTTTTAAAACTTTTTGAAAAATCAGGCTACTGACCTAAATCTGGCAGAAGCTGGTACTTTAAGATTGACAGTCAATGAGAAAAAGCTCTCAACCATGTTGTGACTGTTTAAGTAGGAACAATTACTGATGGCCCAATCCCTGATCAGTTTGGGCAGACAGACACATGAGCTACAAGTAGTTTCTCCAAAGAGCAAGGCTGGAAGAGTCAACACCAGCAAAGCAGGCGTTTGCAACAGGAACAGAGAGGGAATGAATTTGTTTGGAATTCTTTATTTTGTTTTTTTATTTATTGTATGCCACCTGGAATTACTATGATTGAGCTGGGCAGACAAAATTAAATAAATAAAGATTTTTAAAAAAATTATCTGGGGACACATAACATACCTAATCTGGTTACTGGGGAATAAAAATCTGGATTCAAACAATACGATAAATCTAAAACAAACCAAATAGGCTAGGTCAATGCAATGCCAGTAGAAAAATTAAAACATTTAAATTATGTGAATGTATTGCTTTAGGTTAATAGAACTATTAAGTCTTTAACTGATCTGGTTAAGTGTTGTGCAAACATACCAATTAATTCATTATCTTACTGATCTCTATTAACAAATTCCCTGCAACTCTGACATATGGATATTAGGAGAAAAAAATGAAGTTTAGCTTGCTTGGCTAATTCTTGTGTATAGACAATCACTGGGAATAACATGGCCTTTTAATTAGCTGAAAATTATCCAAATTGCCTATCTGGACACATTAGGGCAATAAAAAATGCTGATGATAGCAAAGCTCTACTAATGACTTTTTAAAATGCAAGATAATGTGAAAATATCCCATTTCCCCTAAGAGTAATTCTTTTTTAAAAAACAAATTTTATTGATTTTCAAAAACAATACACAAACAAACATAAAACATAGAAACATAAAACATCTTTTCTGAAAGCAGCTTGATCCCGGGTTACATCTCTTCGTACAGACACAAATTCAAATTCGTGCTCATTTTATATACCATCCCATATCTTATTGCCATTCTACATTTTCTATATAGTTTCTCCCCTCTTTTAACTTTCTTAGTTTTATTTTATTTATCTCATCTCAGTTCAGATCATTATGCTTATATTCTTTGTCTGTCCTGTTTCCAGCTGTCTAATCTCTTTTCTCTTTAATCCATTTGGATTCTGCTTAGTACATTCTAAAGTTACACACTATATTTTAAAAAGAGAAAAAATTATAAATATATAATTAAAACAACAATCCATACCAATTCAAATCTATCATTAATATTAATATTAATTTAAATCTTAAACATTTTACACATTACTTTTCAGTTAAGTATCATACTTCTATGGGAACACTTATAAACTTTCCATAGTTTCCCCCCCACTTTACTTATATTTTAAAACATTGTATCATTAAAATGTTCCCATTCCTTCCTAATTCAATTCTCTCATTTATTCCATTTCCTTCCTTTTGTTCACAAGTTTCACTGAATTACACTATATTATTCCACTTTTTAATCACATGTTGTTTCCAATTTTCTAACATTATTTCTAATACAAATATAACAATACAATCTTATGTACCTTTGCAGAATCACTTTTTCAATTAAGTTTTTACCCATTATCTCTAAATAAGTCCTGTTTCTTTACATCTTGCTCCACACCTTTGAAGCTTCTCACCCCTTCCTTCCTCCCTTGCTTCTTCTCCCTGCCTTTACCCCCTTGTCTCTCCACCTCCATTTCCCTCTTCTGTATTCCCCCTTTCTGTTGCTTTCTAACATTATATCCACTTTTCACCTTATGTTTCCCCTTTTCTGTTGTTTTTTTAGGTCTTAAATCTCCATTTTCTTTTCCTCCTTTCCCCTCTCTTCCCCAAGTAAAGTTACTTGTTCGTTAAAGATGGCTTCTTCTTTGTCCCAATCTTCTTGTTGCGCAGTCAGTTTAGGTACAAATCGCCATTTCTAAGAATTGAAAAAGAGACCCAAGAGAGCCCTTCCCTTCTTGTTCCTCTTTGTATTTTTTAAATTCCATTTTCAATTAATCCACAAGTGATGCCATTGTAAAAAAAATTTTTTTTTCAAACAACCAGGAAGTGTTTTTAGTTATTCAAATGTAATTTCCAGAAGTCCCAAACAATCCAAATACACACAAGCTGGGTTTTTTTGACACTTTCTTCTTTTTTCACTTTCTCTTCTTGGGGTTATTGTTTAGTTACAAAATTCAAGTTAAAATGTATCTTTTAGAAGTCTTGTTGGTATTTATTCAAATTCTTTTAAGTTCTAGGCAGTCTCCTCCTTCCAAATCCTGCTCCTATTCTTTTTCCTCTCCCTTCCCACTTATAGCAAAAAAAAATTTTTTAGTGTTCAGAAATCCTTATCCCCTTGACATTTAATTATCCAGTTTAATTACCTTAATGCCAAAGCGGGTTTTTCTGATTTCTCATTCAGTTCTGTTCACTGTCAACGTTAGGAAGGAGAGTGAAAAAAAATCAAAAACTTTCCCTTTTCACTTTCATTCACCGCTTCCGAGTCTTCTTTGGGAATGATGTATCTTTTGCAAAATTTAAATTCCAGGGTACCTTAGTTGTTGCTTTTTGTCCCAGTCAGCCAAAAACCTTCACTTCTTAACTTCCTCCTGCACTTTCTTTTCTGGCTGAGTGCTTCTTTGAGGCAGCCATTTCTGACCGCTGCTCTTACCGCCTTCAGAAAAGGGAGTTTGGCCAGCTGGGGAGGAGAGGTGCAATTTCCCTCGACCCTGCCAGGTCTCCCCTATCTTCACCACCTCTATGGGATGGCTTAGCCCCAAATCTGGCTGGCTCGGGGCACTCCAGTGGCGAGTGCAGGCAGAAACCGCACACAATCGAGGATTCCTGCCTGTCCCAAAGTGCTGCAAACCGGAACTCCCCTAAGAGTAATCCTTAATGGATCAGTGAATTACCTAACAATCTGAGTTAGATATAGTTTATAACAAGTTATTAACAACTTTCAATATTTTTAACTCCTATTCGCATTTTTGGGATTTTCAGGAAGAGTAAAAATAGGTGCAGTAACACCCTTACTTAACCCATTCTGTTTTAATGTCTATTTGTAAAAAAAAGAAATTAAAATCACACCCCATGGCTTGCCACATGAAAAGAGCTGAAGTGTGCAAAGTTACAAATTGCCTATTTCTGATCTATAAGGATATGAAAAAGATCAGGAGATCCTAGTTGGCCTCACATGCTAAACCATGTCTGGCTTCAAAATCTTTAACCTGTTGGGCTAACTTACATTTGGAAAAATCTCTGCAAAATGTTTGTTATCCTTTCATTTTTCAAGTGGATTAAGTGCATCTCAGATGGTTAAAATAAAGAGCAATGAGAATACTGACTACCTACCTCATTTAGCAGCTGTTGGAAGATACAATGGTGTTAGAAAAAGCTTTGCAACCAATTCTCACAGCATCCTATGGTCATGTGATTAGTATTTGAGTGCTTCACAACTTACTGTGTTAGTGTTAATAGAGAAGGTGGAGGTAAAATTGTAAGTCACTGTCAGTAATGTTTCAATTAATGAGTAAAAGGGAAGTGAAGTCATAAGCCTGTTGAAGTCACATAATTTTTTGCTTTGTGACCGTGGTGCTTTGTGACAGAATTGCTAGTCCCAATTGTGCTTCCTAAGTAAGCCAAAAATACATAAAGGATCCATAAAGCTAATCTTTTGAATGATCTTTTGAATGAGTCAAGTTTTCTTTCTCAGCCACCACTATGACTTGCAGATTTTGTATACGTGTGCTTCAAGGAATACTCAGGAAAAATATTAAAAGCAAAGGGAAAGCACAGAATATACATTGGAATGTTTATAAAGATTTAGTCAGATTTTTTTAAAGCAACTAGCAATAGAGTATTCTACAAGTTTTAAGAAACAAAAATAATTTATAAAAGCCAGTAAGAAACAAAATATTAAAATACAGAAAAGAATGTAAATATCATGCATCCAACAGAGTAGAATCTATCCATGACTCTGAAATGAATGCGTCCCACCAGTTAGGAATGACAAAATAGAAAACCTTTCCGTTTGCTTGGTAAGCAAGTCTCTCTGAGGGCATTTCCTGTACAAATTAATAATTAAACAGGTTTATTATTAGACAGGGTTCCCTTGAACTATTCAGCTCTATGCTGTTTAGAACTTTAAACCCTAGATCTTGTTTTTTCCATATTGATATACTGAAGATTTCCCAACCAGAATGACTCCAGCTTTGGACTCTTCTGATCCTCCGAAATCTCAGCAAACGCCCTGTTACAGTAGGTTTTCTGCGCAATAGCATTTTCTGCACACATTTAGAAAGCACCCACACTGGAAAAGTTGATATTACAGACTTTGAAAGGGTATACTGGTTACAAGTCTACTTACAACATTTTATCTCAGCTGAATCTTTAGTAGTAGCATCATCCACTAAAAAATTATAAAACAAGACACAGATAGCTGCAGTCAAACTGGGAAATACAATGCTAGTTAACTTCAGGATCTCAATTTTTTTTAAAAGAACCTTTCAGATTACAGAAGATGAAAGAAAATCAGTTTACTTTCCCAAAGGAGGTGCATTCTGGGAATCACCTGCCCATGAATGCACCCTTGTCCTTATTGTCTTGCATGGAGATTCGTACCTTATTTCTCACTGTCACAAAAGTCAAAAAGTCTAAATCAAGTGAGATCTTTTTAATACTTTCACGGAGTCCTCCAAAGAATGTGGAACTGAATGGACTATCACAAATGAAGGCTTTAGAGTGCTGCTGAGACAACACCCTCATTTTGTGGTCCTGTGTAACACAAGAGCTCCCACTGGCACAATCTGGAGCTATCCAAGGTCCTGCTCCCTGCTGTCCTCTTCAGATAGGGTCCCATCTTTGTCAATTGAGTCTTCTGTGCCAATTGAGGACCTCTGACTTATTATTAGCTTTCCAGTCCAAATTTAACTAATCCACTTTGATGAGATTTTCCTGAGTATGTCTGACACCACTGGCTTCCCTGAAAGCATAATAAAGCTGTAGTTTAAATGCATTCACGGCTATAGCTGCACTCTGAAAAATAAAGGTACCAGGAATGTTCTATTTTAGGCAAGCTTTGTAGTTTTGAAGTTTTTTGATGTTTGTTTTTCAACTGACTGTTCTAAAATACTGATAAGCTAAATGTACACTGCTAACGCTGATAAGCTAAATGTATATTACTATACTCTGTCTCCCAATCCTGTTTACAACATTCCAATATCAGTATTTTATCTCCATCAAAGTTTGAATTTCCTTTAATGTAATGTCCTAACCTCATAAAACACACCATATTTATTTTTTTCACATTAAAAATAGAATTCCAATACTTATTCAGACTATAAACAATGGAAAAAATGTTCTAATTCAAAACATGTTTTACAGAAAAAAATTTCTCATTCAATTTTCCCATAAAAATTACATCTTGAAATGTACACTAAAAGTTCAAAGAGTATTTTCAGGTGTTCAGTGTGATACTTTAGGGGAAGGGTAATTCCTTACAAAAAGGATTAAATCTTAAAGAAGAATTTATATTGATCAAATGCACCTTCATATTGATTAGTTTTTATTGTTGTGACTTCCTCCAACCTATTACTCTCTTTGAATAACCTTCAACCAAAGCGACCATTTTCTTTAAATATCAGCTGACACAAAGCAAAAAGACCAAGCTGGACTAATTTAAAATAGTTTTGAATTAAGGTGATTTAAACCTTAAGATGTGTGGACTTTAACTTTCAGCTATGAAAGTTAGAATTATGGGAATTGTAGTCCACATATCTTAAAAGTTTACAAGGTTGAGAAACACTCACTTAATCAAATGTATCACTTCATATATTTCTTAAATTAAAACATTTCTGGAAATTGGTGCCCTCGAGAAGCTTATTGGCCATCTTAAGTTACATAGTGATAGCTAAACAGCATGATTCCTTCCTTCCTTTCCGTTCATCAATTTTTTTATAGCATCCATCTGACAAGAAGTGATTCTGGGTGGCATACAAAAATATAAAAGAACATGTAAAAATTGAGTAAATGGAGCTGCATGCACATGCTCAGTTGTATGGAACCATCCCCTACCCCCCTGTCCTCCTGGGTGGTCCACAAAGCCAAAATGTTTGGGGAACTCTGGATTAGATTAGCAAAGGAGCAGCTTCTAGATCTCAATAGTCAGACCCTCATGACTGATGACGAAGCATGATAAAAGAGTTCTGGAAAGTAAGGATGAACTTGACCTTACTTCCATAATGTTGGTGCCTTTGCAGGGGAGCCCCATCTTTTGGGGCCTGTCAAGTGTAAATCCCTAAAAGATAGCAATAGCAATAGCATTTGGACTTATATACCGCTTTACAGCCTTCTCTAAGTAGTTTGCAGAGTCAGCATATTGCCCCCAACAATCTGGGTCCTCATTGTACCCACCTCGGAAGGATGGAAGGGTGAGGTCAACCTTGAGCCTGGTGAGATTTGAACTGCCAAATTGCAGGCAACCAGCAGTCAGCAGCAGCAGCAGTAGCCTGCAGTGCTGCACTCTAACCACTGCACCACCACAGCTCTAATGGGGCCCACACATGATGCTGGATCTGATTGGGATGGGAAGATATAACTGGGGAGAAATTGTCCCTCAGAGAACTTGGCCCTTGCCACGAAAGGCTTCAAAGGTCAAAGCCAGCACCCTGAATTGGATCCAGAAGCAGGCTGGTGACCAATGGAGCTCACAGAGCAAAAGTGTAACATGTGCTGTACAGCACATTATAGTAATCCAATTGGGAGTTGATCAGGGCATGATTGTCTATGAGCTGAGCCCTCCAATACAGGAACTGATGCACAACATGAAATCATGCAAAAGCCCTTATAGGCACATCTACTCTTCAGAAGGAGTTGTGAGTCCAAAAGGACTCCCAGGTTACACATCAGGTCTGCCCAGGGCACTGCAACTCCATCCAGCACCAAAGACTGCATAATCCTGGAAAAGGGCCCAAAATCTAAAGCTACTTAATCTTGCCAGGATTCATCTGAAGTATGTTATTTCCCATCCAGACCCTCACAGCCCAGGCACTTGGGATAAGATGGCCATATCATCACTTAGGTTCACAAGGAACAGAAATGTATAGTTGAGTATCATCACTATGCTGATGATCCTCATCCCATGGTGACAGATGAGTTCACCCAGCAGCCTCATGTAGATGTTGAATAGGAAAGAGTGCACTGAGCCCTGCGGCACCCCAGATAGTAGGAGCTGAGGGTAGGATTTCTCTTTTCCAATCATCATTGGCTGGAATTGATCTGGAGAAAGGAGGCAAACCAGCAGAACACTGTGTTGATCACCCTCAATCCTCTCATCCAATCCAGAAGGAAACCATTGGTCAATGGTATGGAAAGCTGCAGAGATCAAAAAGGTGAGTGCCTCTTTATACATATTTATATGCTACTGTCATCAGATTTCACAAAGAGAAGAAAACAGAAGAAAAAACAGTGAAGGAGGAGCTCAGGGATATCCCATATTCTCTTCTCTTGGATATGAAGGGATAACAGCAGCATTTTTCTACATTTTAAAATTTACAGAAGCAGAAAAAAATGACATCTGAAATACCATGAAGGAGAAAAACCAAAATTTAGGTTCATGAAATTGTACAGGTAAAACTAACAAAATTACAATATCGTGCAAAAATTAATTTATTTCAGTAATGCAACTTAAAAGGTGAAACTATTGTATGAGATAGACTCATTACATGCAAAGCAAGCCGTGATGTGTCATAATTGAGATGATTATGGTTTACAGCTCATGAAAACCCCAAAACCACAATCTCAGAAAATTAGAATCTTGTGAAAAGGTTCAATATTCTAGGCTCAAAGTGTCCCACTCTAATCACCTAATTAAGCCATAATACCTGCAAAGGGTTCCTGAACCTTTAAATGGTCTCTCAGTCTGGTTCAGTAGGAATCACAATCATGGGAAAGACTGCTGAACTGACAGTTGTGCAGAAAACCATCACTGACACCCTCCATAAGGAGGGAAAGCCTCAAAAAGTAATTGCAAAAGAAGTTGGATGTTCCCAAAGTGCTGTATCAAAGCACATTAATAGAAAGTTATGTGGAAGGGAAAAGTGTGGAAGAAAAAGGTGCACAAGCAGCAGGGATGACGGCAGCCTGGAGAGGACAGTCAGGAAAAGGCCATCCAAAAGTGTTCACAAGGAGTGGACTGAGGCTGGAGTCAGTGCATCAAGAGCCACCACACACAGACGGATCCTGGATCTGGGCTTCAAATGTCGTATTCCTCTTGTCAAGCTGCTCCTGAACAACAATGTCAGAAGCATCTTATCTGGGCTAAAGAAAAACAGAACTGGTCTGTTGCTCAGTGGTCCAAAGTCCTCTTTTCTGATGAGAGCAACTTTTGCATCTCATTTGGAAACCAAGGACCCAGAGTCTGGAGGAAGAATGGAGAGGCTCACACTGCAAGATGCTTTTGAAGTCCAGTGTGAAGTTTCCACAGTCTGTGTTGATTTGGGGAGCCATGTCATCTGCTGGTGTTGGTCCACTGTGCTTCATTAAGTCCAGGGTCAACACAGCTGTCTACCAGGAGATTTTGGAGCACTTCATGCTTCCTTCTGCAGACGAGCTTTATGGGGATGCTGACTTCATTTTCCAGCAGGACTTGGCACCTGCCCACACTGCCAAAAGCACCAAAACCTGGTTCAGTGACTGTGGGATTACTGTGCTTGATTGGCCAGCAAACTCGCCTGACCCGAACCCCATAGAGAATCTATGAGAAAGATGAGAGACAATGCAAAAGAGCTGAAGGCTGCTATTAAAGCATTCTGGTCTTCCATAACACCTCAGCAGTGCCACAGGCTGATAGCTTCCATGCCAAGCCACGCTGAGGCAGTAATTGCTGCAAAAGGGGCCCAAACCAAGTACTGTATATGTATGCATGCTTATACTTTTCAGAGGTCCGATATTGTTCTATGTACAATTCTTCTTTTATTGATTGCATGTAATATTCTAATTTTCTGAGATTGTGGATTTGGGGTTTTCATGAGCTGTAAGCCATCATCACAATTATGACAAATCACGGCTTGAACTATCTTGCTTTGCATGTAATAAGTCTATCTCATGTATTAGTTTCACTTTTTAGGTTGCATTACTGAAATAAATGAACTTTTGCACGAGATTCTAATCTTTCGAGTTTCACCTGTATCAGTAGACCTCAACAACAGTATATTTAGTGACCAAAGTTACAACAGCACTGGAAAAAGTGACATGACAGTTTTTCACACAACTATTGTAGCTTCCCCATGGCCATGTAAAAGTTTAGGTGCCTGGCAACTGACTCATATTTATGGTTGCAGCATCATGTGGGGTCATGTGAGCACCGTTTGCGACCTTCTGACAAGCAAAGTCAACGAGGAAGCCAGATTCGCTTAACAAACGTGTGACTTGCTTAATTGCAGTAATTCACTTAACTGAAGTAAGAAAGGTTGCATAATGGGGCAAAACTCACTTAACTGTCTCACTTAGCAAGAGAAATGTTGGCCTCAATGGAGGTTGTAAGTTGAGGACTACCTGTACTGGCAGACTTCAACTTACAACCATTCATTTAGTGACCAAACAATTGTAATGAAAAAAAGTGACTTCTAGTCAATCCTCATACTTATTATTGCAGTATCCCCATGGCCATGTGTCCAAAATTCAGGCGCTTGGCAACCAGCATGTATTCACCACAGAAGCTGCATCCCAGGGGTCATGTGACTGCCATTTGCAATCTTCCCAGAGCCAAGTCGGTGGGGTGGGGGGGAAAACTGGATTGTTTAACCACCATTTGATTCACTGAACAACTACAGTGATTTGCCTAACAACCATGGCAAAAGGTCATAACATTGGGTGAGACTCAGTTAACAACTGCCCTGCTTAGCAATGGAAATGCTGGCCTCAACTGTGGATTACCTGTCGAGAAAACGTTTCCCTTTCATTGACATGCTGAGAACCCTGGATTAGGTAGACCATCCGATGTCTCTACTTGAAAACTGTTGTCTTGGGCCTACAGAAAATACTTATCTCGGTAACAATCTGATCAGGGTCTGTTCTATAGAGACCCCCAAGGGGGTCTAGAACCCAAGTGATGCACACCGATTTCAATCCCATCTGCTGGCGTTTCTTTCCCTGCATGCTCCATTGCTCTGTAATTTAGGTTTCTCCTTCTCCCTGTGGTTTCGACGGCGAATATCTTTGGCCACCGGCACGGGAAACGCCGAACCCCCTTCCCCTCCTCCACTGCTCCTCACTCCAATTATTTGCCGCCTCGTAACGCCCCCACCCTGCCTTTCTTTCCCAGTAGGACGCCGCGTACTGCCGCCGCAGCTCCTGGCGGAATATCCCGCCCTCGGGGCCGTTCCAGTCCGCCAGTCTGGCAAGTCGCAAGCAAGCTCCGGAGCAGCTTCGGCCGAAGCGGGCAGCGAACCAGTCTGGCGGGACGAGGTTTCGCTCCGTCGTCGTCACCTGACCTAACCTGGCGGTTTGCTGCCGGAGCTGCCCGGAAGGGAGAATTAGGCTGAACATAAGGCGCAGAAAGGCGAGGGAGGGGAAGGGGGAGGAGAGAGCGAGAGAGAAGGCGAGAGCCGCCCCTTGGCGTCTGGAACCTGCTGTGCAAGTCGGGAGGCGGCGCTGCCTGCTTCTTCGTGCCTGGGCAGCGAGAACGGTCCCGGCGCCGAGGAGGAAGGAGAAGAGAACCCGAAAAGCAAATATGGGCAACGGCATAATGGCAGCGCCTAATCGAGGAGGCTGAAAGGGTAGACTCGAAGCTGCAGCCGCCGCCGCCGCCGCCACGCTGGGCTGGGTTGGGCCGCTCTCACCTGGCGCAGCGCTGAAGGCAGGAAGTCGGCGCCGTTGGTGCGGGCAGGGTAAGGTGGACAGGTAACCGGGAGGAGGCTGAGTTTACGGGAAAAAGCAGCCCTCCGGTCTCCCTGCCGAAGGAAGTCCAGGCCGGGTCCTCTCCTCTGGTAGGAAACAGCTGATCCTGCTCGCCGGGTTTCTGCCCGAGGCCTCCGCTCGCTGAAGCAGCACCTGGTCGCTTTGTGGAGCGCAACCCAGGCGGAGGCCTCCCTGCGGGGATGAGCAGTAGGGCCGGGATTGCGGATAGAGGAGAGGAAGGGAAGGCGAAGGGGTGCGCCGTAGCCTTGCTGCAGAATCGGACCGCGGGGGGCGGGTGGAGCTGGTGATGTGGGAGAGGCAGACGGCGGCGGGGGAAAGAACTACCCCTCCCGCCGGGATTTGGGGTGGAGGTGGGGGTGGGGGAGAGAAGCAGATGTGAATACAACAAAGAGTCTCGTGATGCCATAAGAGGCTCTGGCTGGGAGCAGGGGAGAGGGTCTAAAAGCTGGGAAGGCAGGTGTGGCAGAGGGGAGACTGCGGGTGCAGCCGTTTGGCCAGGTAAACGGAGGTAATGCATCCACTTCTCCAGCTGGGATGCGGAACTGTGGGTGACACTGGGTGTGTCTGGGGGTGTGGAAAGAACAAGGAAGAGGTGTGCAAGTTGCAGGGAGGGGGAGGGGATTATTATTTCAGTGACTACAGGTAGAGCATTGTTTTCAGTGAAAGCAGGTGTAAGGGGAAAAAAAGTCTCCTGCCAGGTTTATAATATGGGATTAGTGGAACTTTGGGTTTCCTCTTTGCTTTCTTCCTCTCTAGTTCTCCCTCACTTCTGTCACCTGCCTTGCTGCCACCCAGCATAATTTTCATGGACCTAGTAATGCCTCTGCTTTGAGCCAATGCTTGCTGTTTGCCTTAGTCTTCTTTCTAAACAAAGAGATTTTGCTGCTCCAACCTAGGTTTTGGAACTGTGGAGGTTAAAGGTGCTACTGATCTGCCAAATATTTTCTGAAAGACAATTTAAGCTGGCTGGCAGTTTTGTGATCACACCTTGGCTTGACGGCTGGTTGGCTTTTTCCTCCACCCTTTTTCTCTAAGGTGTGGATAGCTGCTGGCAGTGGCTTCATAATGGCGAAAGATCTGGGATGAATCCTGGCCTCACTAGCTGAATTGGCATTTGGTGGCTGCCAACCAGGCAATCACCCTTGAGCATGTTCTTCTTTTGATCTAAGCGCCTTCCTGTCTTTTTGTTATTAAGCTTTTCTAATAATTTGTTTCATTTACTCCATTCCACAGCAGCTCTCTCTTGCATTTAGCTTTATTCTCCTTATTAAACTCTTCTCCCCCTTTCCCCCTCCATCAGATGGATTATTGAGACCTGCCTGTCTGTGTTTTCCTTTAAATCTTCCCCTCCTTTTCAGAAAATGTCCATAATAAGCATTCATTGCTGTTGAATTTGCCACCTCTGAGGTTTAGTGAGATGATTAAAGATACTGCCGCTGAAGGGGGGCAGGGAGGAGATAACATAAGCATTGCAAGCTTTGATTACTGTCCTGACTTGTGTCTGCATAAGACCCTGCTTAGCATGTTTATTCCCTTCCTTCTAGTAACAGATACAAACATGTCTTTGCAGTTAGTTGCATATATTAGAAGAGCAAGCAGATTGAGAAAGATGCTGTTTTAAAAAGAGTGATATTCAGACCTTTTATTTATTTCAAGTTGAATTTTTAGGAAGCATTTTGTGAGCATTTACAACAACACATCCGATATTTTCATAATCTTTTCAGGGATAGATCAGTTCTTATCTTTATATGTTAGATAGTGGCAGGACTAAGGGAGAATGGACAGACTTTTCTACCTTGATGCTTTTCAGCTGTGTTGAATGACAGTCTCTAATAACAGCCTCTTGGGTTGTGGTAAGTACCAATAAGCCCACTGAATATATAAGCTTCGGAAGATGATTGATCTGATCCACACGATTGGAGGGTATTAAGTTCAATTTGTTTAATTTCTGTATCGAATGCTAGAATAGTATTTGGCTATTTGTTGTGTTATACAGCAATGGCAGCCACATGAGTTGCTACTCATCTATTTTGTGTGGTAGAGTACATCTATGTCATGAGATTGCAGTTTTGCACATTTTCCTATTAGAAGCTGCTGTGAAATTGGCAACATAGAATGCTTGTGTTGTGTGGGATGTGAGTTATGGTAGTACAATTCTCCTTATGAATTTGCAACCAGTTTGAATCTGACTTGTTCTAGAGCTGAATCTCATAGAATACAATTCTAAATATATTTAACTGGGAGTAAGGTGTTTCAGTGAAGTTTAGTCCTGTTTAAATGTTTCTAGGATTACAATCTCTTTCATCCTATTATGCTTACATTCTAAAATTTCATGTAGTTCTTGCATTTGTAATCAACTTCTTCAAATGTGGCTTTCCATAGGTCACCAATGAAACAGATACTGAAGTTATAGGTTAATGGGTTTGCTTTTAGTAATTTGCTGCATTAAGTTTGTGCCACAGAGAATAAATTCTTTCCATGGAAACACTGTAAATTTTCTTTTAGTGTTCCAGCCACCAATGCTTATTAAATCAACTGCTGGAATGATCACAGTTTTTTAAAAAAATAATTGTTGGCAAATGTGAGTAAAAACACAGTCAAAGGGATAACCAAATAGTCCTGGAACAGAATGGAAAAGTTACAACATCTCATTTTCTTTATAATTTAGAAAAAAGTCAGATGAGATGAGGTAGAATAAAGACAATATATTAAAAGTCTTGCAAAATATTCATGGTTTTGAAAGCTCATCCATAGTCACTCATTTTCTTTTCCTGCAATACAAGGTCATTTGTCCAGCAGAGTAAAGGAATCTTTGGGAACTGTCCCAACATTTGTAACCAATGTGAATGGCTTTAAAAAGGATCAGACAAGTAATGGAAGAAAAAGCATAAATGCATACTGGTTGAATAGATAGATTATCTCTATTATTAGTTGCTAAGAAATGTGTGGAGAGGTGTTATTGTCCTCATGACTTGAGAAAGCTTGTCAGATCTGCAGCTCTGGGAATAAGATTCTAGACAAAGTTGATCTGGTTTAAATCTGGTTCCTTTTATGTTTCCAAACTTATATTTTAAAAAAGAACTGTGCTTCATTTGGATGTTGACATTATTTTCAGTTTCAGTCTAATTTTGGAAAAGCTGTGTTATTCAAATATGATTATTAAACACATTACCAAATTTGGGCTATTTGTTTAACAGATTGTTTCAGGCTAATGAAACAAATATTTAGTTCCATGGAAGTTGTTTTCTTTGGCTATTTTTGTGTTGATTTCTTAATTTAAAAATATTCATTTTATTGCTGTTTTTAATTTTTAGGAAAGATGGTGCATAGTTTTAATCAAATAAGTATTACATAGAAAAAGAAATCCCTATATAATAATTTCTAGCAATCCATCCCCCACCACAGTGACTTAAGGCCTCATAAAATTGTTATGGAGAGAAATAAGATGGAACATACATTCTTTGAGCACTTGTATGAAAGGCGGGATGTACACTCAATAAATAATGAGAATATTTGGAAATGCATAAAATGCTTTTTAAAATAGATACACCTAATTCTGGGTATTCTTAACCTACACACAAGTATTATTACTAAGATAATTAAGTACTGCATGATATAAAGTTAGGAGACAGGAGTTGTTTTTAAATTATTTAAGGTGTGTTGGGAGAGAATTTATAAGTAAAATTGTTCATAAAGAAAGTCTGTTATTGCTGCCAGGATTCCTATTTGATATGCTAATTTTCTGCCACTGCTACTTCCTGGATATGTTAATTTAATGCGTATTATTTATAGAAAGAGAATCTAAAAATGTTGTCACCTTTTCCTTTCAAAGAAGACCAATATGTAGAAAATTATTTCTGGTTGAATATGCTCGTGTTTTCTGTTTTATTGTTATTGTCCTTTATTTCTTTCAATTGTACTAATTTATATTTGTGTATGCTTCTCTGAAATTAAGTTTGAAATTACGATTTACAATCTAAAAAAACAAAACTTTTCATCTTTTTCCTTGAATGACTTGCCCCGGAGAAGATTATGCAGCCCTTCTTCTTCAACTGAAGTCAAGGCTTAACAAAAAATCTGGTCTTTTGTGTGCCTGTAATCTGTTTTTGACCATGGCAATAACTGAAGGTTGCAGGGAACTATGTCATGATATCACACAAATGATCATGAAGTTTGGGTTTTGGAGATTTGGGGTGATGTCATTCCTTAGATTTATATTTTGCCTTTCTTCCAGGAAGTCAGTTTTGATTCACGTAGGTGTGAACTCTCATGATTTTTACCTATACAATCTTGAGACACAGGTTGGTGTGATAGAGAGTAAAAGAAGATCACTTTGTGAACTTCCCTGGCTGAGTTTATATTTGAACTTGGGTCTCCTTAGACCCGTCAAACAAATTAATTATTATACATGTTTAAAGAAAGACTAACACTTTAATGCTTCTTTATTATTTTGGAAACCGAGTACAAAATTAGGATTGTGTTTCTTGGGAGTGCCTTTCAGAAATTTAGCAGCATAAATTCAGAAAGTATGACCAAATGTGTTCAGGGACTACATTTGTCTGGCAGGTTGTGAGTTTCCCCACTACTGTACTACAGGTCAGTAGATGGATTCAGGTATAACAAGCCTGGATATTACATAATTTTTGAGAGTGGTATATTATTGTTGTTTAAATGATAAATTATATCTGGTGAGATTTAATTGCAGGTCCAGTCTCAATTATGACTATTGGCTAATCACTGCCTTTTAGATCAACCTATCTTATTGGACAGTTGTTCAGAGAATATTTGGAGGCATGTGTGCTATGTATACTGCCTTGAACTCCTGAAGTAAATATAAGTTTAATGAATGAGTACCTTAAATCTTAATTGATTGGGATTGACCAGATAAATAAACATGAACTCCATACACATTCTTCCCTCCTCCAAGACTAACAAGTTAAAAGCAAACCTTGAGTTATAAACATAGCCTTTTAAAAGAGGAATAAATCAGGATTATCAGTTTAAATGGGGATTAAGTAGCCACAATTGTTTTTGAAGGATCATTCTTGACTACAAAGCTGAATTTATACAGTGTGGTAAACCATGTCAGTTACATTTGCACAGCATACTAGTTAGGTTTTGTTGTTTTGTACTTTAGCATATTGTGTAACCTTCAATTTGTTTGTGTAATGCCAGACAATTTAATTTACTAACAAAATATAAATATACCATTAAAAGGAGAACATTTGTAGCTCAGGGTTGAAATGAGGGGTCCTTGGTGCTCTCTGAGCTTGATTTTTTTGGTGGACGTTTCATTACCCAAACTAGGTAACACCAGCACCAAAGACCCCTCAAAATTAAATGTTTAGTATATATCTTCTTTATGCTCTATCTCTGAATCTTGTATGGGATGCACTACTTTCCCTTCTCTCTCAAAGCCTCATTCATTTCTCTGCTGACATACTGTTTTGTATTGAACTGAAAATTATATTCTATTAAGACATCAGAATAATCAACAGTCAAACTGTCTTGTCTCTCTCTAATGTGTTTGAGAAGTTAATTTTTCTATTGGTAATTTTCTTCCAGGCTTGGCTTCTGGTGAGCTTTCATTCCTATCAATCATTGATTGTTATTATAATGGGACATAGACACATATAGTGTCTATCTTCTGTAGTATAAACATGATGGATTTTTGATCAGAAGTAATTGGATTTCTAGAAAGATTATTACAAACCTAACCAGATTTTTCTTTTGCTCAGATAGGATGGTGAAAAGTTAAAATGCCAAACAGCAAAATGAGCACAACATCATGGTTCCTGGTGAGTGGGACAGGTATTCGCCATCGGCTTCCTCGGGAGATGATATTTGTTGGTAGGGAAGACTGTGAACTCATGCTCCAGGTAAGTGCATTCTCTACATAAAGTGACCCATAGTTTGTCATGATTAACACAAGCATAGAAACTTTGGGAGGTGATATTTCCCTTCTTTTTTTTGGTAAAGCTGAAAAAAAGCTTGAAAATATTCACCTTAGTTGAACCGGAGTTTGGTTCAGACAACATATTATATTGCCATAGTATGATTAGTTTTATGATTTATACCAATATATGATCTCAGCTAATGTGGTTTATAAAGCATGGTTTATTAGATAGTATAATAGTGAATCCAGCATTTTAGCTTTTCAACAAACAGTGCTTAAAACAAGCCATGTTTTATTGTCATTGTAAACCAAAACAATTGAAACAATTTTTAACCATATTTCTCTGGGAGGAAAGGAGATATTAATTAAATATTGATTTTAGTTTATTTTAATTCATCTTAAAAGGATTACTTGCATTTTGTCTAATAATTGTAGTTTCTTTACTTGCAATAACAAACATAATGCTTCTTAAGTAGTCTTTAAGGATGTGCCAAATGAATTGGGGAATATGTGAGTTAGAGGCTTGCTGGGGTTTGTTCTTTGGCCAGATGTTAAGGCTTGGCATCAATTTCTTCTTAAGAGCTTTTGAGAATATGGGCCAATAGATGAGTTGGTTTAAACCAGTGTTTCCCAATCCTGCTAACTTGTATGGACTGGAGAATTCTGGAAATTGGAAGTCCATACATCTAAAGTTGCCAAGATTGGGAAAGACTGGTTTAAACAAAGGTTGTAAGCTAAACAATTTTGCTGAACACAATATTTAATTACTGGTATATATTATCTATTGTCATTGCACCTCATACAATGAAATTCAGTGTACATCATACATAAGGAAACTATAAAAATAAAAGAAAAACACACATCCTTCACATTCTATACAACTGAATTGAAAACCCGTGATAATGCATTAAGGTAAAGGTTCCCCTCGCACATACATGCTAGTTGTTTCTGGCTCTAGGGGGCGGTGCTCATCTCCATTACAAAGCCGAAGAGCCAGCACTGTCCGAAGACATCTCCGTGGTCATGTGGCTGGCATGACTAAATGTCAAAGGCGCACGGAACGCTGCTGCCTTCCCACGAAAGTGGTTGCTATTTTTCTACTTGCATTTTTACATGCTTTCGAACTGCTAGGTTGGCAGAAGCTGGGACAAGTAATGGGAGCTCACTCCATTACACAGTGCTAGGGATTCGAACTGCCAAACTGCCCACATTTCTGATTGATAAGCTTAGCCACTGAGCCACTGCGTGCCTATATGCTTTAGTATTATGCATATGGGGATAATACTATTAGTATTAGTATTATATATTATTATAAATATAAATATTATATTATTTATTAGGGATTTTTATATCCCTATTATATAGGAACTTTCTTAAGGCAGATCATCCTCTGGGCAATGATGTTAACCCTCTGGAGTGCTATCCGATCTGCCACTGTGCAATTGGCAAACCATAATCAGGTGCAGTAAGTGAAAATAGAAGATCACCAGCAATTTTTCATTCAGTTGTTGTTTCCTGAGAAGTCTCAGGTAGTATAATGCTGGGTCCTTTTGACTAGTGCTGCAATGTGAGTGCCCCAGGTCAGGTCCTCTTTTACGATAACACCCCAAAACTTAAAACTGCTCCATGTAGTCTCCATTGATAACCAAGGGATGGATGTCTAAGGACCAGGTTCTTGTCTCCACACCACGAAATCAACCCGTCAGAGATGAGTCCCACCACTGTTGTATCATCTGCAAATATAATAATAGTACTACTGGCGTGAGTGGGAATACAGCCATGTACATAAAAGAGTATAGAGTAAGGCATTCAACAAACAACCCTGTGGTATACCAGTGTTAAGAATAAGGACCTCTGAGAGTGGCCAGACAGGAAATCCATAATCCAGAGGCAGATTGAATAAGAAAGCCCAAGGTCCAAGGTCCTAATTTTTTTCCAATTAATTCTCCTAATTAATTGAATAAGAAAGTCCAAAGTCCAAGCTCCTAATTTTTCTACAAGCTTTCTGATCTTATTTCACAATTTGGAAATATTCAACATGCTCCTTACGATTAAGGAGGATGAAATTATTATATAGTGAAAAATGGGAACTTCATTAAGGCCTTATTTTTGAACTAGTTGTGGATAAAACTCAGTTGCTGTGGGGATTTCAGCTGCTGAAGGAATTCACTTCTACGTCTGCTCTGAATTCTGTGTTTAGATTTGGAAATATTCCTGGACTTGTGGAGTTGACACATGCTTGATCTGTGCTTCAGGCATTCCAACTTGCACTAAATAGCCAACACTGAAGGAAAAGATTTATGGAGGAAATAGAAGAACTCCACAAATGGATAGTTGGGTTGCTATTTTAAATATTTGTTCCACTGAATGACATGGAACTTTGATCTGAATTCTTCTGAATGGCGTAGCAAAGCATAGGTCTCTGTTATTTAAAGTAGCAGAAATATGTGATGGGACATACTCTCATACATTAGGAGGTAGAATGAACAACTATATCAGCTTAATATTGAGCATTTTAAGAAAACAACTTTGCATCTTTTGCTTTTATTCTGTATTGTGCTTTTGTAGCATTTTAACAGGCAACTTGTAGATCTTCTAGATTTCTAAGTAATCAAATCTACCTTTCAATGACTTTTCCCCCTACCCATTTCCTATATTGTTTTGGAGGTGGAATGACAATGAGGCACATTTCCCTGTTAAGTACTGTAGCCCAAATCATGGGGGCATCTGGAGGAGTTCCAGAAGCTCCTTCTAGATTTCTTAGAGATCAGTTTCTCATCCTTGAGAGAAGATAGAGGGCAATATTAATTGGGTTTTCCACAGATTCTTAGAGGTCCTGCTACTCATTCCAATCTTCCTTTTCTTTGCATGCCTTGTTTTGAGAAGAGTAAACTTTGCCTCTATTTCAGAAAAAAATGCTCCATGTCCCACACTAATACTGATGAGGTAATTAATTTCTTTTAAAAGGAACACCATTCTCCTGAATAAACCTAATTAGAAAGTGATGGAATTTAATATGCAGATGAATACAGAGCAACTGAGTAATGCCTCTTATTTTGGAGTTACTGATATTTTAAAAATACATGTACTTCACTATGGAGCACACTCCTTTTAGACATTAAAATAACCTCTGCAACCTTTTGTTTTTCTACTAAACCAGCCGACCAAGCATTACTTCTTATCCTCTTTTAGTGATGAAGCAACAAAAAGTGATAGTAATTGAAAACCTTGCTGCTGTTGTCCTAGTAAAATTCTCCCCATCTGACATTCTTGTTGAAGATTAGGAACTGAGGTTAGGAAAGATGAAACATAGCTGAATAGAGAATCTGAAAACCCGTAGAGAGAAGTGACATTGGCTCCTGGACTTCCTTCTTGAGTAATTGCATCTTAGCAGCTTCTAAGATGCTGATTTCTGTTGCTGGGTTTATACTATGAATGTTTCCCCTCCCCCCTCCTAATGCAGGGAGCAAAACTAATGGTACAAAAATTCTCCATTGACAAATTTGAAACCAGTTTTTCAGCTTCTATTCCTAAAAGCAACTGGATTGGCCTGTAACATTTTTCTTTTTGAGGTAAAGGATAAATCCTGTTGGAGTATGGTGACTTCACTTTGCTGAATAACAGGATCGGTAGGACTGTGGCATTTGGTATCTGAGGGGGTTGGATTTCTGCATATTGGCGGTGCAGTGTTCTGATTTTAGCCATAGGAGGGTGCTAGGTACCTGTAGGACTGCTTTCTCCATTCAGAATCCATCTGCCCAAGTCATGTCCTGAGAGGTGCTGTTTGCAATCCCACATTTTGGTTTGTGTGGAGCTTGGGCTCAGAAATATTTTTCAGTAAAGGTGTTCTTTAAAATAGCCTCCTTTAGGAAACAATCTAACTTTCTCTCTTTAGCTGTCCAAAAATTAATTAAACGTGTTTTTCTGAAGCATGTTTGGAAAATAATTGGGGTGTTTCTGTTTTTGCTTCAGTATAATAATTTATGCTGATGCATTTTTACTGGGAAAATTTTAATGTTCTTTTCTGTGGATGTTTTAGCTTGTTGTAAACCATTGGGAGTTCTTGAAGATTACATAAGTCCACACAATGAATAAAAGAATAAAACTTTTAAGGTTCCCTGTGCATTTTCTTGGGTAAACAAGATCAAACTAGTCTCGTCAGATGTCATTAACAGAATTCCTTTCAGCCCTTTAGTTTTCTATTTTTTATTGCTGCGCAGTGCAGTGCTCGTTCTACTTGTAGTAGAGAATGTCTCAGATATTTCTAGAACTTGGTCTGTATCTATCTATCTATCTATCTATCTATCTATCTATCTATCTATCTATCTATCTATCTATCTATCTATCTATCTATCTATCTATGGAATTTTGAACTGGTTGTAAAGAAATAGCTGGTATAACTGCTTACTTTCTGCAATTTAGAAACAATAAATTCATGTATTCAGAATTTAGAAAAGTGGACATAAACATGTATTCTGAAGCTTGACTTTTTCCAAAAAGATGGAATCTGCTTTTTAATATTGTATTGATCTGCCTTCTAGAAAACATCACTAGTGAAGTTCTCATAGTCCACTAAATCATAAAACTATTTACATTATCACCAATAAAAACACATTACTGTGTGGCTTTAAAAATAGCCTGGGTCATGTTGAGTCCCACAACATACCATATCCATTTTAATTTAACCATACGCAGATCCAGCTGAGGTATGTTTGGGCTGAATGATATGGCTTAGTAGGTTGTGTGTTGGTGGCAGAGAGACTGACATAGCTGAATGCTCTCTGGTGTGGGTGATATCCTTTGAAACTCCCTTTCCATACCAGCTTTGTAAAATGATCCAGACAATTAACATTTTACATGGTAGTAGGAAGCTAGTAGGCAGGCCAAGGAAACATGGTCACCAAGGTTAAGATCTGATTAAGAAAATGCCAGGATAGGCAGTATTGTAAAATATTCTACTTTTATGGAAGAACTATTACTAATAAAAAGTAATATTGTCCTAATATGATAGGTACTATTTCCCTTTGGGTTAATATCTGTCTTGACATATCATTAGAGCTATTAAAACAGTCTCTATCTTATAACATCCTAATTTAATGATGTTGGTCTTTCCAGTCTCGCAGTGTGGATAAGCAGCATGCCGTCATCAATTACGACAAGGAAAAAGATGAGCACTGGGTGAAGGATCTTGGAAGCTTAAATGGGGTGAGTGATAAGCCTGAGTGCCAAAGGGTATATTGTGTGTCATAAACACATTTCATTTCTGTGGGTGAGCTTTTCAATTCTAGTTTGCAGAAGTGAAACGAACATCTGGGATTGGAGTTAATAGGATAGGCTCTAAAAGAAAATATTTTAAATATTTTGATAAATCTTGTGGATTCTCAAGATTTATATAGCTGCTCCTTTATTGAGTTGATGCTTAGTTAGTTTTGCCACATTAGTTCATGGACTGTTCTAAGCTATAGTATGACTTGCTTGATTTTAGTATGCTGTGTGGAAGCAATCAGTATTTAATAAGCCATTGTTAAACAATATATAGTTCAATGCTATCCAAATAAGTCAATCTTCTGTACTTTCAGTAGATTAATGTAAATTTGTACTCATTTGGAAGGCTTATTGTGAATTAAGACAATATACTAATCTAAGTTTCTTTTGGCCATCCTTATCCCATGCCTACTGGCTGAGCTGCAGTTACTTGTTTTTTTAAAATCAATGTTAGATGTTTTAGCTTGTTCCCAAGAATGTTAAGCCATCACCTAGGGTCAGCCCTTCAAGGTAAACATGATCAGGAAACAGAAATTATCAGGAGTGTTAAAAAGCACTTTAATCTAGTTTAAGTATTTTTAGAGAATCTGAAAGCCCCTCTCTCCTTTAATATATCAGCTTACACAATCAAATCAAAATAGTTTACATTTCTTTTTAACATTTTCTCAAGACTCTATGTATTTTCTTGTAATAGCTTGGCATTCACCTCCTTTTTTGTTTGTGACTTAGCATGATTCTTAAGTCCATTGATTATGATTCAGCATTATATACAAACCAGACCATTAAGGAATTTGGAGAGTTTTATTATAGCATATAGTTGGAAGATAACAGGCTGGGAATGCTTGTTATAGCAGGTAAATAATATGAGTGATGTATTGGATGATTTCCAGTGATGAATAAGAGTGATTTTACCTAAAAATTACAAAACTAGAAAATCTGAGTTTGACCAAATGAGGATATCTGCCAGGAGAAATGTGCTGTTTTAGGAAAAATCACACATTGTTCTGATAACATAAGCAGTAGGAGGTACTGCTATTAATAGGAAGCTGACCCAGAATTGCTGACATGAGTTTGTTGCTCCTTTAAAGAATGTGGCTGTTCAGTTTGGAGTATTGAATCTGGAGCTGGGGATTTGTGTACTTGAAGTACAAGTATTGAACTTAGGGTATGAAATGAATGACTGATATGAAATGTATTTAAATATTACCTTTGACCTTGTTTGTTTGCTGTTTAGGATAAACCTCAGAGTGGCATAAGAGTAACACTAAAATAAATTTAAAGACCAACTTTTAGAGATTTATTTTTGTACAAAACAAGTAACAAAAAATCATTGATATTTCAATAATCATTTATCTGCCTCCTTTATTGCATGTTCATTAGTTGATACGTATAGGAGGATAATCATTGGAATTATGCCCTTTTTTCATGAGGCAGCTAGCAGTCAAGAATAACATGCAAAACATGAAAACAACACTATAGTGGGAAAGGCTTCTTTTACGTGCTTCAAAGCTCAATGTGAAAAACCTTAGAGTGAATAACAGCCTTAGAGGTGAAAGCAAGTTTGCACCAAGCTTTTGAGGTTTCTTTCAAACCCTTTCCTCCCCTCCACTTTGGAGACTTTTTAAAGGTTTTCTTGCTTTCTCAGATTACATTAACCCCTTTTAAGGTCATCAATAGTTTGGAAGCAAGGTGTGCAGGGAAAGACTATTTCCTCTGACTGCTTCTGCAAATGAGATATTCTTAGAACAACTTTTGATGTTAAATAGGGTTTCTAAGATAGATATCCAATTACAGCTTTAACATTTTGAACCAAGCCTATTAAGCAATTAATGATCTGTACAGATCATTCACCATAGGTATAATCTGGTCATGTCTATGTCCTGATTAGCAGGGTAGTTCTTGGTCCTGGCCTGTCTTTGGGGTAACTCCTCGTAGAGTCCATTGAAGTACTTCTAGTTGACCCAAGAAGATCCAAGCAATTTGAGGAATGAATTATATCTTTTGTGGGAAGAGCACAACTTTGTAGTCAAAGCTGTAATGTTTGCACAGAAAAAATGATAGGTTAATTTCTGACATTTGCAGCTGAAAGAATCATTGTAAAATGCTAATTAGACCAGAGTTATGATTCAATATATTTGTGCATGACAAGACTGTTGCAGACTCATTAGGCACACAAGAGCAAAGGCCTTGGGTGTATCCCCAGTATATATTTAGGAAAGCAAGATCCTTGGTACCCCTTTCACTTGGAGATCATGCCTTTGTTGATATTATTGGCGATCTCAGAAGCTTTTAGGTATTGCAATCAGCCTTTCCTATCTTAGCATTTTCCATATGTGCTGACTTCAGTTCTGAAATTGTTTTAGATTGCATATTATGATTGCTGAAAGCCAATATATTTGCAAACTTGTCAGATTGATGAATACTGCTACAGAAGATCACATTTTTCTTGTGCTTCTGGCATAATCTGAAGTAGATAGCAGTGCTTTGCAATGTTTGTGCCTGCTTGACAGTTACACTTCAGAAAGTAATCTTATCCTGACCTTTATAGTTTTGTTGGTGCCAAAGAAATCTATTGTAATCCTCTTGGCTTGTAGGTGTTAGCATTTGTTATTTCAAGGAGCATTAAGAAAGTAAGAATTCCTCATCCAAAGTAGAAAATGAAGATGAAGTGGAATCATAAGGAATTCATGAAAAAAAATATCCACCCCTTATTTATCTTCCAGAGATATCTCATTTTAGAGAGCTACACAGTGCATCGGATTTGAAGGGAAAAACTTGCTTCAACCATGGAAGTTCACATAATTGACAGAAATTCCTAAATATCTGTATTGTTTTCTGGGATTGCATGTCTGCCCTCTGCAGCTGTAACAGCAGTCCAATCCAGGAATAAATATATTTGGTTTAAAAAATTGCCAATAAGTTTTACATGCCTGACATGGGTTTAAAAACATATTTTTGCTTTTGAATCTGAAGCGCATCGCATTATCTTACTGTACTGCATATTTAGAGCAAGATCTGATTATTTTTGCATATTAGCATTGGCTATAATCTCCTGACCAGAGAGATTTTAGTTTATGACAGAATTGGGTTGAGGAGGGGTAGTTTAGATATTTAAAGAGGGGAATGGTTGAAAGCAGATGGTGAATCAGTTGCCTGCAGTGGTGCTGCTCCTTAGAGGCTTAGTAGCTGCCATCTCTTCAGTCTCCCATCATGAAGAGGGAAAAAGGGAGAGAACTTTTGGGCCCTGCATTCCAAATGCCAGCAGCTCTAGGCACCATGGTCAGCAGCAGGTATGGTTCAGTTTAATCTTGAAAGTCCCAATTGTGTCTCAAACATATTGCGTTCCTTATCATTTCCTTTGTTTTAAGTAGGACACTACATTATTGCATTGAACAGTGATGAGGAAAAGGATAAACTTCAGTACGTCTGCAGTGTGAGGAGAAAGGGACTGCCAGATGTTTCAGGAATGCTGCTACTGTTGCTACAGAACGTGCAGCTCTGACAATGAAAAAGATGGACTTAGGGACAGGCACTGAGCATCTATTTGCTCTGCAAAGCCACCCAAGTTTAGTGAGAAAGAGGCAGTTTCGTCTTGGTTTTAATGTTCCAGTTTCTCTTTGAAGTCTGTTTCTGCAAAGGAAGAACAGAAAAAATCTACAAAGAAGCAGAGCATTGTCCCACACTCTTACATCTCCCAAGTTAAAGGTAGGAGCAGGAAAAAGATTTGCCTGAGACTCAGTTCTAGCCCATTATTTGAACTGAGAATTGGAGATAATCAGGGTTAGTGAAATATAGTATTAAAAATAATACAGATGCTATTGTGGACATGGCTAATTCCTAGTTTGAAATGACAAAGAAATAAATTCCTGTGCACAGAGGAAGGCAAGTGAAATAATAGATTTATATGAGCCTGTTTGGTGGGCTGCATCTTCTAGTTGAAGGGAGAGGGGGAATACTATATCTGCACTAAGTGTTTGTTGATAGTTGATGTCTCTTGGCTGCAATCATGGTGAGATAGTTAAGAGTTCTCTGGAGACAGCCTTTTGCTTGACATTTCTCTTCCCCACCTACACTTTTAAAACAGGCCCAAATGAAGTTAAGTCTGCATCACCTCTGAAGGCCTGGTTGCAGATAATTTCCTGGGCCTGGTTGCTACCCAAGGCCCATCTGTAAAACATCGACCATGTTCAAATTTTCTAGTTTTGTATGTTTTGGTCCAAATAAAGCTGCTTTTCTTGCCATGACTCGCTTCTGTTTCCAATCATGTTAAATGAATATTAGCCAAAAAAAAGATCATGTATTTGTCTTCCTAGACCCTAGGGTAGTTTTTACTTAAAAGTTTGGATTTCACATAAAATCTGGCGTCTGGAAACATTTTGCAAGGCAATCCCATTTACTGAAGAGTTATCTGTTATAGTTGGCTTATCAAATTGCAGAGTATTTTTTGCTCTAGCTATCAAGGAGGATAAGGCCATTGATGTACACTGGCGATCAGTACACATACAATATAACTGATTGCAAATTCTTCAGCTGGATGGTTTTTCCAAAGGCACTCCTCTCAGATTGTCCGACACATTTTGCAACACTGATGATGCCTCTCAATTAATCTTACATCATTGATAAATGTTTGGGTCTAACACCCTGGTGCCAAAAATAAAGTGTATTTCTTCGTAAAGTATTGTGAAGAAAAGGAATAATTACTTTAAGCTGTTGAGCTGTTTCAACTGTTAAAACTGAGATGGGCAGTATTTTAGAGCTCAGGACTATATGCTGACTATAAGATTGGGGGTATAGTAGATGGGAAGTGATACAGAGTGCCATAGCTGTGTCACACTCAAGTAAGGTAAGGCTTTGTCAGGTTTTTTTTTTAATCCTGTTAGGTAGGACTTACTTATTTATAACTTTTTATGCCACCTATCTCACAACCAAAGCGACTCTGGACAGCTTTTTATTTTCTGAACAAAATTTAATATTTTAAAAATAGTGTTCTCTACGTGTTTTTAATGTTTCCTCTCTGAAAAGTGGAAAGAAACCATGTCATTAGTTTTCACAATTGTGAACAGAGAAGGAGTCTATCGCAAAAACACATACGTAGCCTGGAGTGTCATGTTACCTGACTTGACAGGAGAAATCTTTAATATAGTGCAATTCTGCATGAAGACAGTTCTCTATATTTATCATACTTAAGTGTCTGCAGCTTTGAGATATACCATGACATGTAATATCTACTTCTTGCAATTGTCTGGGAATAAATTTAAGCACTTTCAGTGTTTCTGTTATCTAGTGGTTAAGGAAGAGATGCTTGGTCCAAATTCCTTTTCAGCCATGGATTAAAGCAAGTGGCTGTTCTTTTACGGGGTCCTCTTTCCTGTCTTCACTATGTGGATAATCCTAACCAGCCTGTTGTAAATTTTTATCTTTTATAAAGATTACTGACATTGTAGGTTTTTAAATACTTTTAAAAGTATAAGTTTGTGAAGTTGGTTCCTTTGAAGTTTTCAAAGGCTTGCTGTTTAGCCCAGAAAATGCAATAAGGGAGCTTTTATGGTTTGGAAAAATAACCTTGTAGTATTGCCTGAGTTGCTCTGTCAAATGGTTTATATGGCTGACAAAAAGTGGTTGCCCATTTTTAACAAAATGCAGTTGATTTCTGTCTTGCTGAAGCTGTTTTCAGCAACAGGAGAAAGGGGTCGATCAAACAAGCACCAAAATGATGTGGAATTGTATGTGGGAAGGAAAGAGGTACCACTTGATGGGCAGAGGTTAGACAGAGATTTTGTAAGCTTAAGACTGTTTCCTCTCTAAACTTCTCCGCATGAGTTCTTCCTCCTCCTCACGTGTCCCTTGAATGATATTTTTTGTCTTTCTTTTCCATAGACTTTTGTGAACGACATACGAATCCCTGACCAGAAGTACATCACACTAAAACTGAATGATGTGATTCGTTTCGGCTATGATATCCTTTATCAAGGTTCAGGATTTATTATTTTAAGAAAAACACTGCTTTTTTTTTTTTTTTTTACAAAATTTACCATATTTTTGGCTCCATAAGACACACTCCCCCCCAAAAAAAGTGGGTGGAAATGTCTGTCCATTTTAGTGTCACAGATGGGGCTGCGGCAGTTTGCCATACCTGTGGGGAGGGAGTTAGTGCATCGGCAACAATAGGGAGCAGTGGTGAATGGTGGCAGTGATCCCCACTGCCTGGAATAGCTGATTGGTGGTATTCTGGGAGGCCAATCCAACTGCTGATCAGCTGCTCAGTGGCAAAGGCTCCAGCGTTCCCTGGTGGAGGCAGCATACATGGAAGAGGCAGCAATGGCAGCATTTTTGGTCAGCCAGCCTGCTGATCAGCTGGGCTGTGGGAGGCCGGGATCCAGCTGTCACTCAGCTGACCAGTGGTGGGCACAACAAAGCAGAGCCTTGATGAGCCATGTGCTGGGGCTGTGATAACGTGCTGAAGCTGACCAGACTCTTTGCTGTTTGATGCAAGGGTAGCAGAGGCAAGGTTTTTTCTTTCTTGTTTTCTTCCTCTAAACCTAGGTGTGTCTTATGGCCAGGAGCATCTTATGGAGGGAAAAATACAGTAAATTCACCAGATCCAATTATATAAATTACACTCCACATGGAGGATCACCATCCTGAGCTCAAGAAAATATATGCTCTTTTGTCGCTGTCATTCTGAGAGTTAGTCTGGTATCAAATTAGAACTGGGGAGATTCAGGCTTATGTCTCAATCGGCCATGAACTGTAGTTTTGATCTTGGGTTATTTCTCAGCCTAAAGATTATTGCTGGGAGGATGGGACCCTGGATTTCCCTGTAGCAGATTTGAGTGGTCTCATTCAATGGCAGCGTTCAGACTTCATGCCGTTGTCTATGGTTTGTTTGCTGTTAGCATATAGGTCAGTGATAGTTAACCTCTTCGGCCACTAGTTATGAACTGAGTGCCCAAAGCACATGCGTGCATCACCAAAATGCAATGCGCATGCGCACCCCCATGTTCCCTGCCCCCCCCAGCATATGTGGAACAGAGACCCAAAGACCAGCTGGTGGTGGGAGGCGCGTGCACATAGTACCACAACTATGGTGATTGGATCAGCACTTATGTCACAAATAGATGCAGTCGTAAAGTGTGATGTCATATACCAGGTTGGTGTAGTTAAACAAGGATTTCAAGGGTTATTAAGCAAGGATCTCACATGACAGTGGCTTCAGACTTCCTTATTGACTTTGCTTGTGGGAAGCCAGCAGAGAAGTTTGCAAATCATGATTGTGTGGCTGTAGGGGTGCTGCAGTGGCTGAAATTTCAAGGACCACTAAGTATTATTTGAATGGTCTCTGAACAAGTGGTTCTTAATGAGGTTTACCAGTATTATGTATATAGTGCTCTTTTAAAAAAACCAGTTTATTAATAACATTTGTTTCACTGAGCCTTCAATAAAGAAGTTTGTGGAATTTATCTTGCATGGGGGTGGGGCTTGGCAAAACTGAAAATGGGTTCAGTTTTGAGCTTGATGAAACAGCTGGTTCTTATTAGCTTCAGTGTGAGAATTTTCCTGTCGAAAGGTTTTGATGGTTCTTCACTTGGCAGCGTGTATGTACAAAACATACATTTTGTTGTATATCTTCTAGATAAGAATTGCAATCTATAACACCTTCCTTGCCACTAGTTATGAAATGAAGATATGCTCAAACTTAACTCTTTTTGGAAAGATTTGCAAACTGTAGCTTGGTATTAAATCTGTATTGTCAATGCTGATTCTGATGAACAAATAGTCTGATGTGGACAAAGTGCAGTGTGTTTGTAAGTGCACACTTTATGAGATTGGAATTTTTACCCTTCTACTTTTTGGTTTATTTCTGAAATGTGTCTTCAAAATATAATATATACGTTTTTCTAACTGAGAGTTCCTGGGAGATCACATTAGTTTATATTATAAGTGCAGAGGAATATATTGCTAATTGCTGCTACTCTTAAGATGCAAGTTGGTCTGGACAACAATAAGTGGGCCAATTTACTCCACCGCAAGCATTTGAAGAGTACTTAAAAACATTTTTATGTGATTACTCTTCGTAATGTTATACACATTTATTACTTTCTCTTTCCCACACCATTTTCTGAAATAAAATTCATCCTCTATCCTTCTTTATATTTGCTTGCTTCCAGGTTTAAGATACTTCACACTGTAGGAGATTAATCAACAACTTCCAGAATTATGCTGCGATCGACACCATTTTTCAATTCTGAGTTTTTCTCCTCTTGCTTTGTTGAGTATAGCATTGTGTTTTAAGATGCAAGCCCAGGCACCGCTGTCGTATATTCTTTTCTTGGCAAGGAACTATTTTTTTTCAAGACTAGATTAGGACATTTTGGTAGTTCTTGGCAGCAGACATAGGACTGACTGAAATTGTGTGTGTGTGTGTTTGTGTGCGTGCTAGAGAAAGAAGGGACGTGATCAACGGGGGATCACTTAAAACAAAGTGATATGCTTCTACAATTCAGCTCAATTTATTCATCTTTTTTTTAACTGAACTATCAGCATAAAGAAACAAAAAAGAACAAAACACCCTCCTACCAAGTTCCATCCTCCTTTGGCTCTTTATAGATTACTCCATTTTTACATTCCCTGAGTCAGCAGAGTTCCCATGCACACATCTGTCCACTGTAGCCAACAAGCAGATTTCTCCTGTCCTTCCAGAATAGGGCTTGTCCTTGTTTTGTTACTGTTTTCTTTAAAGTTACATTAACAATCTTGCCTTGCTTTTTCTGGCATCCTTAATTTCCTCCTGTTCCCCACCCTTTGGAGAAAACGCAGGCCAACTGTGTTTTGGAACTGTGACAGGAGCCTGTGAAAATCTTACTGTTGTCATTTTTTCATTACAATTACTTTTTTTTTTCCTGTGGGGATGTCCCACATGTTGAGTGTTTCTGGTTAGGAATAAAAAGCCTGGCTGGTGTGCAATTCGTGCCAGGTTTTCAAGATTTTAAATGGATCCAAATGAGGTATTGCTTGTGGCGATTTGTTAGTTTCGTTGGAGGATGAGCAAGTTGTGGCATCTGTTGCCCCTTGATTAGCAGTTTGATTTGCGTGATGCTGCTGAATCCTTTCCTTTCCCTCCCCTCCTTGTGCATTCTGATCAAAGTTTGCTGGAAGAGAATGATCATGCCAGATAGAAGCATACTGGGGATGCAGTAGTGGCATTCCTTTGTTTGAACATAACTACGGTAGTTACTTCAAGTTCCATTGGTAGAGGTAAGTTGAATAGTCAAGCTTCAAGACTTTATAAGGAGCAGCTTTATTTGAATAACAGTTTCAGTTAAGGCCTGGTTTTGTGAGTTGCTTGAGTGAGATTTCTAGGTCTCCAAATGCATTCCTTCAAGCGTCTGAATAGGAGAAGAATAGAATCGGAATAGGAATAAGAGTAGAATCTTTGTCACTTTAAATGTACACTAATCAGCATACATTAAAATGAAATTTTGTTGCATTCAGCTCTCAAAAGAGAACCATTATGCATATACATACATATATGGCACAGAGAAAGATCAGAGTCTATGATGTTTCTGTGAGATCTTCCAGAAAATGACCACTAATTTAATTGTCAAATTCGGAGCTTTTTGCTGCTTAGATTTTTCTTTTCCTTTTAACTAAGAGCTGTTGCAATGTATATTAGAATATTTGTCCATTCTTTGTTTGGACAAACTGGAATTTGCCTAGTGCCACTGCTAGCATCTGCCTCCTTTCCTTCAGATGCTGCAGTGCCTCTGTGGAGATAGAACCTCATTAACCAAAGACTGATTCTATAAGGAAGATCCACCACCCTAGAAATATTTTGGTTCTTGAACACTGCAGAGCGGAAGACAGCTCTTGCCAGGAGTTGTCACTGAGCAGAGATTGAATAAAGAGATGCACTCTGTGCAGTGCAGACACAGAACTTAGCAGCAGTATTGGCTCCCCAGCTGTGCACCACAGACAACATGACACTCTTGAAGAATTAAGCCACTGTTTTGGGCAGCATCCAACATTCTCCCTGCTAGTTAGAGCTGGCAGGTAGATACCTTGGTGCATTAATATTTTCTTCTGGGAAATGATGAGCAATGAAGGAAAGAGTAAAGCTGCACCCGATGTAACCCGTGAAAGGAATGACAAATGCCCGTGATAGGCACAACAAATCTCAGAAACATCTCCTTTGCTTAGAAGGAATAATTTCATCTGTGAATTAACCCAAGGCAAAGATCAACTTTCTAAAAGCCATTGTATTTATTCATCAAATTTATACGTTGCCCATCTTAATACCTGATTGACTCTGGGCAGTTTTAATTTAATTTTAATTGGCATCTCTTTTCCCAAGAAACTGTTGCTTTACAGCAGCCTAGAGAAATGGGTAGTCTTTGCGTGAAATGGTGAAGGGTGTTCAGTTTTAATTTAGACAAAAAATATCTATGGCCCAATTAATAAGTTTGGGAATTACCATATGATGATGATGTTGGTCAGGGACTGCAGCTGGAGTTTTCCTGTTGATGTGCCATCTTATCAGTCATTTTTGGAATTATGTAGGTCTGTTACTTCTTGCTGTTCTTTTTTACTATTCATTTCTGGTAGCCAGTGGGACATGCACTAGTATGTTTGCAGCCTTTCTGGGATGTGTAAGTTGTCCCTTTTTGCTAAATGCTATTGTTAAAAATGACCCCTTCATAATGAATAATTCTCCATAAGAGTCCATTAATGAACCACCTTGAAAATATATGTCCAAACTGATGCAGTCATTGTGGTACTCCTGAGTTCCTTTGGTCCGTATGAATGTAATGTCGTATAATGAATAGTTGTAAGAAAAAGTAGGGGAAACAAGGAAAGGATATTGTATTGATATTGTATCTGTATCATCAATCTCATTTGGTATTGATTCACTCATTCTTTTCTGTTGGAGCACCTGATAGCTTGGGCTTCCCTACAGGGAAGATTTTAAATTCAGTCAATTTTTAGAAAAGTCATGATCATTCCTCTATTATTATTAGAATTCATATTTTCATTCTAAACAAAGGAAAGTCTTATAGGAAACACTTTACTACACAACAAAAATGACCTTTAAGTAGAGGCCTCTTACAAGATTTGCCAGATAGCTATATTCTCCTTTATGATCCCCAGTTATAAATAGTTTGATTAAAAAGAAAAATCAAGACGTACCTGTTTTGCCTTTTCAATTTCCGATCAATGAATCAGTATTACTGAATGCACCATATGTTAACCCTTTAATAACTGCTTTATCAGTCATGGTTTTTCCACCTCTTTTGAGTTTACTTTTATACCCTAGCCTTCCCCCAACATTGTAGCCCTGAAATTTTTGGAAGGCTTCATATAGTGATATGTTGCCTCCCTCTGTTTAAAATAGTCTCAAAAGAGATGTGATTTGTTTGTTTATGTGAATGATAGATTGCTTGAAAGTTACTGTTAACATATGTCTGAGTTCTCCTGAAGCTGCATTTTTTTCTTAATACTTTTTCTACATGCAAACATGTATGTCCTAGAACACATCCAGCACAAGGTTCCAGAAGAAGTACTAAAAGTAAGTATTTATGTTCTCTTTTAAGTGGCAAAGTGAAGAAAAATAAAATACTTAAGCTATGGTTTTTAGTGGTGAATTCTGCTGGGAATTTAACTGACCTGCATCAGTCCTACTATACTATTTTATTTTTGCCATCTTTAACATAGGTTGTTAAAAGAAATGAGGGAAAGCAAGAGAAGAAGGAAGGACCAGAATTCTCAGAAGGACTGTAGTCCTAAATCATGCATAGAGTGAAAGCTCAGTATAGAGTTTATACATAAAAATGTTAAGCTCAGTCTTAAAGAACTTTCTTTTAAATAAGGATCAAACTATAGAAGATAATAGAAAGGGGCTACCACTTTTAGAAAACCTGTAATACAGGTCTAGGTAGCCAAGAAGTCGATTTGGTAAATTGCTTTGTACTTATTATTTTTGTTTGTTCAAATAACCAATTCTGACTTTCTAAACGTATATAATTAGATGCATTAGCTGCTAAAAACTATACTTTTCCAAATCTTGCAATGCAGTTTGTGTTTCAAAAAACTTTTCCAAAATGCATTATATTCAGGTAAATTACAAAAATGCTTTGAAAATCACTGAAATCCGAGTTCATATGTATAATAATTGGAAAGAATTGGAACAAACTTTTCATGTGCTGGTCCTCAGCATAGAACCAAGCACAGTCAGTTTAGATGTTTTCTTACTTAAGCTTCATTGATGTGAAAGATCTGCTAAACCTCAGATGTAGATTTGTGCTACCTCTCCCATATATTTGCACAAAGCTTTCCCATGAGAAATTACCAACACAGTATGCTGAAATAATCTTAGATCACCGCTAATCTCCCCCAAGGCAATTCTGTGCTTTGCCAAGACTAGAGTTATAATTTTATGCTTCCACCTAGCCCTTAGGACAGGATTCCTTCACATTTTCAGGTTTTTACTGGTAGCCATGAGTTCTAGAGATTTGATTTATTAAAGCAAATCAAGTAAAAACATTGAAAAATCTTGGCTTGCACAAAGTAGGGCTATAAGCTGTGTTTTGATTACCCAACTCTGAGAAAATATGCTTTTCAGGAAAGATGCCATCTTTCTTTCATTGCATGCATGTCATTGCTGGTCAGAAAACATGAATCATGGGCTTTATAGCAGTGCTGATTGATAACCTTACCCGGATTTCAGTGAGAAGCCAATGGAGCAGTATTTTGGCAAAGAACAGCCACCTAAAATGGACATAGTTGACTTACTTTCAGCAGTGGATTATATCAACACAATACTCTTCACCTTTCTCTAAACTTGCCTGCACTTTCACCCAAACAACCAAAGATTCCTAAAGTTTACCTGTTGATTTTGTCTCTGAAAATATAACAAATTAGATGGATTCAGCTGCCAAGATATTGAAATGAAGTCATCTGTGTACCTTGCCTCTTGTTTGTTTGTATCTCCACAGAGAGTCAAGCTTTTTCTGTATGCCAGGATTTGCCTGGGGTAGATTTGCATGTAACTCTACACTAAGATTTAATGTTATGTGCAAGAAAGTAGTTGCCTAAAGGTTTGGCCTCCTGTTCCATTATTTGGTAGCAAAAATACTTTATAATTTAGTTCCATCTTTGTATATTTATAGTTGTTCTTATTAAGGCCAGTTTAGTCTAGTGCTTAAGGCACCAGGCTGGAAAGGAGCAGAACATGAGTTCAAATCCAAGCCCAACTTTAGCCATGAAAGCCAGCTGGATGACTTTGGGTTGGTCACTTTCCCTCAGCCCAACCCACCTCACAGAATTGTTGTGGGAAAAATAGGTGGAAGGTGGGTTATATGTTTTCTGCCTTTAGTTATTTGTAAATAATAAATGTGGAATACAAATAAATAAACATTAAAAAATAAATTTTTTCATTGAGTAATACTTAAAGGAATTGTCAGTTTTCATCCATTGATATACCTGATTTTTCTGCTGAAGGCAAGATAGTCCTAAAGAAATACGAGCTCTTTATCTTCCTGAATCAAGTGTGATGGGGAGAGGATGGAAGTATTCTGCTTAAAATTAGACATGTCTGGAAGAGCAGGAGCCACTTGTGTTTCTTGTTCCTTCTGCGTTTGTATCATTTCAGAAATTACTGTTCAGTGGCCAAAAAGATAATTGCTCAAGCCTCCTAATTCAAAATTTGTTACTTTTCTAAAACACAAATTGTCTAATACAGAGATTAAGATTAGAATCAAAACACTGGAAAAATAGGTGATGCAATATTTCTCAGTTATTTTCCTGGTACAAATTCCTTTTTAAAAAAATAACCTTTCTTTGTGAGTTCCTGCTCATTTCAGAGTATGTACTCCCAAATTTCTTGCCTTTCCTCTTCAGCATGAGAAATATACCAGCCAGCTTCAGATGAGCTTTAAAGGCACAGCAATGAAAAGAGCAGAACAGCCAATGGACCATGATGGAAATATTGAATTTTCCCAAACCAAGCTGGAGAAAGGAGAGAAGAAAGCAATTACAGGTACCTGTTTAGAAAAATCAGTTAATTAATTAAGATATGGGAAAGGCCTGCCTTCTCTACAATTCTGATTAGGTTGGAAAGAGACCTTCATCCTGCAGTGGATAGACAATGGCTAAATTGATGATGATTTAATTTGTTTATATAGGCATCCATCTCACACAAGTGACAGCTGACAAGGATTAAAACACAGAAAAATTTACCATGTGTAATTGTCAGTGGCAAATGATAAAATGCCCTACTCATTGAAAAATACATAGTTGTAACAACAGAACTCATCGGCTTGATGCTGCATGAGTAGCCTTATAAGTGTTGTGGTTTGCTCACAGCAGGTGCGGGTGGCTGAGGTCTTGGAGAGCGAGGACTTGGATGTGGGGCCTGTGTGTGATGCAGGAACGGGGCCAGGACTATCAGAGAGTGGAGTGCTGCATTCAGAGCTTGTGGAGGCTGGCAGCAGTGATGCAGAGGACCCTGAGGAGCCTGTGCCCTGTGCGTGTGCGCGCAGGGCTGTTCAAAGGAAAGACCAGCTTCAGCAGCATGGGTGACTCGGGAGTAAGGCTGCAAGGTGATGGCCCCTCTCTTAAGGGATAAAAGCCAGCCCTCAGAAGTGGGATTCTTTGCAGGAAGCAAAGAAGTTCTTGCACTTCAAGTCTCATGGAAGTTCAGACTATGCTGGTTTGTGTTTAGAGACTTTTGGTTTTGGATATTTCCTTGCAATTTAATCTTGCTTCCTTTGTTTCTTCCTATTGAAGTTGAAATTAATGCTTGAAGAGGGTTATCGAAGCTTGTTCTTTATTTTCTAGAGGGAAATGGGGATCCAAAGGGTAAAATGATAGATTTTAATAGATTATTAGAAAAGGGATCTTATTATGTGTGCATCCAATGTATACATTCATGTGCATATTGATATGAAATCAACTTCGCAATGGGATCAGTATTTTATTCAAAAGATATTTGGGATGTTATATTTTTCTTACTTAAAATATTTGTAGCGTGCCTTTAGAAACAAAACTGTCACTGCATTCCTTGAGCACGGAGCTAGATAATATAAAGAAAAGGAAAGAAGTCCCTGCAGATTTTACTTCATTAGTCATAACCGACTATAGGGGGATTTCTGTTTCAAGGGCCATTGAACCAGCACTGTCCGAAGATGTTTCCTTGATCATGTGGCAGCATGACATCACAGCTGTTTCCTCTCCACCAAAGTGCTATCTATTAAGCTATCTGCATGCTTTCGAACTGGTAGGTGGGCAGAAACTAGGCGAAGATGGGAGCTCACCCAGTCAAGCAATGCTCAGATCTCAAACCCGGGTTGTCGGTCTTTTTAAGCATCTTAACGGCTGAGCCATCATGCCACCTAGATAATATAAAGAATCCCCTAATATTGCAGTTGTTTGGATTGTGTTTTTTCACCACAACATACTGTGGCTGATAGTCCTATCTTTACTTGAATTGAAAGCCACATTCAAATTACAGTAGAATCTCTAGTCTCAACCATAATTCGTTCCATAACTTTGGCAATTTCTTCATCTTCTAATGTTTCATCTTCAGGAATTTCTGGGTCAGGGGTCATGTTTGATCACCACTCAAGTATGTGTTTGTGACCAGATTAAAAAATTTTGTGAATTTTTTTGGTCAGAACCCAGTTTGGTCGTGGTCAGAAGCATTCGTGACCAGAGGTTCTACTGTACCAGAGGTTCTACTGAAGGTTATAAACTTAAAGTTGATAAACTTAAAAGCTAACTATTAAAGTTATTAAACTTGAAAGGTATCTAAATCAGAAGAATTTGGGAGGAGATTTATTTAAAATGAGAGGGTTTCTCCCCCCATAAACTGTTTCATTTTAAGCAACTTCAATATTAATGTATGTATGTATGTATTATTTATTAGATTTGTGTGCCACCCATCTTGTCTAGTATTTTTAAAGTATTTTATGCCTTTAGGGTTTAAAGTAAGTTCCCTATATCTCTCTTTTCCATTTTTTTTCTTGCTGTTTTTCTTCTCTTGCTTGAAGACTGTGTACATGCTTATTATAAATTTTTTTTAGAAGCAAATGAATAGGTGTTCCAAAAAATCTGCAGACTGTGCAAACTTGTCTTTCTGTTGTAAGTCGTGTATGAACAAAACTTTAGATGAGTGTTTCCCAAACTTTCAACTTTAAGATGGGTGGATCCCAACTACCAGAATTTCTCAGCCAATTGTGGTGGGGAATTCTGGGAGTTCACAAGTTTCAGTTCACCATTTTGGGAGTTCACAAGGTTGAAAAACACTGGTTTAGATGATTCATGGAGCAGAGAATGCAACATTTCTAATGAGCGTATTTCCATAGGAAATTACAGTCAAATTGAAGCACCTGTTGCAACTTTGGGGAAAAAATAAAAACAACTTTATTTTAATTTTCCTCATTGTCTTACCATTAGTCTATCATTGATGCTATCAATTATAAACTATTTCATAAAATTTTAATATTTAGTTTGTCAGCTAAAAATGCATGAAGCAATAAAAGCATAACAATTGTTTAAGAAATTTAAACAACAAAACAAAAAAAGATCTAACATCTTGCTTTTTTCCCTTGATCTATCATAACTGGCAATGTATTCAAATTTTTGAACTTCACATAGCATTTTTTAAAACAAGATGTTACAGCAGAACAGTTTTGCAATTTAATTTTTAATGATTTCTGAGATAATGTGTGATTTGTGTTGCTTTTGTGCTTCAGAACTTGCTTTTGTTTGTTGTAGAAACAAAATATAAATAGCATGGCAAAATAAATCAATATAGTGGAAGATGATAAGTTGTCTTCTTAGAAATTCAGTGGCTGAAAAGTGGCCCATCTAAGTATATATTACTACACAAGTAGCAATGCAGAGACCCAAAATTCAGAAAATGAACGATAATGAATATATCTCAAGACTGAGTCTTATGCTGGGTAGAACTATGATCTCATACAAGCAACCCCAAAAGAAAAAAACGTGAAAAGGAAATACAATTATAAGTGTCCCAAAATGGGAAGGAAATCTACGCATTCGTAGTCTTTAGTATTCTGAGACTTTGGTTAAACTTTGACTAGCAAATTTGTGCGTGGAGCTGTTATTATGGCATGATTCATTTAAATAAATCATATAAGTAAATGTTTAATTTGGATTATATGCTTTGGAACTAAATTAAGGTATTTAAAATTGAGGGGGTAGGAAGGCAATGTAAAATAGAAGCTGTTTTTAAAATTGTGTTTGAGATAATTCTATTCTAGGTTTGTTCTTACTATGCAACCTGGAATCTTGTCAATTTTGGCCAGTGCTGGGATTCATTTTTTTTTTATGTTCTGTGGGCTTGGCTTGGTGGGCATGGCTTGGTGGGCAAAGCAGGGGAAGGTTACTGCAAAATCTTCATTCCCTCCCCACCCCACTAACCTGCTTTCCAGCTCTGTTCTCCTGTGTCGGGCAACAAAAAAAGACCCAGCCAATCAGCTGGGACTTGGGATGCAGAGAATAGATGGGGGCGGGGCCAACCAGAGGTGGTATTTACCAGTTCTCTGAACTACTCAAAATTTCAGCTACCAGTTCTCCAGAAGAGGTCAGAACCTGCTGAATTCCACCTCTGATTGGAGCAGTATATAAGTATTTCTAAAATAATAATAATAATAACCACTTTTAATTTCCAAAAAAGTGAACTCTCATGCTCTTAAAGACAAAAACATGAAGAAAGGGATGTTTAAGAGGGTGATTCTCACTGGTGGCCCAAGAATTTCTATCCTCCAGAAGCATAATTGATGACCGGAGACAATAAAGCTGCTTAAAGGAAAACTCAGAAAAATTGCTGGTGCCATGCAAACCACAGGTACTCAAAAAACTTGTGGAAATATGCCCTCTCCTTCTGGATAACGATAGAAAGGAAAAAATGACTCTCTCATATATCTTGTCCTCTATATTTATAAACTGGTGTCTCTCTGTGTGTGTAAGTGTGCGTGTATATCCATGATTGTTCATAGATCTGCTTCCTTATTATTTTTATCTCTGGTTAAACAATTCCCCAATATGTGTGTGCTCTATCTATGATGGACCTAGTAATTGCAGCAGGTAACATGCTGCGTTGCTCACTAGAACAGTGATTCTTAAACTGTTTGACCCAGCCTCAAATAATGTAATTACTACCCCCACCCTCCAAAAAAAATCCTTCAGACAGTTGTTTTTCATGTGTCTTGACAGTGGCAGTCTCAAAGTGGATCCCAACTCACAAACAAGCAATTACAAATTGCTCCATTACCCCCAGAATATGCCTGAATTACCCTCAGTTTAAGAACCACTGCAATAGAAGGGGGTTAAAGCTCATATTGTCAGCCTGAAAGAAGGAACAACTTGGTGGAAGAAACTGTAATGCAAGTCTGATTTCTGCAGTATACTTAATTTTACATTTTTTTCTTTGGCAGTTGCTTAAGATTGCATGGATGCTTTTTGTGTATGATTGGCTGTTTTGCAACTAAAGGTTTTAAAGGCTTTAGTTCTATGAATAATGGGTTAAAAAAAGATGAGCATTCAAGATTTCTCTTAATACAAAACTATGCATGCAGAAAAAAGGAATGAGTTGGCACTGACAAGCATGGTAGGATTAATTACTCTGTGCTATGTTCAACAATATACAAATATAGATTTTTTAAAAAGTTTTGATCCAAATTATAATGACCTTCAGGTACAAAGGTTGTTTCTTCCTATCCTAGATGCTGGCCCTCTATGGCTGTACATAAAAACTTTCCTTTTATGTTAGGTGGATTAAATTGAAAACATGTGCATTTGGATTTTTAATTCATGAAATCAGACTGAAATATTGGAGTAAACAAATATGGATGAGATATCAATTGAAAGCTGCTTCTGGGAGTTTTTTTTAAAGTTATACCTCTTCTTCCTTACATTTGATTAGACAGTATTTTTAGCACAACTGCATTCTCTAGAGAGAGTTGACAGAATGTTCTTTCTAATCTTCCAGTTCGTTGTCACCAACTTTTTAGTAGATATGGATGAGTGTTGCTGTCTTTAAGCACTCCTAAATTAACATACTTCCCACTCATCTTCCTTTAATTTCAGTTAGACTGGGTTTTTTTTTGTCCTTTGTTCATTCTTTTTGATCCCTGCCATTATCACATTTACTGTGGATTTCCTACTTCAGCAGCAAAACCAAGTGCAGAATCTCCAGATGATGTGAATGTAGGCAATTCTCTCTGCTTTCTAGAGTTTTCTTAAATGAAGCAATTTATATGTCAGCGATCCAGTGAGACTCCCCATTTCATTCAACACTCAGAAACAAAGTTAATCCAACTAAGAATTTATTAAAGAAGTCATACTGGCACATCTAGGAAAACCCGAATCTGAGAGTTTTGGGTTTTTCCTTCCCAACTGAAAATTCAAAACCCACCCCCTGCAACCACCAGACCATCACATGGCCCAATCAACCATCGTCCCAACTGGAGACATTCCTCCAACCACTCCTTTGCAGGTGCAAGATAACTTATCCTTGACTTTATGAGAAGAATGTTCTTATGTCTAATCTTCCAGCTCTTCATGAAACCCCCTCTCCCAAATTCCCAGGCAGTAAGATGTGGCAGCTTGGAACTTCTGAATGAAATATGGCTTCCACAACTGAATAATTGCTATACTATATATATATATATTCAAGATATTTTAGTTGAAGTTTATTGACATCTGGAATCAACAACCATTTCATGCAAAATAGTGACTGAAACATTGATTTAATAGAGGCAGGATAAAAATATCTATAAATTGGCTCCTTTCTTGCCAGTAGCTGTACAAATTGCCATGGCTTTCTTCCCAGATGGTTTTTTTTTTGGTCTTTTCTTAAAAAAATGTTTAACTGTCTAAGATGCTCAGCATTCTTGATAGGTTGGTCCTCTCTAGATTGGGCATTCTATGTGCTTCATGATAAAATGGAAGGACATTTATTTCACGTTTCACTTTTTATGACATGATTTACATTACCCTTGTAAAACACTGGTGGCTTGCTACTGGATATTCAGTTCTTGATATTTCTACTTTGTAATAACCTCAGATAGCTGGGATAAGAAACATGTCTGCCTTAAAAGGCTGACAATCTGCTAGTAACTCAAAGAAATAGTACTTGGTTTGATGAAGTAGAGATGTGACTTGACATAAGGAGACTTCATATATTTGTTCATTAATGTGTACTGAAACCACAGCCCTGAGAACAGAGACAATTCTAGTTAGACAGCGAGAAATGTACCGGGGGAGTCTACCACCCTCCAGGCTATGGACATGCACAAAATAGTTTTGGATAATTATTGTCGCCACCTCTGAGAGACAAAGAAGGCTTCCTTTCAGACTGCATTCAGTCTCAACACAAGGCTCCTTTCCAACTTTTTCTCTTCCTTTAAATTCTCTAAGCAAAATCTACCACTGAATCAGGAAAAAATCTGCCTCCCTGATCATCTCTTTCAGTTGAGGACTTTCCGCCTTTATCCCAGGTTTGCTAACACTATTTCCTCCTGGAAAAGTTCATACCTTTGCATTCTTTTTCTCTTCAGCATAAGCTACGTTTTAAAAATGGGACCATTTATCAGATTTGGGGACATGGCACCTCATTTTCAAGAATAACATTATTTTGGTTCTATCATGCTTGCAGATACCTCCATTTGATTGTCAGTAATGCTTTGGTTATATATAGATTGACCTTGAATAATGACATTTGTGGTTATTTAGTGTAAGAATATAAGAATAACCAAGGTTCACTTTAGTTCAACATTTTTTTTTCCACAGTAGTCAACTGGGTAATTCTGAGTTGTGTAGGAAATACATGTGCTCTTTCTCTCTCTCTCCCCTCCTCGGATGGCATACACACTATTTAAGAATTTCTTTAGCACATTGCTGGCGCTTCAAACTGAGCGAAAAGTGGATTAAATACATTTCTCTGAGAACCTATGCTTCCATTTTTGTTGATTTTAATTTGTTTAATTCCACCCCAGTGTTTTTAATAAGCGACAGCTGCAAGGGTCAATCTGTAAAGAGGTCATGTGCCTATTGATTGCTTTCACTTTATCACACTGACATTAATGCTTGTAGTCCTCACTTTACAAGCCTAATTGGGACAAACTTCCATAGCTAAGCAATGTGGTTGCTAAGTGAAATATCAGATGACAGTTTGGTTTAGTGATGTCAGTTCCAGCAATCCCAGTTGCTGTTGTTGAGCAAATCCTATGCAGTGGTTAGATGAGGACTCATTTCTGCTCCAGACTCAAACCATTTTTGGAAGAAAGTGGGATTGCCTTCATTTTAGCACCCACCTAACTCTCAACATCTCTACCCATTTGGCCATCCACTACCTACTGCCACCAGCTTCCCCTGCCACTCAGTACTGCGTTGAGAATTATTCAATGCCATTGTAAATTTGAACTGACACCGAGTGAATGGACGTTAAATGAGGATTACTTGTAGTTCAGTAGGCAAGTGCCTGATTGACCTTGATCCTATCTTTAAATAGATCTATTCTCTACCCTGCACTCCTTAAGCTGTATGCTTGAATTGATGAGGCAAGAAATGTGCTTGAGGGATTAGTGCCATCTGGATAGACTGGCATAAAAATTGTGTTGGTGGGCAGGGGGATAATTAATGAGCTATATTCAAAGAAACCAACTCTAATACAGTTAAAATGACAGAGCAGTTTAGTTACTGTTTGTTTAAGCTGCAGTGAAAATTGAATGATTCAATACTCAGAGAATGGATATATATATTTTCTGTTAAACTTTTGGCCCTAGGAAATGGTCCCAAGGCATATGATGTAACAACCTAAGCACAGCTAGACTCTGTGCCTAGTGAAGAATGCTTACAAGTTTACCTCTGTCTACGTTATGAAAGGAAAATAACTGAAACATAAGAATCGGCAAATACATTTGAATTATTAAAGCATATTGCAGATTCTTACAGAAGGACTGCCATCGTGAGTGTGGTTAACTCTCACCCAGTTAACAGAAGGCAAACTGGCTTGTGTGTTTCCTCCCCCTAGGTCTCTGGAATGACCTATGCCACCCAAATTGCTTTATCCTTGTTTTATGTACATGTGTACCCTTCCAAGCAAATAATCATCAACTGACAGACAGCTTGTCCTGTAACTG